>NW_028275157.1:19187862-19496756 GCF_013281855.1 Momordica charantia | reverse complement strand
AATGAGTATCTGTTCCCCTGAGGGGACGAGTCGAAGAATTCCATTGGCAAACGAGTGGAGGCCGTATCCAACCTGGCGGCGCGGCCGGGCATGCTCGGCACTTGGACCGCCATGCATGGGTGGCACTCGTTGCACTTGTTGTGGCAGCTGGGTGGGGTGGATCCCAGCCTGGATTTGTCTTCGAAAAATAGACCCTGGCCAGACCAGAAACCAAAAGCAAAAACTCAGAAACAATTCACAAGAGGAAATATCAAAGAAAAGGAAAAGTAAAAAAAGAGAGAAAGAAGGCATACTCTGGGAGGGGAAGAGGCGGAGAGGAGGAGAAGAAGCTGCAGAAGCACAATAAGTAATGAAGTGGCCCAAACAGCAGGCAAATTCATCGTAGTCATCAAATCATTGATACCCAAAACTCATGGATCCAACGAAGCAAAGAAGTAAAAATCATACGCAATAAAGACCCAGTTGCCAGATGTTTCTGTTACTTTGTTCCACTTCCACCCACCGCACCACAAGCAACTAAGAAAGAGAAAGAGAGAGAGAGATGAACATTTAATAGAGGGAAGTGTAAAGCAAGAGGGAAGTGAAGATAGAGAGAGAGAGCATAAATTGGTGCGGGCGAGGGTGGGTGAGTCATAAGTTCTCCGACAACAACGAGAGAGGAGAGAGCAGAGAGGTTCTGAGTAAGAGAGCAGAGTGCAGCAGAAAAGTGAAAGGAACAATACGGTGGAGGAAAACAAATTTGGAGTATCCACATCACATACAAAGGACGCCCTATTCTTCCATTCTAAAACTTTAGGCTGTCCATCACTAGCCTGGCTGCTGCTACAAAGGGACCGCATTTACTCACCCACTCTCCCCTTTGCATTTGTTTCACTCTTCACTGCCATTGATTTTACATCTCAACACTGTGTGCTGATGGGCATGCAGCGACTAGCTCACCCCATCTTCCAAGCAATCAATTATAGCTGATGGAATGGACTATTGAGGTTTCATTTCTATTGCCTTTTTCTCTCCCTCGGCCCTCCTCCTACTTTGACTGTGGACCAATTTTGTTTCTTATTATTTGCTAATAAGACCATTCTCTTCATCTACGAAGGTACGCTAATGTTTAAGAATATTGAGCACATATTTCAATATAACTAAGCTCCAAACTAGCATTTATTCTTCATTACCAAAGTTGCTCATAATGGAGATCCATTTATCTCTAGTCTGACAACTTCATGAAGAATTTGAATTTGCATGTGTAGCTGATTTCGTGATTGCAAAGCTAGCTTGTCATCATTCTAAATTTTATTTGCATTTACCTACCGTTTTGAAAGGAAACTGTAACCTAAATTAAGGATGTAAGGGAGAACCAATGTCTAACATCAAAACTTTGAATACAATATACTGATGTGTAATAAAGAATATGTGGTGTTTGCTCGTTAAAGGCGAAAAGAATGCTGCAAATAATCTGCCACATTCCTCGACTGCCTCTCCAGATCTGTTGATTTTTTTTACAGGCCATTTAGTCAACCATGCATCTTACCAAACTCCAAGAACGAGAGCCTGAGACACAGTGAGCAAACTCGACTTTAGAACCTACTAGTCTGATTCTGACGGCCGAAGAAAAAGAAACACAAAAACAAGTACTTTTGGCTTTCCAACTTCATAAGACTCTTTCATGGTGTTGGAAAGAAACTGAGGGCAGAGGACCCATGCCGAAATGAACTACAGCTCAACTCTGGATCCCATGTTCTCACCGAGAAGGAATAAGGAACTTTTTCTTTCTTTGTTTTTTGGTTTTTTTTTCATAAATATTTTCTTCTTGTCAGAAAATAAACCAGATATCAGGACTCTCAAACTAATTTTTCATAGCGGCAAAAAAGTGTGCTTAAAATGAGGCTGTCCTTTTCTCGAGTTCGTAAATCATAACCAATAATTTTAAGTTCAAGTTCAACATTTGAGATGAGTGTATGTCTTGAACAATTGAACTGTGCTCAAACTGATATTTAATACTCCAATTCTGATAATCGATTTAAATTGTTTATAAACAGGATGGTAAATTAAGTAATATTCTTGAATGTTAAATTCTACTCTTGCAAACCAATAAACTTCATTCAAACGGCTCAATTAACATAGGAAGTTAATCAAAACAGTTTACTTGATCAAGTCAAGAAGTAATGACAAAGTGGAGAATACACGAGCTTCTATATCTTGGGAAGATTTTTTTCCTATAAGGTGAAGAGTTAAGCTATAGTACAGTTCCTTCATTGAAGTACAGATATCATGAAGTACAAATATATTACCTGATAACTATTGATGACTTTACTTAATGGTGATCTATTCTATAGACTGTACTACTGTGTTATTGAGTTCTAAAAAATTATCAGATGACTATTGTAGAGAGAGGATGAAATAATGGTAGAGAAGTAGGGATCTAACCTCAATTAACCATAGACCCCGTAGGCCGTAAGTAGAAAGAATTGTTTGAGGAGTCAAACTGAAATCAATATGGTATTTGTCGGAACAACTTTATTGATAAATCTGCATGCATGATCACAAGGGTTTAAAGAATTCAGAAATTCTATCCTGCACAAGTAAAATGGATTTTTTACAGCTGGTTGATTGGTTTCAATGAGATTCTCCTGAGTTTTAGTTGTTCTTGCATCAATCTTTATGCTTTTGAGAATTTGAAAGGTCCTTTTCTGTAGCTTCATTCTTTGTGGTTGGAGAATTTGAAGGATTTTCAGCAACAATTTTTTTTTTTTTTTGGTCCTTGGGTTTAGGGTTAGAATTTTGAAGGGTCTTCATTGAGCTTCTCCTCAGTCTTAACTGTCCTATATCATTTTTCTGATTTGAGAAGTTCAAAGGGTCTCCATTTTCGAAGCATCAATCTTTATGGTTGGAGAATTTGAAGAATTTTTTTCAGCAACATTTCGCTATTTCCTAGAAAGTTTAAAGCTTTGGCATTCTTCAAGTTCTTCGGTGTTGATTAAAATTGCTTCAAGGATAGATTTATCTAAAGCTTCTCCCCCTTTTTATGTCGGTTATATTTCTTGTTTATTTGTGTTGTATTTCCTTGGGTTTCTATTTCCCCTTTTTCTTTATTTTTTATTTTGTTTTTCCTCCCGTTGAGAGTTCGTATCATTTGAATAATTTTGTTCCTTTTCATTTATCAATGATAAGTTTTGTTATAAAAATTTGAGTAAAATTGATATTTTTTCCCTCATATTAAGTAAAAATTGATGCCAAGTTTGGAGTAAAATGGGTTTTTTCCCCCTCATATTTTCCTTGTTTGTTCTCTATTTTAAAAATTTTTTTTTTTTTTCAATTTTCCCTGATCACTTCCATTATTTTTTAAACAGACCCAAATGAAATACCTTTTAGCTTTAACTTCTTAAACTCTAATCAACATAAATATGATTACTACCTTTCGAGTTCTTTTGGTATTCAACATTGAATCAGTCAGCACTCAGCAGAAAAAGGGAAACTTTCTCTGCACCTGCACTCTCTTAGCCTAACCAGTATCTGGTTCCCATAAATCGACGAAAATACTAACGCGAGTATGGTGAAAAGTGTACCTGAGGCTGCTTGGTTCCAGTGTCATGGAGTTGTTAAGTCGTCGGTAAAAATCACAACGTACTTTCCAGACTATTGATCAGACCATTACAAGACTGCATCTTTATGAACAGAACAGAACCACACAAGCCCTATTCTACTTCCGGTGATATTATGATATTAATAATCGTCTTCTTTTTCTTTTATTGTGTTTTACTGCTTTTAAATTCTCTGGGCGAAAAGAGAGCAAAAAACCGAACCTGACGAACTGCTGCTACATGCCTGTGTCTGAGCATCGGCTTCCCTCCGTAGCCAACAAATTGTATGGTTTTGATAGGGTAAGTGTTGCATTTCGTAGCTTCCATAACATGTAAAAAGCAAGTTGCAGGTTCCCAGCCTGATGTTTCTCCATTAGAATAGCTGTCCTCGTTGCTCGTGTAAAAGCTCCCTGGAACCGACTCCACTGAACCTGTTGACTTGTTCTTATTCAAAGGAACAGATAAGAGAAGATAAATTTGAATGAAAGACTGCATATAAAGCAGACTGGCTGAAGTTGAAAGACCGTCAGTTTTCCAGGAAGAATAAATGCTTACATGCCCGGGGGGAGGGATGGGAATTTAAGATGCAAACTGCTATAGACGATGGAAGTCGATGCGAACCACCAGAATTCAATGAGAAATCAAAATTACAATGGTTAAGCAGAATGTTTCTCCCATTAACACAATGACCACAACAAACATTTCTTTGATTACACTTCTCCTGCCGCTTCACACTTGCTCTCTGAATGCAACCCATTAAATTGAACATTATGGAAACCCAAAATTTTTTCTGGCAAAAAGTATGGAGTGATGCCAGAGTCTAAAACTGCCCACAAGAATTACATCCCACCACCATCCTATTCTGTCATTGTGCAACAACTAACATCCTAATTTGTATCGAAAGAATCCTAAAGCCATCTCCATTCTTTTCTTCAATAGCTCAAATGTCATGGACTTCCTTCTTATTTAAGCGTTCATCGACCAAATCATGCCTCCCAATAGGACTCTGTCCTTCGGCAAGCTCCTGTCTGCTTTCCCATAGCTTTCCCGACTTCCCTATAGCTAGAATCAACTCAAGTTGCTTTTGTTGCTGTTCCTACAAACACCACTCAAAAGAAAAAAAACTCGAATTAGATTAGATGTTGAGCACTCTTATATGAAGAAATAGATCTTGTAGAATATGTAACGATCAGCCGTAGTAATGTAGTAATTGACATTATTCCAACTTCCTTTTTAAACAGAATCCTACCATTCTAAAACTGCAGTACATGATGCTTGATCGGCAATCACTTAATTCACACCTCGAAAAACATAAAACCATTGATTTAAACATTAAGAATGGAAAATTTATTATACCTGCATAGCCAGTAAGACCTTCTGGATTTCAGCAAGCTCCTTCTCCAGAATATCTCCTCGAACTGCCAATGCTCGAGTAGCCTCAGAAGTTTTTTGAGCTAACACTGCAGTCTTCAGAAATAGATCAATTCTTAGAGGCTATGGGAAATGGCATCTCATCTTAGCAAAATGTAAGCAATAGAGATATCAAGGCTTGTTATAAAGGATAAACGTATGATTCACATCTTGGCGTCAATTTTCACCTTTTCAACATGTTATTTCATATTGTAACCGAACCCCTGCGTCACATGAATTTTCTTCACCACTACACATCCATGTCATTCCAATACAATCACCTCACTCAGAGTCGCAACTTCATGTATTTTGTGCAGTGTGTTTGCCAGGTATGTAAAAACACGGCCTATATAAACATTTCAGGATTCGGTTGCTTCTTAGTTCTTAACATTAATATCTCTTGGAATTTTGTTGGAGTTTAATGCAGGAAAAGTTCAGTACCAGGTACTCCATGGACCAATGAACCACTCATTATGGTTCTCATTATCAAACTTTCAATTCTATGTTGTCTTAACCTGTTCAAAGTAATAGATTCACTTGTTTTAACAATTTCTTAGACGGTTCAAAATTTTGAGCGTCCATCGTGATTTGAGTTTTATTTATTTATTTATTACAATATCATGTTAATGTCTCCAAGAGACCATCCATCATTTACTCTGCTGCTAAATATCATCTTGAGATTTCGATATAAAGAAACAGCCTCCAAATTACTCATAAGAAGAATTACCTCCTCGATGGGCTTCTTCAGAGCCTTTCGAGTAACTCTAAACCTAATCCCTAGCTTCTCCAGCTGCCTCGACAAGACTCGAATTAGCGTTGCCGAGCTCTTCAAATCCTCCTCCAGCTTGTTAGTTCTTTCCACCAAATCTATCTCCAATGCGGCCTTCGCTGTCCCTCGATAAATCCGATTCCACTGCCGTCTGCGAATCCAAGCACCAATTGCAACCCCAGCCACCAAAAATAAGAATGCGCCAACGAAAATCCCATCACCAAACACCGCCAAGAACAGACTCTTAGACCTGGCTTTCACGCTATTCAGAGCGACCCCAACAGAAGCGAGCAAAGACGAAACGAGGCAAAACAACTCGGCAGCTGAAAGAAAGGAATCGAGATTAAAATCACCATCACTACTGTCTCTACGTCCAACTCCTCCAGAAGTAGAAACTCGAGGACAGAACTGATGGGTATTAATCGAATAGAAATTAAAAGGGCTTCGAAGTTTGTGATCGAGAAATTGAAAATGCAGCAGGGCGTTGGGGAAATGTCTAGGGGCAAATCGAAGAGACGAGCACGGATTCCTGGAAAAGAAGCTGGAGAAGTAAAAGGTAGAAGGGGGAGGGGAAGGAGAAGGCGAGCTCAGTGAAAGGTATTGGAAAGCAATCGACATCGTTATGGAGGGTAGACTTGCAGAGCGTGTGATTCAAGAATCTAGGGTTTTGTCAGACATGGAAGACGGGACATAGGTCCCTCCTTCAGAACAGAAAATGAAATTGGAGACAGATTTGACTTCGGACAGAAGGGGAGAGAGACGGACTTCGCGGTGGAAGGGAAAACCGCGATGAATTCAATGAATTACGCGCGAGTTTTATCCGATCTATTACTTTATAACTGTAACCGTTAAACTGGATAACCACCAGCGTCCAACAGGGCCTTCTTGGTCCACGGCTTTGGCCCAGGCTTTCTTTTATGGGAAATTTAAGTAAGTGATAAATTTTACCGCCCATTTAAAAAAATGTTCATTTATTTATAATTTTTTAAAAATGGTTATAGGATATATTTGAAATTTGAAATTTTTTAATTTTTTCTTATAATGTCCTCCCATGCATTTACCGGTATTTTAACAACCCAATAAATTTCCTTCAATTCAATGTTCCCTGCTTTCAACGGATTTTATCCTAATTATTTTAATTCTTTTATTAGGAAATTAACTCACGGTCCCCATCTTACCATTTGATTATCTTCATTAGATTTTGTATCATCCTTATATTCGGTCCTTGTCTCACCATTTGATTATCTTCATCAGATTTTGTATCATCCTTATATTAGAAGAATTATCAAAATCATAAGGTCAGTAAATGTATATATCAGTTGATGAAAACCAAAATTAGAATACAAATCACATATATATCACCATCAACTCAATCATCAAAATTAAAACTTCTATATATGTATATACTAATAATTCAACAATTAACAAAAACATGAAAGTTAATAGATGTATATATCAATTTAAGAAACAACCAAAAAGTAATATACTTAATACATTTATTTACTGTTGTACAACTAAAATATCATAAATATAAAACTAGTACATGTATATTCCAATAATTAAAACGTCTATATATGTATGTACTAATAATTCAACAATTAACAAAACATGAAAGTCAACAAATGTATATATCAATTCATGAACAAAATACGAAAGTCAATAGATCTATTGACTACTGCTAGTACATGTATATCCCAATAATTACCTAGCTCTTCCTCAACTATGTTGAGACACTTTCTTTTTCCCTGAAACATAAAAGTAGAATTAGCTTATTAAATATAATTTTTAAATATTACTATTCAACAAACATACATTGAATTCTTACCTTCTTGGTAGATTCCTTACAACCCAAATTCCTTTTAGGGTCAAGTTTAATTTGTTTTGTTTTACCTTGGATTAAGTCTTTCCCACACCTCTTTTTGTTGGTCTCCTTCAATATTGGAGTCTCTCCTGGGTCTTTGATGATTCAATCTATACATATAAAGATAAAACATCTATGGGATGATTTTTTAAAAAAACAAACATGCCATAAATAAACTATTGCATCTATACCTCTTCTTCATTGTCTAAATTGATTGTACACGTTTCTCTTTGACGCCTTGTTATTCCAGCCGTCTTTTAATTGAGTTATTCCTCCTCTAACTTTAACTATATATAGATTTTATTTAGTTTGTAATTTACTTAAATATAATATGTTTGTTAGAGATAAACACATATACTCCTGAAATTTGGTTATTAACAACACTCATGTGGTAGGTCCCATATTTATATATTTTTAAAAATACACCTCAAAATTTAGGAAGACAAAAAATATCTTTTTAAATTAAGCTTTATAGGCAAAATCAAAACAAAGATTTTACCTTCCTCAAACAGTCGGAGTAATGGGCAACGATGACCGGTTTTAGTCTGTGGCGGGAGGGTCGAATCTGGTTAATAGGTCGGAAACATATCGAAGCGACAGTAGGTGGATCTGGTCTGGGGCAGTCGGCGGATCGTATCAGCCTTGGCAGATCTAGTCAGGCGGCAGGATGGTAGATCTGGTTTGGGATGTGGTGCATCAAACAGATATGGTACGTGTTACAGCCAACGGGTAGGGTGGCGGCGGTTGGGTGCGGCAGCGTAGGTCTGGTTTTGATTCGTGGATGGCGGCGTGAAGGTGAGCGGTGCAGTAAGACAGGATGGTGGCTTAAAGGTGAGTGGTGGGATGGCGGCTTGCGGATCTGCTTCATGAAGAAGACGATAGCTGTGGGGTGCATGGAGTTGCGTGAGACCAAAGGGTAGGAAGAAGGTGAGGACTCCTAAAACCCTAACTTCTCTAACTCAAGTCAAAGGTGAGAAGTAAATTTTATCATTTACATAGTAATAATCTTATTCATCCCCTTTTTTTAAATTTTAGAGGGGTAAATTTCAAAATCTACCCAACACATTTTTAATAATTTTTGGTTAAATCAACTTTTAAATTTTGATTATCAATTTTAAATTAAATTTAAGTTAATTATTTAATAGATAGAATTGATTCCCTAAAATGAAGGCTCGTTGTTTTTGCTATTAGTTAAAAATCCTAAATCCGCCGTTCCTACCATTACAAAAAAAAAAAAAAAAAAGGTATGTTTTTAAGTTGAGTTAAAATAAAAGGTAAATTCAAAATACAGTCTTAAGTCTCTTGTTTTCCAAAAAAATATATCTCAAATTACTAAATTAGTTTTATTAGTTCAAAGTATTAATTAGTATAACAAAAGTATTTACAAATAGAAATCATCTATTCTTTCCAACATCACCATTTTATAAAATAATTAATAAATAAAACTAACATTGCATTTAACGTTCTCTTTGTTTTGACATGTATTGTGATACATTAACAACAAAAACGATTTTCTCAAAAAAAAAAAAAACAAACAAACTAGAATGGGCTACTTGTTTGTTATTTTTAAATTTTTTTAATAACATTTAATTATATGACTAAAAATGCATGCTATTTTTGCAATGACTCAATTAATTAATCATAATTAAGTGATAGAAATAAATAAATATCGTTGATGTCAAATTATGACCTCCGGATGGAATAAGCAAATCTATGAAGGAGCACGATCAACCTATAACGGAGCATGGTTGACTTATGAAGGAGCATGGCCAACCTATGAAGGAGTGTGGCTAACCTATGTTAGAATGAGGTATGCGAAGAAAGACTTGCAAAAAGAGAGTAGACACTTCAATGCTCAAGTCAATCTCAATATGAGGTATCGCTCGCGAGACAAGCTAATCAGAATTGAATACCTACGTGTAAGGAGTGAACCTTTTGTATTTATTGGCGCTTAAGAGCATATCAAAGTTAGCCACTTAACACGACGTATGAATCACATAGTAAATTTAGCAATAGTGACAAGTTGAAAGTTGAATAACAGATGAGAGCAATTACGAATGATGATGTTGTATAATTCCAATCGGATAAATAAGTTGTACTACCTCAAGGAGTGCTTGTTTATTGAAAATGTCAAAACTTAACGTCAATAAATATTACTCTATTAATATATTATTATTGAATAGTGCATATATTTGTTAGTTAATATCAATCCATCTATTAATCGAATTCAAGACTAAAACATCAGTCCCTTTTCAACCAAGTTAGGTAAAATAGACATTGTAATTAATTAAAAACAAAGTAATATTAACCAAAATCTCATTAATTAATCAACTCTATTTTGTTGCTATCGACGTCTATAGGTGTAGGTAAAATACCATTAATTATCCACAAAACCTATTAAAAATGGTTCCGTGTCGTACAAAAATAGTTCAATTAACAAAAAGGGATCGGGTATAATAACTCGTCAAGATTCTCCTCAATTTTAAATATTTTGTAAATTAAAAGTAAATACATATGTCTAAAAACAGTATTCACATTAATATGAAAGTCTACAACTTATAATTAGTTAATATTTTAATGAAATCTATAATAAAACATAATTTAATTTTATCCTTATGCAAATAATAGTTAATTGAATTTTATATTATGTACTTATATGAGTATATACATACATCTTTAATCTAATCAAAAGGTTATGAAATAATTCAATTAATAAAATTATTTACTTATTTCTTTAAGGTCCAACTCTCAAATCCTCTCACCCTTACTTAATAAAAGTTGAATTCTATGTTATAATAATCATTGATTATTAAATCTTATTATATAATATTAAAATAACCACTCAATTATCTCTAGTTGAAATAACATATAAAACACAAATATTTTATCACCAATCCTTCTTCAAGTTGGAGGATCTAGTATGTGTGTAGATATGGGACTAGGAAGCACGCCAAAGCTTATTTATCACGTCGTCGCAAAAATTACTTTTTTAATAAATTAAATTATTTATTTTAAGAAAGTTCAAAATTATTGATTTTTAAAATATCACAATTGGAAGAATGTAATAAAGTAGATAATTATTTATAAACAATGGTTTGCCAACATAAATTTGATTCAGCGGTGATTGACACCTATTTTTGACAAGATATTAATAAGTATTAATGTCGATAATATTTTTAAAATATTTAAAAAATAAAAAATTGATAAAAAGTATTTAAACTAACAAATAAGTATTTTAACTTCTCTGAGTTAAAAATGATTATTAACTTATTATTAATATCATATCTATGTTAATAATATTTGGTTGGAAATGTGACTTTTAAAAACCTAGTTGTTGTACATGTACTAATGCCATAGCAGTGGAATTTTATACCCTCAAAAAAAAAAATGCCCTCTGTAGATAATAAAATGGATTAAGAAGCAGGAGCGATAGTTGAAGGAGACGATCTGACGAGAGCAAGACAGCCGCCAATTGCTCTATTCAATTTAACTCTCTCTGATAAATTTTTTTTTTCTATCATCTTTCCCCTCGCCTTACCTACTCCCCACATTTTCCAATTCGCCAGACGTTAGAGACGACTTTTCAAAGCAAAGTCCCCGTTGGAAATGGCTGGGAAGGGCGAGGGGGTTGTTGAAACTCTTGATCTTGGTCAAAGATGACCCAATTTCCCCCCTTTTTTTTTGTTTTGTTGTAGTTTTCGTTGTCACTGTTCTGAAATTGAAGGTGGTTTGGTGAAATTATTTGTTTATTTATGCCGCCTTGCGTTTGGTAGCCCCTTTGAAATTGCCTCTCATCTCCACTTCCTCCTCTAATTCTACCTACCTTCCTCAACCCCGTTTGTGTTCTTTAAGATTTCGGCCTTACCGAACCCTTAACACTCTTATAAAAGACCTCTCCCATTTTCCATTTCAATCTCAGGGTCTCTCACCGTTTTCATCTCCTGTCAAGCTTTCAGAGTCCTCATTTGATTCCGAGAGATCTGAACCCTTTGTTGAAGATAACAACAATGGCTCTTTCTAATGCCGCCACTCTCTCCTCCAAATCACTTTTCAATCCGCTTGTTGAGCCCAAATCTCACCAACCCAGTTCGTTCCTCGTTCCGTCCAAGACCCACCTCAGGCTCCGCCGACGCATCTCCGCCGTCCACGCGGCGGAGCCGGCCAATGACAAGGTTGTGGCTGAGAGCCCCCGCAAGACGCTGGTGACGGCGCCGTCTAGCGCTGGGAAATGGAGTGTGGAGAGCTGGAAATCCAAGAAGGCTTTGCAGCTACCTGAGTACCCGGATCAGGCCAAGCTGGAGACTGTTCTTGAAACAATTGAGTCGTTTCCTCCCATTGTGTTTGCTGGTGAGGCTAGGAGCTTGGAAGAGAGGCTTGCTGAGGCCGCCATGGGCAATGCTTTCCTCTTGCAAGGTGGGGATTGCGCTGAAAGTTTCAAGGAGTTTAGCGCCAATAACATTAGGGATACATTCAGGATTCTTCTCCAGATGAGTGTCGTTCTTATGTTTGGCGGGCAAATGCCTGTCATTAAGGTACCCATCCTCTCCTCCGCTCTTTCAGATTCTTTGTTTTCTGAGGATTATTAGTTTTTCAATCGTAGTTTTTGAACATTGATTTAGGTGGGCAGAATGGCTGGTCAGTTTGCAAAGCCAAGGTCAGACCCAAATGAGGTGAAGGATGGAGTCAGTCTGCCAAGCTACAAGGGGGACAACATCAATGGTGATGATTTTAATGAGAAGTCAAGAATTCCAGACCCAGAGAGGATGATCAGAGCTTATACTCAGTCTGCTGCAACCCTCAACCTTCTCAGGTCCTTCGCCACTGGAGGATACGCTGCAATGCAGAGAGTAACCCAATGGAATCTTGATTTTGCTGAAAACAGTGAACAGGGTGATAGGTAAGCCAAGTTATTATTTACAGCTTTTAATTGTATTTTGAATTTAGAACCAGTATTGGAAGCAGCATGAGTTGTGTTAAATTGAGACGTATCTTGAGGCGCTAATTATGCATCTTGATCAGATTAGGATTAGCCTATCATAGTAGCTCTAGATCTTGTAAGGTTTAAGTTCTCAGCCCAAAAGAAAAAAAAAATGTTAAGCTGGCCTGGCCCTCGATAATAAAGAATGGTTGCATATTGCTCTACAGGTATCATGAACTTGCACGCCGTGTTGATGAGACCCTAGGATTCATGGCTGCTGCAGGACTTACCGTCGACCATCCTATTATGACTACAACTGAGTTTTGGACTTCTCACGAGTGTTTGCTCTTGCCTTATGAACAATCACTTACCAGACTGGACTCAACTTCTGGCCTATACTATGACTGCTCAGCTCACATGCTTTGGGTTGGGGAACGTACCCGACAACTCGATGGTGCCCATGTGGAGTTCCTTAGAGGTGTTGCTAATCCTCTTGGAATTAAGGTAGCTTCTTTAAGCTTAGGATCTAATGTTGGTATCAAATCAAATATTATGCATAAAAATTGATGATTAATGTGATTTTTTGATACAGGTGAGCAACAAAATGGATCCAAATGAGTTGGTTAAACTTATTGAAATCCTCAATCCTGATAACAAACCAGGAAGGATAACTATCATTGTAAGAATGGGTGCTGAGAACCAGAGAGTAAAGCTTCCCCATTTGATTAGAGCTGTACGAAGGGCAGGGCAAATTGTGACATGGGTCTGTGATCCAATGCATGGAAACACCATTAAGGCACCCTGTGGCCTCAAAACACGTCCATTTGATGCAATCCTGGTAAATTTCTATCCTATTGGATATCTTTGATTTCTCATTTCTTGAATATTTTCTACTAACTAAACGCAAGACGTTTGAAGATGTAGAGACTGTGGTAGCTTCTTCTTCTTAGGGATTAGTCATACACCAGAAGTTTAGAACTTATATGAAACATTTAAACTAAAGGAAATCTCGAAGCAAATTTAAATACAACTGTTTTAAGTAGATTCATATAAGATCGTTTAAGTGCTATTATTTCTCAAATGCTGAAAGGTAAGTGTATAATAAAGTTGGACAATTAATGCTTAAACTGAGAGTTTCATTACAAAAAGGTAAAACCTTTACCTGTCCGTCCTATCGAACCTGTGGTATCCCTTTTCCAGGACAATTCTCCATGTTTATAAACTTAGTTTATTGTTCCCATTATGTCACTATATATCTTCTAAATCAACTGGCCTTCCGTTTTTCTTATAGGCTGAGGTCCGAGCATTCTTTGATGTGCACGAACAAGAAGGGAGCCATGCTGGAGGAATTCATTTGGAAATGACCGGACAAAATGTAACAGAGTGCATTGGAGGGTCCCGAACCGTAACATTCGACGACTTGTCCTCGAGATACCACACACACTGTGACCCAAGATTGAATGCTTCTCAGTCTCTTGAGCTTGCTTTCATCGTCGCCGAGAGGCTTAGGAAGAAGAGGATTGGAAAGCCAACTTCTCTTCCCCCAAGTTTCTTTTAAACATAGGGAGAAATTCCTGGATGTGTTCGGTTGTGAATAAGTCTGGATTTGGTATTTTCCAGAACTTAAAATTCAGTAACCCCGTTGTCGGATAACCGTGATATAGAAGTGCTAGGAGATAATGTTGAGGATCATATTTAGTTTTGAAGGATTGGATTATTTTGCTGTGGAGAATAAGTGAACTCCAACCAAGGAGCTGGATGGCTAGAAGCTGGAGGATCACAGTTTAGAATATGTTTCTGAGTAGTATGTGAATTTGAGTTTTTCTTTTTTCATTAATTTACTCTTGAAATTTAATTTCTCCAAATGTGGGGTGGTCGGATTTAGATTTTGAAGAGTTTAATGTAAAAGATACCCAATTATATATGCATTTGAATGAAACGCGAACATTTACTGATGATCTAATTGTGACTAGATGCTGTCAAATGTTGCATGTGGAATCCTCTGTTTTCTTAGAGGAATTGTCAATTCGGTAAGCAGAGCATAATATTGACCAAACATTTTATTCATTTGGACGTCTTATTTAATGTTTCGAGTTCTAAAGAGCGAAATCCGAGATTAAGGGCAATATTAAGAGTGATTCTGATAGTATTATTGGTTCTCAGCATATTGCATCTACTGCAGCTAGTCCAGTCCTACAGCTTCCTCTCTAGACATTCCTCAGCGTGATTCTATTATATCATCTCAGGTTAATGTCCCTCTTCGCCGTTCTACAAGGACTCGCCAACCAATCATATTTGAGGGATTTTCACTGTCATTTAATTGATATTGTTCCTATGCCAGCATCTTCTCTCAAGTATCCTCTGCAGAAATTTTTGTCTTATGATAGCTTATCCCCAGATTATAAGAAATTTGCTCTCAATGTCTCTGCATCTTATGAGCCTCAATTTTATCATCAAGCTGGACCATTTGCCCACTGGCGTGAGGCCATGCAGTCTGAGTTGCAAGCCATGGAAACTAATTCCACACTTGGTCTATTGTTCCCTTACCTTTGGGACATCATTCTATTGGATGTAGGTAGATCTACAAAATCAAAACCAAGTCTGATGGTTCCATAGAGCGTTATAAAACTCGTTTAGTGGCAAAAAGGTATACTCAACAAGAAGGTCTCGATTATATTGAAACATTTTCTCCGATTGCCAAATTAGTCACTGTCAAGGTCTTACTTATTCTTGCGGTCTCCATGAGTTGACCCTTAATTCAACTAGATGTCAATAATGCTTTTTTGCATGGTGATCTATTTGAGGAGGTCTATATGGATTTACTCTTGGGTTATAAACACAATATGGTTGCTTCTAAGGGGGAGCGCCTCGTTTGTCGCCTTCACAAGTCCGTTTATGGCCTCAAGCAAGCCTCTCGCCAATGGTTTGACAAATTCTCTTGTGCTCTTTTGCATTTGAGGTTTCAACAATCTAAATCTGATTATTCCTTATTCACTAGAGGTGCTGGAGATACTTTTGTGGCTCTACTTGTATATGTAGACGATATTATACTAACTGAGGCTTCTTCTTTGCTTTTGGGGCAGTTAAAGACTCATCTTGACAGTGTTTTTAAGCTTAAAGACTTGGGATCCTTGCGATATTTTTTGGGTTTGGAACTTGCTCGGTCATCCTCTGGCATTCTCTTGTCTCAACGAAATTATGCACTTCATTTATTTGAAGATTCTGGTTTGTTAGCTTCTAAACCGGCCACTCTTCCAATGGATCCTACTGTTAAGCTTTCTTCCTCTGTTGGCAAGTTGTTGGATGATCCTACTGCCTATCGACGTCTTATTGGTCGTCTTATCTATCTTACCATTTCGAGGCCCGACATCACTTTTGTTGTCCATAAGTTGAGCCAGTATATTGCTCATCTTACTGCTGCTTTTCATCTTCTTCAATATTTGAAAGGCTCACTGGGTCAAGGCATTTTTTTGAAAAGCTCTACTTCTTTTCATTTACGTGCCTTCTCTGATACTGATTTGGCATCCTGTTTGGATTCTCGAAAATCAACTACAGGGTTTTGTATCTTCTTGGGCGATTCTTTGGTCTCATGGAAGGCTAAAAAGCAAACCACTGTGTCCCGTTCTTCGGCTGAGGCCGAATACCAAGCGTTGGCTGCTACTACTTCTGAAATTGTGTGGATTACTCATTTATTGTAGGAGTTACACATCTCTTTTCAGCCTCCTACTCTCTTATTTTGTGATAATCAGGCTGCTGTCCACGTTGCCACTAATCCGACTTTTCACGAGCGAACCAAACACATAAAACTTGACTGCCACTTTGTTCGAGATAAGATTGTTTCAGACCTCATCAAGCTTTTACTGGTTTCCTTCTGCCCCTTCCTCTTCTTTTACTGACTTACTGTCCAAGATGGGTGTCTTGAATATCCACATTCCATCTTGAGGGGAATATTAGACTTTACTGTTAGTTGTTTTGTTACAGTTAGTTATGACTTTGTGAATATTCTGTAATAGCAGTCTATTTGTAAGACTTTTTGGTCCATCAATAAAATCAAGGAAGTTTTATTTGGACTCTCAAGTTTAATATCATGTTTGACACCATGGAAAACTGGGAAGTGAAAGAGAATAGAATATCCATTTTCTTGCCGCTTTTAAACTCACATGCTAATTCGTGTTATTTATTTTTTCTAGTTTACTTAGAAGAAGCATTTGACGGTATTTTTCCGTTTCAACTATCAAGGTTACATGTTGAGTTCGTAGAATTTAGGTACCTTCAGAGAGGGAAAAATAACTATTAGAAATTAAAATCTTATGATTTTTATTTTTTTGGTAGAAGATCGATTTCTTAGAATTAGTTTAGTTTTTTTTTTTTAATACAACCAGTGAAATTAGTTTAGTTTCTTTAAATATAACAAGTGGGGTGGGAGGATTTGAATTCACAATCTCTTAATAAAAATATTATGATTGAATGTTAACCAAATAAATTTAGTTAGTGGACGTAAATTGATGGCAACGTTTATTTGAAAAAGAAAAAGTGTATAACAACTGGAATTTTATATTTTTGAGTTCAACGTAAAAAATTTATTTCAGGTTGTGGTAACATTTATTCTAAATAATAATTATAATAAATTAAGTTATAAAAGTTAAAACGATGAGATGGCTTGTACGTGTAAAATAACACTAATAAAGCCCCTATATAGTCAAGCTAAAACTATCAATAAGGCAAAAATTAAAGCTGGCTAAAAAAAAGCCTACAATTAAAGCAAAAAGGATAATATTAAATATATTTTTCAATTACGGTGGCACGTTTAACATATCGGTTTGACATTGATTTTCAACTTTAGAAATTGAACAACCATCGTGACCATCGACTCTAAAATAAAAAATGAAATATTAAAAGCTCATTTTGTGAGTTTCTGTTTCTTCCATAAAAAGGAAAAAAAAAATGCAACGTTTTTGTTTCTTCTTTATCATTTCCCTCTTTTTCAATTAAAAACAAACTATTGACAAAAAAAAAAAAAAAACAAAAACAAAAACAAAAACAAAAAAACAAATGACAAAAAGGAAAAAGAAAAAAAAGAAACAAATTTAATAACTATTTATTGTTTAAAACTTTAGATTAAGAGAGTAAAAAGTTTATATCAAATTAAATTTTCAAAATTTTCATGTTACATTCATTTTTAATACTTTCATCTATGTTGGAAAAAGTCGTTGTCTACGATATTTTAGAAATTTTAGAACCATTTCTTAAAAATAAAACACAAATAGTTGTAAAACATTTATGTTTATGAAGAAAAATAAAAACGAGAAACAACAAGGACAAGCACAAGGTTACCTAAAACAACCACTCAACTAAAACCAAGAAAACCAACCACCAAAACCAAATTAAACCAAAACTAATAAAATCATCGCAACGAAATAAACCAACAAAATTTCAAATTTATATTCAATCAAACAATTGGTCTTTTTACTTGCACCCTTATATGTCTAGGTAGTTGCTTTGTGGTTCCTAATTTTAACTTATCTCTCGTCAGTAAAATTAAATTTGACATCATAAACCATTAGCATCTCTCCTCGGAAGTACCTGTACAAAAGTTACAGAAGACAGCAGCAAATAGCAAATCGAAGTTCCAGCAAAACTACTACCCATAAGGCTTTAAACTGCTAAAAAGTTTGAAATCCCATTTCCAAAACATCATACAGCAGAAGCATGGTAAAGAAATAGGTTCCTGACCTGACGAACTATCTATCATATCTCATACATTAGATCATTATGCAATTGCAACAGGCAAGGCTGAAGATAATCAAATCCATAGTTCTATCCATTCTAAATCAGGGTAAAGTCATCTATATATATTGTTTCACATGATATTCAAATTATGGGCAAAACCCTCCTAGTAGTATGGCATGTATTGCATAGACCTTCGGAAACGGGGTGCCTTCCTGCAGCAGGACAAGGAAAATAATCTATGAATATCTAACCGGCAATAAATTTGAACAAACATGTTCTGTAGGAGAACTCACCCATATCCATATGGTGAGTAAAAATAAGGCGGCACATAAGGCCTCCGGGACCGATAACCCATGTAAGGATTGTAACGCTGAGGAAAATACTGCTTCATCCCAGGGACGTTAGTCCGCTTTTGTTGAACCTGAGATTAATAGAATGATATTAGAATTATTAGAACTTTGAATCACGCTATGGACAACTGTGCTAGTTATACAATGTATAATTAGTATGGCAATGTCCAAAACTTCACAGAAGCACAAATTCTTCTCCAAGTAGCTACCTTTAATTGTCTTCCATGCAACTCTGACTCATTTAAAAGGAGTGCCTCCTGAACAGCTTCAGCTTCGAGGAACTCGACATATGCAAAGCCCTTCGGATGGCCAAATTTATCTGTAAGAATAGTCACCCTGTTGACAGTACCACATGATTGGAAGTGCTGCTGCACTTCTTCAGGTGTACATGCATAATCAACCTGCAATTCCAGTTCCATCCCAAAGAATTTTTTTAATCGAAGACGGAATTTGCCATAAAACAGAAAGTACATCCTAAGAGAAGCTTTGGAAAAATAAACAAATAAAATAAAGTGTAATACCCCAAAGAGTACCATCCCGAAAATTATGCATATTCCATTACACTCAAAGGTAATAAATAGCTAAAGATTGATTCTTCTTTAAATTGATCAAAGGATCACGTGACGTGATCCTTAGCCTTAAAACTAGAAAATAAGATGAACCAACCAATATCAGTAAAACATTAGTGAATAGTATACGATGTTTACTCCCTTCAACATCAGTAACCACTGACCATATTTCTTCAAAGGATATTTTTAGTTAATTTCTGTAAGCATCATGGCTCGTGCCAACCACAAAAGGCTCTTTTAATTTTGTATACTTAGTTCCAGACATGTAAATTATCAAATGAATATACGCTCAACTCTATTATTTAATGACGTCAAGAGAAGGCAAGTCAGCCAACTAAAACAATTTAAGCAAGCAACAATCTAACATCTGTTTGGGACTTGTTTCTCATCTATGAACTCATAGTGCTGTTCTGAGAGTTAATTTTAGTGCATGAGTGGTACTTTGCACCTCACCTCAAGCACTGTCAACTCGTCCACGTCCACCAAGTATATCTCCTTCCAAAATGTTCAAACTACATGGGCAATTCTCATTCCCCATCTCTATAAATCCTAGTACTATCTCCACTTAAAACTCTCCACCTCAAGTCATAATCTAATTAGCACTAACTGCCAAAATTCCCAATTCTTGTAGAGGGCTACTTATACTTATATATATGGCAACTCGATATCTCTTCTGCATACATATGCTATTTAATTTGAAGCAAAGTCAGAAGCAAGAAATGCATCCGCTCTCATATTACAAGGCACTCAGAAGTCGTAACCTTGCAATATAAGAATCAAAGAAGAGAAAGTAAAGTGATGGTAAAGCTACCCGAGGGGCAGAAACTGATCCACTAAGGATCGTTAATTGCCAGCAAAAACTTTCCAGTAAGCAATACCTGACAGAGAGATAAATAAAATCAAGAATATCGATATCAAAGCCACGAGAAAAGCAAAATTATGTACCCTCATCAAGGTCAGTTAAATAGCCCTCATTTCTGAAGCACAAGTTACCATCATTCCCAGCAGCAACAATGCTCTGCAACTAACATTGCATGCAAATGATCTGTCTCCATAGATGTGATCATGCTCTCACGAAACGAAGTTGAAGCATCTTTAATTCACATTCCCATCCATCCCTACCTAAGTTCATACTTTCACATACTTTTTTTGCACCAAATGAACTACATCAACCCTTGTCATTTTCCCAATCTTCACATTCCTTTTCCTTCTTTTTTTTTGTTTTTTTTCTTGCCATTCAGTTTCCTTTTATACATAGGGTTTTTCTTTTCTTTTTTTTTCATCTTGTTCTTTTTTGGAATATTTCTTTTTTGTAAACATTTGGGATACTTCTTTTCATTCTTTTTGAAACTTTTTCCTTCAATTTGTTTCAAACATACAGAATATTTTTCTTTTACAGCTTGAACACAATCCTAACGACACAATAAGTAATATTGCCTAACAGAGCGCAAATACTGAGAACTTCAGGTAAAATGAATGACCCTGCGATCATAGGGAGACAGATAAGTTAAAAATCTACTCTGACAATGTGAAGATGCACATCGCATCCACACACAACAGTGGAATAAAGAAAAAAGACAAATACAGGACAAGATTTCCAGTAAAATGGATACATCAACAATACACTTGTTAAAACTGTACTTAAAGTTTTCACTAATAAGCCTTAAATAATATGTGTTTGCAATATCTTTGACTTGAGTTGGAATGGAACTTCCAATACCGATAGAAAGGAAGAGGAATCTAAATCACTTTATCAATCACTAAACAGATTTACTTTTGAGATGCATAAAAGGTAAAAATAAAACGTAGCAGCAGTTATGCAGAATTAACTTACACCTAAATATACCCAATCTTCGCCTAGGATATGCTCACCAACATAAATTAACAATAAAACAATATAGCTAGTACTATAGGTGTATTTATCAGGCCGCAACACAAATATGATCAAGATCAACAAGTTAGTTAATTTGATCAATTGAAAAGTGCAGCATGTGAAGAATAATGTAAAAAATTTATATCAAGACCATAGTTCTCATCTCACGTTGCCAACAAACACGGATCGTGAATCTGTCTCCTCCTTGTTTTCTTGGCTTACAGCAGCACCCGCAGGATCTGTAAAAAATTATTGACATTAGGCACACTGGCGGGTGCTAGAGTAGCTTTATATGAAATTTCATTTCAAATCGTATGGTCCAAGGTACTCCAAGACGAGGTTAAACCTTGAACAGCGCCCATTTCCTTTTCAACCTTGGCTTGCATTTCGCGAAGAGCAGCTGCTTCCTCCTCCATCTCCTTCAACCGCTTCTTCATCTCGTCCAGCTCCTGCAGCATCCACCATAAATTCAGAGATACCACAAAAACAAACTACTTATTACACAACCACATCGATCATCGATCATCGATCTATTTGCTTGTGAGAGAGTGATGTGGGGACCTTGATGGCGTCGTCATCGGCGGCAGACATGTCAACATCCGCCTCCTCTACCGGAATCTCTCCGCCGTAAACCTCGTGCTCCTCTTCCTCCATTACTGTTCTTCACTTGCTACCTACCTCAGCCTGTGCCTGAACCAGCGTCGCAAGTCGCAACACGATATAGGGTAATCCGGAAATCTGAAGCGTGGACCATTTTATATACAACAGTGAATCAGAGAAGGACTCATTTCACACGTAGTCGTTCGGATCCCAACGCGTGTCAACCGAAGTCCAGCAGAGGACTCCCTCTCTGAAGCCCAAATACTTCGACCCGAATAGCAGAATTATTTCAGTCTGATGACTGATGAGACAGCGCTTTCACCCTACAACTGCGTTTTCGTGATCAATTTGGATGAGGCGGTGCGATCACGAGGTTCAGGCCTGTGCTGGGCCTATGTACTCGGGTTAATCACATGGGCCGGCCCACTAGATCTCATGTCTGGGCTCAGCCAATCTTCGACCCACTCCACCAACTACCAGTAAAATTTTACCTAGCTAATTACATACTTTAGTTTAGCAAAGATCCATAAAAAGCTTGTCTAGGGATCAAATTTGTACATTTGTTAAATTTTAGAAGTGGAAAAGTCAAGTTTAGACCTTATGGACCACAGAAAAATCACTTACCTAAATTTATGTGATCAAAAGTGTTTTTTTTAATCAATTTCAATTTTGAGAATTATATACACATAGTTACATTTTAAACATTTTAAACCGGATCTAAATCAAAACTATATTTAACTCAATTACAATAACATTAACAAATTCTTCTAAAAGCGGTTTAAACCAAAACTATATTTAACTCAATTATAGCAGGAATGTTAAGTTATTCTTCCAAACATGAGTTTTATTTAGTGGTAATTGGCACCTCTCTAACCAATATGATGTGAGTTCGGATCCCTTACTCTTGGACAAAACTTTCTTCCTAAATTCATGCATGGTTCAATAACATATTAACAAATGGATTTTTTTATCATGCATGGTACAGTGACATATAAACAAATAGATTCTTTTTTACCTTGCATAATTCATATATGATCCACTTGTCTATATATTACTGGACCACATAGGAAATCAGGAATAATTTTTAGGAGGGAAATTCATGAGTAATTATTAAGAGGAGAGTTTTTTCCTTTTTTAAAAATGAAAAAAAAAAAAAGAGAGAGAAAAAAAACACATTTTTTGTGGAAGGGTAATTACAAGAGACTCGATGGTCAAATAAAGGAAGAAGAAGAAGAACCGAGACAAGATTCGCGAGACATACGCGCCGACTGCGGTTTTTTTGATCATTACAAAAAGCCGTTCTTTACCTTCCCACTGTTTTTTATTATTATGGAGCCGAGATCAGGTGTGTACGAACCCACACTAGTGGGTCTCACTTCCTCCAATATCCGCGTCACCATCAAACGTGGCACCATCACACGGCTGCTGAGCTTTTAAACCAACGATTTTACACCACACAGTAATTGTCGCAGCCCGAAATTGGGAGATAATTAGCAATTATTGTAATGGAGATGCCTTAGCTTTCAAATAACTCCGCTGCCTGCTGGTGCTGGCTGGAGATCTCTGTACTTCAGTCGGGGGGGACTATTAAAGGACTCGCGAGATCTGCTGCTCTCTTTCTTCTCTCTCGATCGATTTCGAGCTTCTCCTTAGTTTTTAGAGAGAGAGGGAGCTGTGAGCTGAGTTGGGCTGAGCTGAGAATAGGAAAATGGCGAGCGGCGGCGGATATGGGGATGTCAATCAGAAGATAGATTATGTGTTCAAAGTGGTGTTGATCGGGGACTCTGCGGTGGGGAAATCTCAGATTCTGGCGCGGTTTGCACGCAACGAGTTCAGCTTGGATTCAAAGGCCACAATCGGAGTCGAGTTTCAGACCAGGACGCTCGTTATTCAGCACAAGAGTGTTAAAGCTCAGATCTGGGATACTGCGGGCCAGGAGAGGTATTTTCTTTTTTCTTCCCTTCTCTTGCCCTCTTGTTGGGGTTTTAGGGTTTCGCTAGATCTTTATTAGGGCTGGATTCGGTGCCCTTTCTACTTTTTGGATTTCCTGTGTCTAATAGTTGGGAGTGGGATAAAAGGCAAATTATTCTGGCTTTTCCCTTGCTTTGCATGGAATCAGAACTTGTTTGGTGAAATGTTGTTTGTCTGTACTCTTAAGAGGATTTATGACATTAAAGATTAGCTTAAGAGAATGTGATTGAGCAGATTAGCTTAAAATTGGTTTTCTTGATGAAGTGTTGTTGATAAACATTGTCCTGTGGATCTTTTTTTGCATATTCTTATTTGGTCTTTTGGATTGGATCCCTGATGCAATCTGATCCTGAGAATGAATCTTTTAGCTGGCTATTCGAGTTTATGTTAAGATTTTATAAAAATAGCAGAGAATATGCAATAGAACAGCTATATGTTGTAACCCAAATGAGTAATTGAACAGATACAGAGCAGTTACAAGTGCGTATTACAGAGGAGCTCTCGGGGCAATGCTTGTGTACGATATTACAAAACGGCAGACCTTCGATCACATACCGCGTTGGCTCGAGGAGTTGCGGAGCCATGCGGACAAGAACATTGTGATCATCTTAATAGGAAACAAAAGTGATCTTGAAGACCAGCGTGCAGTTCCCACCGAGGACGCCAAGGAATTCGCCGAGAAAGAAGGATTGTTTTTCTTGGAGACATCGGCGTTGGAATCGACCAACGTGGAGAGCGCCTTCATGACTGTCCTAACTGAGATCTTCAACATCATGAACAAAAAGAACTTAACAGCTGGTGAAAACCAAGGCAATGGCAACTCTGCATCGCTCGCGAGTGGTAAGAAGATCGTTATCCCGGGCCCAGCGCAAGAAATCCCGGCCAAGAGCAAGATGTGCTGTACTTCAACATGAATTGTTTGGATGAACGCTGAAATGGTGCAATCTAGGTTGGTGCATTCCTTGATTATAGCAATTTTTTTTGACTGGTGTGATGTTTTTTCTGAGGTCATTTGTATATTTTATGTATATGCTTTAGTCTGCTAGCGGCTGAAGTTTATATACACTTGAATGGACGACGAATGAGGTTGTCTTTATTTATGGGAATGTGAGAAAACCTGAAGTTTAACACCGTGTGTACCATACGAGTTTATTACCTGTTATCTTCATCAAGCAGGTTCTTTATTTCTTCTAAGATTGGATGAGCCATGTCAAATCCATATAACACTAGGGAGGTATTTTTTTAGAGCTAAATTTGTTGAATTTGTTGGATTAAAGCTCCTTTAATACGTACATATCTAATTTCAGCCATGTTTATGAGCACATATATCTTGATTGGCGACCATTAAAAATTCGATAGCTTGTTTTTAATGGTTAGCTTGTTTTTGTGTAAGAACTCTATATTTTTTAATGTCTATCTCTTGTTATGGAGGCCCGACCAATCAATACCTATGTATTTTCTATATAATCTTCACGAGTTGCGCACAAATTGACTCGAATACTCACAGGTAAAAATGAGTTTTCATATTTAATTTTTTATTTGAAGTTGCTTGCTTATTTCATTTTGGATTCATGAATTTTCAAATACTTTTTAGCCTATGAACATAGCATATAAAAACATTTGTCTTTCTTAATGAATGTTTGACTAAGATGTATCCATTAAGGAAAAAAAAAAGTTATCAATCACATGATGAATTTGACTTCCTGTTAAATTATTAATTCAAATTTTATGTGAATAATGAAAATCTTTGTTTATACAAAACTTAGAACTTAAACTAAAACACTTGATACTATGTAATACAATTGAGTGAACAATTAACAATTGGTGAACTATTTTTAAGACAGCACTTGCTAAAGCATTTAGCGAAAAGTTTTGAATCACATGATGATTTGACTTTTTGTCTAATCTAAGATTTGACTTTTAGTTTAACAAAAAATGTAAATAAATAAGAACATAAACCTTTTTAAAAATTGTTTCTTTGAATATAAGTAATTAAAGAGGCTTAAGAAAAATATTACAAAAAATTAAGATCAGTGGAAAACGTTAAGAGGACAGGAAAATGATTTGAAGGGAAAACTTGAAAAGCGAGAAAAGATGAAAATTTTGAAGCAAAAAGAGTTGAAACAACAAAAAATGTCGAAAGATATATACAGAAAAAAGTTTAAAAACGAAAATCAAGTTAGAAAAAATCATTCCAAGGAGAGGTAAAAATTTTGAAGAGAAAAAAGAGTGAAATTTCTGAATAATTTTTTGTAACCTACTTAAGATTCCAAAATTTAAAGACTGAAAAAGTTAAAAGAAATAAATCAAAACTTCTGACAAAAAAATTGGACATAAATTTTAGAGAGTAAAATATTAGTAAGAAATTTTTTTAAAGAGAAAATAGTTTCCAGGTGAAAATTAAAGTTCTCTGAAAAAAATAATATAAAATTTTACAAATGTTTTTTGTATCAAGTATTTAAAAAAAAAAACGAAACCAAAATAGAAAGTCGGTTAGGGATAAAAAATTAAAGGAAAAAAAAGTTCGGGAGATAGAGAAATCTGAGAGTGAAGGAAAATATGCTGGAAGACAAAAAATATTTTAGAAATAGAGAATAATTTTGGAAGGAAAAGTTAGAAAACGAAAGAGAATTTTTCAAGCAAAAAAATTTAGAAATGATTTGGATAAGAAACAAGTTTGAAATCAAGAAATAAATTTAAAAAACAAAAATTCAAGGAGAGGATCAAAATTTGTACTAAAAAAACTTTTAAGTTTTAGGGGTAGGAAAAAGTGAAATGAATATCTGATTCCCAGACAATCAATTATTCTAAAATCACCTTAAATCTACCACTATAAAAATAAATTTTAATGTAATATAACTTTTCCAAACAACTTTAAATTTTCAAAATTATAAGTAAATTTAGAAAACAAAAAATTGAGAACGTAAGTCAATGACAAATTTTAATTTAAAAGAGAAAAAAAAAGGTCCGCGAAGTATAAATTTTGAAAAAGATCAGGAAAGGTAGACTAATTTTTTAGGAGGGAAAAAGTTTGGATAAATTTTGGAGAGAAAAGAAGTTGGAAAGAGAAATTTTTCATAAGTAAAAGAAAATAGTTTGAAAGTGAGAAATAAAAAATTTTCAAAAATATTTAACAGATAAATTTTGGAGATAAAATTTAAAAATGTGAACTTTTAAAAATATTTTTTTTTATCATTAAACAAGATTTAGAAAGATAGTAAAAGAGTCATAAAGTTAGAAATACAAATTTTCAAGAAAAAGAAGCTAAAGAGAAAAAAGTTTGAAATTGAGATATAAAATTAAAAAAACAGAAATTTTAAACACAACATTTGGAAATATATATATATATATAAAAGTAACATAGAAGAAAAATTTTGAGAAATAAAAACTTTAAAGAGATAAAAGGATGAAATTGACGTTTAAATATATATATTTTTTTAATTAAAGACGAGTAAATGGAGAAAATTGAACTATTTTTTAAAAATTAACTGCAAGTCATTTTAAAAACAAAACATTTAGACGCCCAAGAATTGCAGAGCAGTACAAGAGCAAATTTTTTAAATGTGAAAATAGCTAAAAAAAGATAGATAAAATCTTTAAGACAAAAAAGTTAAAATAATTTGGACAGATTTTTTAGGGAAAAAACTTAGAAAGAGAGAGAGAGAGAGAGAAAATAAGATAGAGGAACAAGAATTTTTTAGAGAATAAAATGTTTATGAGACAAAAATTTTGGAAAAACTAAAAAGTGACTGAAAAATGTTACAGAATAAAAAACGAAATTCATATGTATTTAGGTGCATAAAGTTTCATCAACCAAATTCATATGTAAAGCCTAATCAATTAGGAGTTAGAGAACTTACCAAAAGCTGGTCACTCCCCCCTTCCCCTGCATCTTTTCACACTAAAATCTGGACCGCAAACACTGAAAAAGATTAGAATCACTTCTTAAGTACAAAACCCCGTCAAGACCTCGGAATAATTTTATTATTTTTAGATATATTCTACGTTAGTCCATGCAATTGCATGATCCAAACAACGAACTAAACACAATGTAACATATACCTTCTTCTAGAGCTAGATCTGAACCGATCGAAAACGCCAGATTCGTGTACCACACTCTCCCGCCAAACAAGCCAATAATCCATATTAATCCTCACGGAACATTCAAATCCCTTCTCATGTGGCCGGTTTCTCTCTCGATCGCTTCGATTCGGGTCCGATTCTTGAAATTTCTAACGAAGAACCCAAAGTTGAGGACGATAGGAAGGGGGGAAAAGAGTGTAAATAGGAGGAATTAATCGAAGTCGCCGGAAAAAGAAAACCGAAGTGTAGAAAACTCACCTTGGCCACTTTGCCTCGATTGATTCCCTCACTTCGATTCAAGTAGTTGGCCATGGTCCGATCATGAAATCCCTTAAGTTAAGCTAGGACGATAGGAAAAGAAAGGAAGAGTAGATCGATCGGAGGAAATCAAAGTTGATCGGAAATAAAGGGGAGGAGAATGATCGGAGTGGTCGGAAATAAACGCTGTGTTTGGGGAGGGGGAAATATTCTTATAAGGAAGCTGTCTTGGGGAAGGGGAAATCAAAGTTGATCGGCGAAGGTGAAGAATCCGATCGGCGCGTCTTGAGATCGTAATCACACTGCTGCGCGCCCTTCCAACGGTAAAAAAAAGTTGTTACTGTGATCACCAAAAAAATCTGATCGTTTCGATATTGCATTAATGTCTCTGACATGCCTCTGGAAACCGCTTCACGTAGGTCAAGTTTTAATATGGTATACAATGTATATTCTTTTTCTGTGTTTATGCACAAATTCTCTCTTTTTGTTTTCTGCCTATTCTGACTTTTGTAGTGGGTGCTCCAAGTTAATTAACATAAAGTGGTACTTCTGAGGAAACTTTAGAAAAAAATATATGATTTAGGGTTTTTATCAAATTCACTTTCAAATAAGAGGTTTATTTATAAAATTTGAGTGTTCACAAAAACAAACGTTTTTTTTTTTTTTAATAACATTTGATTTGGAAAACATTTTTAAAAACAGAAAATAAATTGAGGATAAAATGATAAACATAATTACTTTTAAATTATACTTTGGTCTATGAATTTTTATTGTATTTTTGGTTCTTATTATACCATCAAATATCCTATATTTAGTCTCCAAAATGTTTATTAATACTCGTTGAATCTTAAATTACTTGTTTTTAAATTTGGTACCAAATTCAATAACATTTATATCATAATTAATATAAATAAAAGTAGAATCTAATATCTATGATATAAATTAGAAAGAGCAAATCAAGGACAAATAAATTAGTCAAATAACAATATCTTAGTGTCATGCCGAAGTCCACAAATGAAAATTTCTAAATAATTTGTGGAATTTCTACACGATAAATAATAGATATTTATCATTATGAAAAATATGCATCCATTAAATTTAAAACTATCCGGCACAATTTCTGAATTTGTTTCATGAAAAGAAAAAAAAACACACACAATTTAGCACGTTTTGAAACAAACAAATGAATACATGACCCAAAAATTAATTGATGATGGTATTTCAAAATCCAATTTAAACCTTTCAACAAAATCCAAACATTAATTCGCATATCATGACTAATGTTAATAATAACTAATTTTCCAGCATTTCTTTCGTAAAAAAGCATAACCAAAACAAAACTTACATTCCAAGTAATTAGATTATTTCCCAAAAAAGACATCTTCGATTATTTCAAAGTTGTATGGAAAGTTTTCATCCATTCGAGATCGTCCTCATAATATTATTACTTCATTCCATTTCATAATAGAACTGGGTGATGAAGGTGCAGCCTGAAGGCCAATACTCCTATACAGACTATATATTCTTTCAGAAAAATATAAAGAACCTGAAATTAAAAACAATAGCAAAAAAATTTATAGGATTTCCTCCATACGACATTCTCTTTTTTGCATTACAAATCCTACCTAAAAATATCACAGAAGTCTAAAAAAAATCAACAGAAATGCTGCAACTAGATATCGAATACACTAGAAACAATGGTAAGGCTTAATTTTTCTAGATTATACAGTTGAATTGAAGTTGCTAAAGTAACCCCACCTAATACTATCACCTCCTATCATTTTCATCCAGGATTTAGATTAGATTCAACATCAGAAAACTTCCCTTTCCTGCATTACAAATCATGTTCAAGCCGATTTGAAAGCCTTCCAAGTAGTTCCTGGCGATCAATCGCTGTAAGCATAACACTCAGACTTGCCCTCCCTTTCCAGCATCCAATGGCTATAGTCGACTCGTCAACTTTGATAACGTCCGAGGAGGGATTACTTCCTGAAAGAGAAAGATGTACTTAGCAAGGACCCAGATGTGTTAACAAAATGATAATCTACACAGCATGGAGGCTACAAACCTTTACCCAAAACTATAACACAGCAACCTAGCATTAGGTTTGATGCCTTCTCACCAAACGCAGCATCAACAAAATCAGCATATTTTATACTTTCATATATCAATAGATGCTTGAAATCCACCGGAGATATAGTTAGGATTTGCTTGGTGATGTATGGGAGAATCACAGGCAATCCTTCTGATGATATCCGGAATGAACAAGGTGCAGAGCTACCTTCTCTTGATGATTGCCTCTCCTATTTATTGCAATTACAAGAGATATGGCACTTCATCAAATTATTAAAAATAAAAGAACAAAAGAATAAATGGTTTTGGCACTGAAGGGCCGATCATAAGACGAGCACTTATAATCAGATGACCTCTAGCAACTAGTAAAACAAAAACAAAACATGTTAAGTTCAACAAGTTTATTTTGAAAATGGTTATGCTATTTGGTAAGCCTTAACGTAAGAAATTGATCAGCTGCTAGTGATCATTGTGAAGCAGCAATGATCTAAAAATTGAATAACAAATTAAATGGATGCCAGAGATACTTACAAACATCTTCAGACCAATGGATGTTATCTTAAGTTGCTGTCCGACTGAAAAATTCAGCTCGAGAACATCCTTAACTGACTTAGAAATGTAATAGATTCTCTTCACATGATTAGTGTCACTGTTTCGAGTCACAAGGTGGCCAATCAATGGGAAGGACTCATTAATACCATAGAATGTCTTTATGCTATCAATAACGGTTTCATCTTTGAATAATACAACAGGGTCAACACCCTTCCACTTGCCCTGAATCTGTAACTTTCTCTTCACAGTGCTCTTGTTGGGATCTGTTCCACCATCATCAGCCTCTTTAGACTCCTCTGCCTTATCCTTTATTGCAGTAATTTCCAAATTATTTTCACTCACTTCATTATCAATCAAATTGTCCTCCAAACCGGCTTCTGACAACTGCTTATCCATTCCATCTGCTGCACTGCTGTCCAAACCATCGTCATCTTTAACATCCTCAACCGGACGTTTGCTAGGTGACTTTTCATCTGCAGAATTGTAATCCCCTTGCTTATTCAAATCAATCTCAACTTCTGATGGGCTTTCGTCCATCCCATCTATTGCATTAATGTCCACACTATCCACATCTGTAATAGCCTGTGGAAGTTTGCAATGAGACCGGTCATTTGCAGACTTCGATTTTTGGTTAATAGGTTTCTCCGTAGCAGCTGAAAAAACCCCCAAGGAGGGATAAAAAAAAATATAAATTCATAGGGAAAGGCCTTAACCACACTTGGGGTAGTAATCATAAGTAACTAAGTATGAACGAAAAGTATATTACACAAAGCCAAATAATAACAAGAAGATATGCATGGAGCAATTATCAAGTACTTGAAAATATAAAGACCAGGACAAGGCATGATCAATAAACATTTCCGGAAAGGTTTAGGACAGGTGCGTCTAAGCTGGCCTTGACCAGATGTAGGACAATTCAACATACCAGGCAGTGGGGAAACTTTGTGTAATACTGCAATGAAGAAGGCTCCACTATTTTGATCATGAGGCACTATCCTCATGCAACGCTCAAGTGGAAATTCACAAACCTCCTCATCGAACTCGTGTAGAGGATCCACTGCTGCATCAGCTACATCAACAGAACTTCCGGTAGAACCATCCAAACGAGTTTCCCCCAATTCTGAGTTATGATTATCTTCAGCTTGGTTCTTACGGCTTCTGCCAGAAGGAAACATGCTGGGTATTACCACACTCTGGCGACATTCGTTAACTTGTTTGTAGGATGCTAACCAAACACCCTTATCACGCACCTATACAAGCAAAATAACAAATGGTAACAAAAGGTATTCTTTCAGTTTTTCAATGAAAACTTGGTTTCTTAATAATGAAGAGAAAAAAAAGTTTCTTATTAAAAAAAAAAAAGAAGAAATATAGACTAAAATATACAAGGGGGCGTGAATTTGGAAATTATTACTTGGCACAGAAAAACCAAAATATTAGTTTACAGCTGCAAAAACTCAAAGTATTCACTATCACGAGTTCAACAAGAAGCAAAATAACAATTCCATGCCTAAACGAGAGAGAATTTGCTAAATCAACATCTTTGCGTACCTACCAGCACTACTAGAAACCTTTTTTTTATATATATAAGAGACAGATCGAAACTTTTCAGTCAAGGAAGAAGCTAGCCAACAAAACAACCTAAAGGATAAAACGAGAAGACATCCCTATTCCCAACAAGGGGTCAAACAAAACGTCCCTGCTAGTAGAATTCGAAAGGACACTTTGAAGCATAATTCAGCCTTCTCTGGAAATTGACAAGAAATTAATTTCCATTTGTAATCCTTGTTTAATTTAAATAAGGGTACAAGACACAAGCACTTCATCAGGATTCCTTTTTCCTCCCTTCACTTTTCCAAAAAAAAAGGCCGGCAAAAGGGAAGGGAGGAAGTACCACAAATCTTAATGCAAACTTCCAGCAGCACCCTCACTAAATTAAATCAATAGGCATTTTCATTTCATTTATCCAGCAAACCATTAAGACATTAGAAGGTGACCAGTCAGTTCTACACGATTTAATGCATCAAGAACCCCATTAATAGTTTAGTGCACTTCACGTTTTAATTTACAAGTTAATGTATGAAGAATGACAGATTAACTATCAAGTAATAATTCAAAATGTAAACTATAGAACAAGAAAAAGTACATGCATATGTTATGAACGATCTAAGTTTCAATCGAGAAAACAGATACCAAGACAATAAGGGCTCACCCTCCATTTCTTAAGACCAGACCGGCGAACAAGTTGTGGAAGTTCATTTGAGACATCAACAAGTTCAAGAGAGCCTTGAGATTTCCGTAAAAGCTGCAATAAGATGAATCAACTAAAAGAAAGGAGAAAATCTTAATTAACCTGATATGCATGCAGCAGATGCTTGGCCACAGAAGACAGGTAGAAAGAGTACAATTAACTTTTAGAAGAATAAGTTGCTTCATTGTTAAACAAAATTTAACCTAAAAAGTTGTTCAATAAATCACGTCAATCTAGAAAATTTTCTTATTTGTCTATGACCTACCACTGGTATACCTCCAGCGAGAAGTAATTTCCCTGTGCATCCCATGTCATAAATTCATGATGTTAATTTACAAATACCCAAGGACAAATCACATGTTATAATCAATATTTTTCCAACTCAGATATTAGATTGCATTACAAAAATCATGTAAAAGCTAACTGATCTGAGTAGTAAAGATATCTTAGAAAAGGATTTCTAGAATCCAAAAGAACAATGTTCCCAAGGATTTCAGTCTTCCCTCACATTACCTCCGCAACAACAGCCTCATTTTCCACAGGATTCATTGAGCAGGTTGAGTAAACCATTCTTCCACCAACTTTAAGCAAAGAGGCACCTGCAAGAATTGATCAAAAGATTTTGATTTTCTATGAGTTAGAAGCAAAACAATAAACATTAGTGGTGGCCTGGTGGAGAAGGGTGAGAAACACACAGCAGCTACAATCATACTCTAAGTGATGAAAGTGTGGGAAAAGTTGGTGCTATCAACGTATCAACACAATTTCATGACAAGCAATCATTTCAAGTTAAGTTAATCACTCATCAGATTTCCAACATCCAGATCATCAAGAAATTTCAATTCTCTAAATAGAACTGGACAAAGGAGAAATATCAGAAACAATTGCTTCCAGGGAAAACAAAAAATCAAGGTAGAATCTACATTACCATAAAAACTGATTGATGATAAGAGACTATATCAGAAGTTCAGTTTCAACAAATTTTACTCGTAGTACAATCACAGTTTCGAATAAACAACTCAGAATCATGTTGAACATGTGGTAACCAGAAGGGAATGCCAAAAAGATGATACAGCCAAAGACTAAAAATTAAACAACACCATGGACTTTGCAATTCAAAGTTGCAGTTGAGTACCTCGCATGCCTATCTGCACTTGTAAGCCATGTAAACCATTACCCATCCCAGCATTCCTGAAAGCAATACAGAGTTTTATCCACCATCCCAGAAAAATAACAGGAGAAGAAATTCTAAAGCCTACCACTTCCTCCATATATCTGGAGCCTTGCGAAGAGTACCATCTCCACTACAAGGAACATCACATAGAACACGATCAAAGCTAAGTTGACTATTTTGAGGTTTTAATTCATTCCCTGCTGCAGAAGCATTGAAGAAATTGATATTTGCTCGACATCCAGGAAAATGTTGTGCTTCGTGATTTGTAACAATGAGGTTGGCAGTGCACATTCTTTTAGTCTGGTGGATGAGAAGATTACATCTTTGGACATCTAAATCATTTGCCACTACCTAATCAAGATGGATAAGGATCAATTTTACATAAAGAATCGGCAGCACAAGAAAGTAGCATAAGTTGAAAGTTAAACAACCAAACAAATGAAAAAAGTTGCAAGCAGGCTTCTAAAGAAACCTCAATTTAGAAACTTGTGGAGGAGTATAAAAATGAAAGAGGGCACGAACCAATCCCTCAGGTAGACCTCCAGGTTTGCTGGACAGGTGTATGATCTCAAGTAATTGAAATGTTTTGGAGCCCGGAGCAGCACACACTGAGTAAAAGCAAAGAAACAGTTAGGGAAAATAGGCAAGAACAATATAAATTTGAGATCATAATACTACAATATATAAATAAAGAAAATGACCATTTAAATCAGCATAAATTGCTTACTGTCAAGTACATAGTGACTTGGATGTACATCCAGAAAAAGAGGAGGTACCTGAAGCCGCAATAAAGTTGTTCAGAATACATAAGATATTTAAATGAAGATTAAAAGTTGCAATAATATTCCCAATTAATATATCAAGTAATCGATAGATGTCTTAGAGGAGTGTAGATGTGTTGCATACCATGCTAACGGCCTCCTGCCTTGTAATGTTCCCAATTTCATTTTCTAGCTTCAAGAACTCATGGAACCTGTGAAGCTAAAGCAGTTAAAAACAAGTAGCAACCAGCAACACAGCAGCATGTGTATGTGTGGTTTATAAACTTTAAATTGATCAATAGCAATTATATGAAGTCAGCAGCCCATTGTAAATTCAACAAATTTTTCATATGAAGTTTCCTGCATATCCTGGGGCTCAATCAAGAGAGTTTCTCGAAGGTCAATTCTCACAGATGAATAATTGACCATATCAAAAATTTATTGTGAAATGCATTTCTATTTTGAAATTTTTTCATTTGGTCAAAAACAATTTTATGACCCCATACATAAAGTTGATGTTCTTCACCACATCCAATATATACAATTTTTTTTTTTTTTGAGAACCGGGAGTCGGAGCTTTGCTCCCCTGTATGCAAGGGCACCCGCACCCGCCCTAAGACCCAGACCCAAGAGACATCAAGAGTTTTTTCCACTAAGCTCACCAGAAGATTCGAACTTGAGACCTATAAACCAATATGACCAAGAGACCACAAGCCCTTGCCAATCGGGATGCCTCTTGGGGGTCACATCCAATATACAAAAATTAAAAATTACTTTAACAAATATACATGATACTGCTCAAGAAAAAATAAGAACCATGAAGAGTAGCCATTAATCAATAACTTATCCAGAATAATTTTTATACAAATACTGATTTTATGATAATATACAAATTTCTTATAATCATCTTTTCAAAAGAGTTCCTGGAAACACGAGCCATTTCACTTCCACTTCATGAAAACTACCTATTCTAGAGTTTGAGATTAAATATATAACCAATAAGGATATTCCTGGAAACACATGAGCCATATAATAAAGAAATTAAACCTCTTCGGCTTTCAAGCCATTAATAAGTAAAATCATACTCAAACAAAACACTTGATGCAACCGCCATATGCAGACCCAATGGTTAAAAGACAAAATGAAAATCCATGACTTTGATTATAGATTCATATCATGGCAGTCACTGTTTTATGATATAAGCAACCTAAAATATTTTCAACGTCCAACATCTTATGGACAATCAGTTATGCAATGAGATTAGTTCAATTGAAGCACACATGTATAGAGAAAAATCAGTTCTTTTCCATTCCATTAAAATTTTAAAAAATGATCACTATAAAAATACAATATTACCTCTCAAGAGCTTGATTCTTCCTCAGTTGCATTCTTGAGAAATTTGAATGCCACGCAAGATTCTCAGGGTACCAAGGCAATGGTCTAATAGCCTCAGCTTCGTCACCATCAGCGACCTGAACAGGAGAGAGAAGGAAAAGGGACAATAACGGATCATAAATAAATTATTCGTCACATTATTTCTTCTTCTTCTTTTTTTTTTTTTTTTTTTTTTTTGAGGAAATCACATTATTATTGAAAAGCAAAAATATTACAGCGCCTACCTCAGCTTTAAGAGATTTCATGAAGTCATTTTGCAACTGGGCTCGTATTTCCCCACAGAACTGTCCACTGAAATTTAAATGTTAACAATAACGACAACACAAAATTACAAAGATGAAATGAAACGTTAACAGAACAAATAAGGTGGGTAAGAGAACCAATGGATTTCATGTTAAGCGGAAAAATAAATAAATAAATTATCAGCATATTATTTCTCGATATCTACCGTCGTTTATAACTTAAGCATTCACAGGCGGCGGAGTGTTTTATCTTATTTATTTATTTTTAATGAATGGAGGGGAATAATTAATAATGAAATGAGGAAACTCTAATGTCTTACCTAGAATTGATTCTAAAAGCGGCGGGCAATGGCTTACGAAGAACCTCGATAAAGGTGTCCCATTCTTCCGCGGTAACTATTCCTTGCTCCTACGATTTCCAAAACCTCAAATTGAAAGCTCAAACAAGCATACACGGTTACAAATCGTATCGGCATAAAAGCGACGGAAATTTCAGAGCAGATCAATAAGTAAAGTTCAACATCGAACTCGTAGACACTGCTTTCTTGACAAAGGGAAGTACAAATAGAACTAAAAAAAAGTGTAAGAAATTCAGACCTTGTAGTACTCGTTGAACGCGGGGCTTTGAGAATCGAAGGGTTCCCACGGATTGGTATTGCCATTGCCATCCTTGTTGTCATTTCCAGAGTTAGGATCGGGTCTTGGACGCTTCCAAACGTTCTCTCTGTTCTCTCGAAAATGCTTTCTCTGAGTACGAGCTCTGCCACCTCTGCCCTTACCTCCCATGTTCAACAAAGCTCGCTCTGTTGTGCTCTCTGAATGCAGCTGCAAGCAAGACTACACGTTCATGAACATCAAACCGGCGGGGAGAGCTGCGATTTGGGGTTTTGGTCCTGATTCCGATGTTTTCTGCCCACTTTGCCCGATGGTTAGTGGGTTTAGATTTCTAACCGTCCGCTGGTGGGCCTAACATGAGCGGACCTTACTAAAGCGTCGTTCAATGGGCCTATCGTTTGGGCCACTCCCTCTTCTGGATATGGTATGGGCTGACGCATGGGACACGGAAGGATATCTGTCCAACTTTGTGAGTTGTGACTATATACGTCATTTTATACCCAAAAATGGGGGAAATTTGAGGGAATACACTCAACCAACGATATTGTTTTTTAATCGACCTTTTCAAAATCTATATTTTCTAGATATTTACTTATATCATTTTCTCGGTGAAATTATATATTTACCCTTCCTCTCAAATCACTCATTTTTCTCGAAAAATTTGAGGGAATAGGCACTTTAAACCGACAATATTTTTTTAATCAACCTTTTCAAAATCTATGTTTTTTTAGACATTTGCTTATGTCATTCTCTTACGAAATTATATTTTACCCTTCTTCTCAAATCAGTCATTTTCCTTTCTCTTCCCCTTTTTCATCTTCTCTCCTCCCTCTTTTTTACGATTTTTTATCCTTATATAGTATTCAACTCTAAGGCATTACATCAATTTGTGTCACTAACTAAATCCATGCTCACAACATTATGGGGAATGAATTAATTAGATCAACTGTCATATTTGATAGGAGAGAAGAAATTTAGGAGTCCTCATTTTTTGTTTGTTTATTTGTTTAGTTCAACAAGAGGCAAGGGATATGAACCTAACAACATTAAAGAAACTAAGTAATACATCAGTCAATTGAGTTGTGTACATTTTAACAGTAGTTTTCATTCTTTACTGGCTTATAGAAGACAATACTTGGAGAATAATCCTCATTTTTTAGAATAAACAAGATCTTATTAACATTAAAATTTGTTAGAAACAATGTTAGAAATTGAGAAAAATCAGAGTCACAATTGTTTGTTTTAAACCTGTAAAATCATAGCATCGTGAGTAGGTGTGACAACTATAGGTTCTTTAATTATACAGTCAATCTAGGGAAGTTTCAATTGTCATATTCCAACTTGTTAGTCCTAAAAACAGACTAATTGGCAAGAAAAAAAAAAGAATATGAACAAGAACCATTTCAACACATTTGTAAAATTGTTAAAAAAGGGTTTGCAGAAATTAAAGCAAACATTATATAAACATTATAATCATAAAAGCTGGCACGACTGCTTGCCAATAACAGACCAAAAAGAAAAAAATCAATCGCAACTAAAATAAGTTCATCTGTGCATATTTCGAGTGGACACATTATTATTCCTAAGGTTGATAGTTAGCGTCAAATCTTAGATTTCAGAGTATAAAGCTGAGCAGCCATGGTTTAATGACAAATGAGTGGATTTTGCATCTTATTACACACTCTAATTGAATTTTCATATTACGAACGTTATGTTTCAACTAATATTATCCCTTTTTAAATATACAAGCCATGCATTAATGTTAGTACAATATTACTAATCATCTTTCTAAACGAAGTTTGAAATCTAATCAAGAAGTCAGATGATATCAATGGAACATCCAGATATTCAAAATTTAAAGAACACTATATTTCAGTCGGAGAAGTCTATAACAAATATAACTCAATTCACGGAATAAGTCTATTAACCTTTAGAATAATAAAATGTCACAAAGTCGAACAAGCAAACCCAAAATTGAAGTAAATGATCAAATCGATCTCCTATGATAGCCCACAAACAAAATTTCCTTGATCCATGGACGCTAAATGCTCAACTAACTCGGGACAAAATTCCGGAGAACTAGATCTAAGCAGCGGTAGAAGGCTTGGAGGCACCAGAGAGTTTGGATCTTCTCTTTGCTAAGCTCTCACTGCGGCGTTCCCGTTGTTCCTTCAAACGTGATGCAAGAAGCTTCTGATACTCGGCTGCTTCAGACTTGGCCTTGGCAATTCTCTTCTTCTTTTCAGCGATCCTTCCTCGCTTCCTTTGTAGAGTCAAGGGGGTGACTAGCCTCTGGATTTTGGGGGCTTTACTGCATTTTTTACCTGCCAGTCAGAAGAAAACCAATCAAAATTTTATGAACAACAAAAAAAAGGAATTCACACTATAAGACAATGATATGGTTTCTACATATCCTCTAGATAATTATGGATCTGAATATTAGTAAGCAAACCCACCAGATTTAGTTGTGAAGGTCCTGCGGTAAGTGTTAACATACTTCCGAACATCGTCATCCTTGGAGAGGTTGAAGAGCTTCCGGATCTTGGATGCCCTTTTTGGACCTCGCATCCTTGGCTTCTCAATATCTGTCAAGCCAGGTAGATCATTCTCACCCTTCTTGACAATCACCAAATTCAAAACAGAGAGGTCTGGACTGACAATGCAACCCCGGACAGACTTCCTTCTTCTCTCTCCATTCCTCCTACCATGCCCACGGAAACAAGGAGTACCTGTTCCGAGGACTCAAACTTTTATTTCATTTTCCATATACAAACCAAACTCAGTTCTCTCTATGACATGAACCAGTAAGATGAGAATTCTACCTCTGTGGAGCAAAAGACGAACACGACCAGGGGTCAAAACACCTTGCTTCATTGGAAAACCTTGCTTGTCGCAACCCCCCATTATTTTGAAAACATAACCATTGAACTCCTGCCAAAGGATCCTCCAAGTTGAGAACATGACAGAATGAAAGGCAAAATACCTGGTCATAATTTAAATAAAAAGGGGAGAAACAGAAAACTCACCTCACCAAGTGCATCTCCACTAACTTCTTGGGAGATCCTCTTGTCCCAAAATGCTCGGCTGCATTAAAAATTACCAGAATGAGACTCTACAAATTTTTTTGAACTACAATGGATATTTCGGCATAGAGAATTCTATCTTAGAGATCATCTTGTCCTAATATGACTAGTCTAGCCATCCACCTATGCAAATACTACGTTAGAGACTTGAAACTAATAGAGCCACAAGGCTTGGAAGCCATAAGCAATACAGTGAGCCAGATATCACAATTGAGCTTTGTTTGGGTTTATAAGTTCTTCCATATATTCTGTAAGCAGAAAAATTACATCCTATAACAACATTTTGGGAAATTGGACAAACTCCTACTTACAAAAACGGGAAGAACATTAGCATGCTTGACAATTTAGGATAATGTGAAGACAAAATGGTCAGCAATAGAAAAAAGCTCCAGTTTACAGGCTAACTCAGCATATAACAAGAAATTCCCCAAACGATATCAAGCATGAGTGCATAACAATAGAAAAATTACAGACTACTGTAGACAAAATAAATCAAATTAAGACAGCTTGCCTCCTTATCCTTCAAGGTACATAATAGACTCGCCTTACATCAATTTGAAAACTTGGTAAAGTTTGTAAACTCACAAATCACAGAACACGTGTTAAGAAAGATTCATCAATGAACACAAAATGATTGGTTTGGAAATCTCTGGATCTATCAAGGGCTGAAAACTTGCGCTTAAAGTCATAAGGAAAAATTAGAACATAAATGATAAAGCTAGTGTCCTGAACAATAAATAGATATTTGGACAACTTCTAATGAAAAGGCTAGTTTTTGTAGGTTCTTTGGGCGGGGGTTCCAGCTACCCCGGCCCTCAGGCTGTTGCTCCCTTTTTGTGTTTCCATGTATGTCTGTTTCATATAAAAAAAAATACATGTTTGGACCACTTCTTTCAGTTGATAGTCGCTAGCAGGAGAAATTTTCATTTTTATGTGACAAACTAAAACTTCAGTGCGATAACATATAACAATTCACGCCCGAGTACTGTAGAGAGTTAAATTCTAATGCTCAAAACTATTAGGAAATTCTTTCAGCTATAAGCATCCGAAATTCCAAATGCACCCAACAAAAGTAATCTCCAAGCCCTCGTTAACGTAGTCTATCAAATTCACACTTCCAGCAACAGAATGGAATTAAGAATGAGAAGATAACAGTACAGTAGATAGAGAAAATTTCGTACAGTTTGGCATCGTCATCGATTTCGAGCTTTTTCTGGCACCCAGTAGTGGGATTTGCAATGTTGAACTGAAAACAAAGAAGGGGAAAACATGAGTCTATACTAATACCGTAAAATTCAGCGCTTCAATGGCATGTAATATCAGAATATAGATCCAAACAAACCTTCATCTTCGCTACAACCGAAGAATGCCAGTCCTGCTCCGGCTCTCTTGCAGCAAATTAGGGTTTTTGAGCCAAAGGTAGGGTATTAAATATAAGTTGATGGGGAATGTTGTTTCATTTAAACCGGAGACATTTCTGTCAATTGCTTTACATCACCCATTGGGTGTATGGGCCTTGGGCCATGACAGGATAGGCACAGATTCCAAAACTGGGCCGAACCCATTTGTGTGAAAATTACGGACCCCATAAGTTAAAATCTGATTAAACACATAAAATTTGTGATAAGCCTCTTAAAAATAGTACGAGAATACTGTACTACTTCTTTTTCGTTGAAAATAACTGTAATGACATTCTACTTTATAAAAATGTATGTTTACGACAAATTAGTAAAAGAAAAAAAAAAAAAACCATTCTAATCATTTAAGCAAGACCATTACTACTTGTCGAAGAGTGTTTGAATTATGAAGATTTATATTTCACTTAGATGGACTTAAATCAACAAACAAAAAATAATTAATTGTTGAAAATTATAATTTCAGCCCATATTTAAATAGTAGCTTTTAAGGCATTTTAATTTTCTTGGAGATTGGACGTACAATCTCTCCTCCCTACATTTATTATTAATAAAGTTACCGATTTAAATTTTAAATTCTAATTTAGTTTTTATGCTTTCAATTTTGTTTCATTTTGGTCTATATAATATTAAGATGTCCATTTCTATCGTTACACTTTAAACTTTTATTCATTTTAGCATGTAGTTGTTTGGTTCATGTACTTCTAAAAACATACAATTTTTGTCATTATTTATAAAGTTTTAACACAAGATTCTATTTACAATGAAAATTTTTTGATACAAATTTATAGTTTTATTTCAATAAATTATTAATTATAATGTCATGTTGAAATTCAGTAAATTATTAATTATAATGTAGTGTTGAAATTATGATCGAAAATTATTAGATAAGAAAAATGAAATGATCAAAACAATCAACTCCGGATACAAACATTTGTAAATAACGTTATTCTAAAATTGATGATAAAAAAATATACGCATGCTAAAATAATATTTAAATAATAATTAAAATAAGAGTGTGTCCAGAAAAAGAAAATAATAATAATAGAGTGAATTAATTCAAGGACGGTGTTGATTGGCTATAATCCATGTCCACTGGAAGAAGTGTCAAATCGAATTCCTAACCCTTTCCGTTTTAATGGTCCATCAAAGTTCGGCTTCCCATGAAATGGGGGATGGATTACTGTACCGCTACCTCGCCAACGTTCAAATTTGGGTGTGACATTTGAGATCAGTTTTACAATAATTTTAGTTCTTGTTATATTGTTTTATAATCTTTTATATTCGCAATTTAAGCTTTAAAATATTTTTATAATTCGCATATACTTTCAATCAGGTTATGAGTTTGATCTCCACACCGACATGTTATATTAAAAAAATGTTTTTATAATTATCACTTATCTATCAACTATATCTTAGTTGATCAAGATATTTGATTTCTCTTTCTTTCATTTTCAAGATTTGACGTACTAAAAAAAATCGTTAAATGGTATCAAAATATGTGGTTACTAGAAAATAATTTTGAGTGTTATAAAAATTTCAACTTTCACCTTCAACTCGGTAAAACGGTCCAATTTTTAACTTAAATTTTCAATTTTATCAAATTGCATCTTAAATTCAAACTACTGTTGCAATATTTATCTAAAAATTGAATATGCATGGTAATTTTTACTTATAATTATTTTCTGTTTGATTACACTAAATACTATATTATCGTGTGTTCAATAAATTATAAAATTTATGTTTAATATCAACTTGGTGGAATTTCACAATTTAAAATAAAAAGAATATTGTAGTTGGATTTTTTTTTAATAGAGTTATTCAATAATTGATTTTGTTGATAAACTTACTTTTCTGAAAATTTTGACTATGTTATTGAAATTTGAATTTTTAAATATTTTTATATTACTTTTTTTTAAATTAAAACGATTAGGAGATTAGCATAAATTGAACTAGGTAAAAATTACAAGGCTTCTCTAAGTTCAAATCTGATTCAATATAAAATTGAAAGTATAATGTTTAAGGTGGGTTTTGATTCATTTTAGCGAGTTTAATAGTAAAAATTTATATATATATATATATATATATTTTTTTTTTTTTTTTTTTGTTCACCCTTGTTTTCTATTTGCACAAAATTAATGTTATTTATTGCATTTTTCTTGTGTTTGAAACAATTTTTAAAATCTGAGCTTTTTTTTTTTTTAAAGATTCGAAGACTGTTTTTACAAATTTAAAGGGTAGGTTACCGAACAAATAAACAATTTTTATTTTTATTTTTTTGGTTAAGGTTGTACAAATACCTTTCTGGAAAACCAAACACATACTTTGTTAAACTTCAATCGACTATATGCTTTTATGTTTATATATTTTTTGTTTCCCAAACTCAGCCTCTACTTTTTCTCATATTTTATTTTTTATTCTTTCCAATTATATCATTTATGTCATTGAATGTCAAAATTGGTTAGTAATAAGTCTACTGAACAAGATATTTAGCTGAAGAAGCATGAATTGTGACGGCAAATTATACTATTTTTTATTAGAATAAAGTTTTTGCCCGATGAACTTAATTCAACGATAATTGGTATTTGTATCAAGTAGTCATGAGTTCGAATTCCCTATCTCATTGGTTGTAAAAAAAAGATAATAAAATTTTGAATCTCACTCCCAATTTCAAGAAAAAAAAAAGTTAATAAAATTTTCGAGGTGACCTAATTTTTTTCTTCAATTTTCAGTCAACTAATTAAGTATCTTCATAGTCCGCAAATCTTAATATTTACGGACAGAAAAAAATATATGGAATTACAATTTACTAAAATACAAATTACAAAATTGAAAATTTTTAAATTAAAAAAATTAGTGTCAAGCTAGATAATTAGTCTTTCATAGTTCTTCCAATTTAATTAACTTTTTTGAATAATGTTATGGGATTGTATCCGGTAAGGAAATGGGCCTCTATAGATCAGAGAGGTCCGAACCCAACGACAGATCGAGCGAGTTGGGGTTCGGTCCCGACCCCGATTCAGCGCTGATCGGGCCGAGCACACTTTCTCTCCTCTCCCATTGGGAAAGGTGTCCCGATCCACGAATTCCTGTGATTCAGTGATGACAGATAGATGAGCTCAATGAGAAGATTCCAGAAGGCGAGACTCCTACAAATGAAACCACTAGATAAACCCTCAAGGTAGGCAAATAAACCTTAAGTACTTCACTTAGTAATTCTCTCATCGCTGACATCAGTGCCAGTGTGACTGAAGTCACACCTGGTTAGGGTTATTCGATTTTACAGGTATTCGGTCCCGTGATTATCGAGCTTGGTGCACATTTGACGAGAATCGAGGAGGCTAAATTTACAGCATCAACAAATACATTGTACAATGATTGAGAGTGTGGGAGTCAAATTCGTGACTTCTTAGTTAAATACATGTACCAATTACACTGAATTAAGTTCACGTTGACTTTCAATTTAAATAATATTTTTGAGTTATTTCGACGAAAAAATAATATTAAAGAGATATATGCTCATCGAATACAATCTACCAGTCATTATTTTATGTTTGAACCAGAGGTGGTTAATCAGAACCCTACTTCATTAAATCTTATTACAATGTCAGATAAGATTGAGATCTCAACAACAGAAAAAACAGCATAAATTTGCATTGATTTGATTCTGCATTTTCAAATCATCATTCCCTAATCTGGAAGAAAGGTATTGCTGTTGCATATCAAAACCACATTTTCATGCTCACTTAGCAGCTGATCTAATCTTAAGGATCTCTCTTCAACTTTATTTATCCTGCTTATGCTGCTTATGGTTTAATGGTTTAACTTATAGCTGTTACTCAAAATGTTATTTTAGTCACTATACCTATAATTCGTTCTTTGACCTTTCCGTATTAAAAATAAAAAATAAAAAGTTATATTTTTGGCCTCTTCATCTTATCTTTTTATCTTGTTTTTTATTACAATTTCAACACAACACGAACACTCAATATATTTATAACCATATATTAAAGGATATTCATTGTACGTAAGTTTGTGATAAAATTTTGCCAACAGATCAAAATGATGAATTTTAAAAAATAAACCTTTTTCTTTTTAAGATATACATCCTTCGTTGTGTCTGCGCAGTTGGGAATCCTGTTGATGCTTTTTTCAGTCTTGAGATCAGTCAATGGCTTTGGGGCTTGGGGCCACTACTATTAATTAATGAGAGATAAGGGATGCTAGGTGGTTTGATAAGTTCTAAACACATTTATATAAATTATATACATATATAAAATAATGAAGTTTATCTCTTTGATAGAAAATTTCTCTTCCCATTTGTTTGTCAAAACAATGTGTCACTGTCACAGTCGCTTATTTTAACTGCAACAATAGAAAATTGGCAATTGTATTGTATAGGTACAAGTAAAGTGGATGCGTATCCCATATTAAATTATAATTGGTATTGTGGAAATGCTTGGCCGCCATGGAAAAATAAATTAAATAAGAAGAAAAATCATGTGATGGTGATAAAAATTTAGAAAATGTGTTTAATAATACTCTACAACCAGAATTGGAATAAAGGGGATCATTGGTATGGTTTACTTTAGTTTAGAATTATTATTGACATTAAATTGTAGCCATCAAAATAAGAGAATGACAACGACATTCCTGGCTCTCCACTTTAAAGTGTTGGGATCTTTGAAAATGAAAGAACGATTCTCAACCACTCATTTCCATTTCCTTTTCAAGTAAACATGGATTAAGGGTACAAGTTTAAGAATCAAAATGCAACTTATGACAGTTGGTCACATGGCGTTCTTTAATACTGATTTGGAACTCTTTATGAAAGAAATTTTATAAGTTATATGCTGAAAGATGAAATAATTAGGATTATTAGAGCTGCTACATGAATTTACAGTGTTTCTATTCTAATGGACTCTGCACAATCTTAAAGAGACAAAGATAGAAACTTTCCATGAACAGCAAGCAATACACATGATATCATCTCATCCCACTAAGTGAGAGAATTTGATTCCCCAACCCAACATAAATTCCATTTTTATTTGTTTGGCCAAACTTGGCCTGGCCTTCTTGACAAGGACTAGCACTCCAAGGCACAAACAAAATCACCACTTGCCTCCAAATCATCTATGTCAATGTCTGTGTCCATTTCATCCAGGTCCAGGCTGCCCCCAACAAACTGCCCTTGCCCTCCAACTTTGAGCCCCTCCCCTGGATTTCTGGCCTCTTGAACTATGGACAAGGTCTCTTCTATATTCTGTGATGCATCATCTTCCCCATTGCTTTGGATGCCTCCCAACACTTCATCTGTGAACTCCACAGGCAAGTTCTTCAAGAACCATGGGTGCTTCTTGATTTCTGGGATTGTTATTCTCTACAAACAATGCATACTCGGTTGATATCTCAAAGGTGGAAAAACTGTAAAGATGTGGGTGTTTATAGAAAATGAACAGCGGATGAGTTCGAATACCGTTTCGGGATCGGCTACGAATATTCGAGATAGAAGGTGCTTGCATTCCAGTGAAATTCTAACATAGTGTGGTATTGAGTAATGGACATTAAGAATCCTCTGCTTGTAATGTAAGAAAAAAAATGATATCTTGCTTGTTAAGACATTATAAACCAAAGAAAATAGAACATAATCAGAAGAGTAAGAAAAAGAAAGGCAATGACTAACTTGGAGTGTCTTTCGGAAGTTTTTCGGATCTTCGGGATCTTCAAAAGGATAAGCTCCAACCAGCATCACATATAAAGTAACCCCACAAGACCAAACATCTGCAATCTGCAACTCACAATATTAAAAAGGAGATCAGAAATGGCTGGAGACCACAGTTGGTGGTGGGAAAGCAATAAATATAGACAAGAGAAGAAGACAGGGGGCGGTCGGCTGGGGTGGAGATAGTGCATTGGCATTACCTTCCCATCATATTCTCTTCTAGACAAAACTTCTGGTGCAATGTAGGCTGGCGTTCCAACAGTAGATTTTGGTTGGGAATGCAACACCGATGACTATAAAGTGAAACCAATCTGTTAGAAACAGTGAACTATCTAACAAATGTAAATTTGGACGAGTTAACTGTTTTGAAGTTCATACTTTGGAATAGCCAAAATCGCAAATTTTGAGACGCGGGGCTGAGCTTCCATCTAAAAGTGTGTTCTCTAGCTTAAGATCTCTGTGGCAGATTTGCTGCAAATAAAGAGGAAGAGAAAAGAAAAGAAAATTAGCCTGAAATGTGACTTTGGCAAACCGCTAATCAGAAAACAAACCAGGCAGACAAGTAGAGCCCAGTACCATTGAATGACAGTAACTGACTCCTGAAATAAGTTGCTGAAAAAAGTATCTTGCCTGTACAAATTTAAGAAAGAGAAGGAGAACAAACCAAAGATCTGGGTAAGAAACCAAATTTACGTAAATTGGGGACAGCATAAAAAATCGTCTTGAAGTTTAATTCTAGGCTAAACAACAGATCCAAAGTAAACCCTCTACAATCCACAGAAATTCAGTTTCTCATCAATTTATAGAAATCATGGCAAGCTTAGAACATAAAAAAAATGCTTTGTTTAATTAAGAAAGTTATTGAACCAAATATGGAAAAGAAGAAAAGGGATAGTTGTCAGGTAGCAACCTAATTTACCTCATCTTCACTGAATCTTCCGGCGTTGCATATTCTTTCGAAAAGTTCTCCCCCAGCTGCATATTCCATGACTATGGCCAGATGTGTGGGAGTGAGTAGGACCTGCATTTTTTTAAGAAGGCCATTGAACAAAAATTTAACAAAAACATGTATTTTATAAAGGAAAGAAAAGTTCCATAACAAAATGAGATAATCAGCACAACATTTAATCAACTATTACAAAGTCTTAGCCAAGAAAGGAAGGTTTAGAAGAAAGAAGAGATCCAATGACAGTCATACAAAGCAGAAAAATGACTAAAAAAAAAGTGAGCTGAAACACAGAATCAAAAAATGCTTCCTGGGAGGCAACTCAAAAAAAGTACACAATTTCACAAAAAGTAAAATGAAAACGAAATGTACTAGAACTTCTTCTTAATAACAAAAGTACTCTGGTTCTTTCATATTCTTCAAAACCATAATACACTACTGCATCCGACCCATCAATGATTAAAAATAAAAGAATCCGTGAATATTTAATGTGGAGGTAGGTGGTCAAATGACTATGAACACGTTCTGATGTGAACCCAGAAAAATTTGACGACAGTGGAGAATCGAACAACCATCAAAAACCAATTCCACAACCTCCAATCACATACCTCCTTAAACCTTATGATATTGGGGTGCTTCAGAGACCGGTGATTCATTATCTCCCTCTGAACATGCTCATCGATCTGCAAAAATAAAACAAGGAAAAAAAAAAACAGAACAACCATCAACCCTTCCATCGAACCAAAAGCTTCCGCAGAATCAATAGAAACTTCGCCAGCATATTACACAGCAAAAATCCCAAATCACTAGAGCTTTGAGTTGGGAAGGGAGCGAGATGAACTGGGAATGAAGTTATTGAAGATGATAGAACACTACCTTTTGACCCCTCTCTATATACTTGACAGCATAAAGCTCGCCACTCCATTTATCTCTCACAAGTTTGGCAACGCCAAAATTGCCAGACCCAATATCCTTCAGTATCTCATAGCGTTCCATTGGCCTTGAGTTCAGCTTCGAATTAGCAGCAGAGTGAAAAGTTTTAGCAATCTCAGAGCAGCAGCAGCAGAGCAGTGGAGGTGTTCTGATGATTCAATTTGGTTGGCGTCTGCTTTTTCAGTTGGGCAATTTATCAAGCATATGGTGTGTATGTATAAAGACATGGAAAGCAAGGAGGGCTTATGGAGGAATATTGGTTGGGCTCAGCACTCAGCACTCCGATCAATGCCAATATCCAAAAGTCTTTAAGGTCCCCATGGCCATGAGGCCTGACTCCGAGGGCGGGAGAGAAGACGACAAGTCGATTAAGGAAATACACGTGGCACTTTTCTATAGGCTCAAAGTTTCAGCGAACCGGAGCTACCTCTGCCAAACGTGGCTGTGGAATTTGAAGGCTGCCCGGTGCTTCCGCGTTCCCAACACTCGCTCCGATATGCAGGGTACCTGTACCCATCGCCGAGATATTAATCAATATATGATCCTTATTTGGGCGAGTACAAATATTCTCTACTCGAGCGCGTGAGTATGTTTTTAGTGTGGAAACATTGCGATATTGCGCCTGTATTCTCTCATCTCTATACGTAAAATCACTAGTACTGAGTAAAAAAACAAAATAGTAACATATTTGTTGTTTGTCTGTATGCTTGCGCCTAGGTTTCTGCGGGAAAATATTGCTAAAATATACCGCGCGCAACTGTTTAGAAATAATGCCAAAAATATTAATTAACTGAGCATGCAAGTTTGATTTCTTTATCTGAAACTACATTTTTAGAATTTCTAAAAGTTCGTTTAAAATTTTGGAAGGTTTTTTTTTTTGGGTAAGAAAATGTGAATAATACCTTCCCACTTATTTGTTAAAGATAAATGTTTTATCAATAGTCAGGTTAAGGTTGACAATTATAAAATTCTATAATGTAAATGTTGTGATGTTACTCTGAATATACCGGATAATTTGGACTTGAACGCATTTAAAACATTTAATGTTTTTAAGGAAAAACAAATTCTCCCATCCCATTTTGATGGGAACGTTACTTGGAATTAGGTTTTCATTCAATAATTTATGAAAGCAAATTATATGGACAAGAAAAAAAATAGAGAATTGTACAATGATTTTTGGTGGCACCACTCCACCTATGAAGCTAATTTTCTAAATTCATTGGAAGAATTTTCCTTAATTTTCGCAAAACGACAAGGAAGAAAAATGAAAATGAACAAGACAGGAACGGATGAAGTGATATGTGGTTAGGAGAAAAAATAGTTTAAACTCATTTGAGCTCTTTAATTTTTAAAATTAATATTTATTTTAATATAATAAATTTATTATTTAACAAAGGGGTAACATGTATGTATATCAATATACTAATATTATCAAAACGATCTTAGCTCAGCAGTAATTGGCATAACCTCTATCTGCACAGTACCTGATCAATGGAGTGGAGTGCCCTTTTATAGGCAGACATGGGAGACAAAGTAGTTGGACTGTTACGACCGGTGGTTACGGTTGTCGGGCTCCCAAGTCGGTGGTCAGACTCCTCAAGTCGATGGATGTATCTTTCTTTATCTAAGCTTGATATGGATCAGGCCGACAGATGTTGATGATCCGTTTTATAATACCATTACTCCAAAGCCTACACTTATTGAATCTGATTTTGAGCACAAACAAATAAAATATATATACATATATATAAATTTTAGAAATGCATATAACATATAGACTTCTTTTTGACAAATTAAATTTTAGAAATGTAAATTGATTTACGTCATAGGAAACTGAAAAATTATTGGGAAATAAATAAGATGGGGTATGGCCTGGGAATTAATGTATGCGGTTGTCAGAGAAAAAGGTGACGTGGGCGGCGGAGAGAGAGGTGGGGTGGTGGGGTCCACCGAATTGGAGGGGGGATTGAGTGTGGTGGCTCCCTTTTTCTTAAATAAGGATTGGAAGAAAGCGAAAAAGGCATCGGGACAAACAAAAAGAATGGGGGTGGGCCCCACCCCCGGGGGTTGCGACTTGCGAATTGCGACTGCAAGTGGCGCTTTCTTGGCGCGACACCGCTTTTCACTTTTAACTGTCCACAACGCCCATGCCCAGCGCTTCCTCCACATTTTACGATTCTTAAAAAAAGTTGTCGATTTTACTTTTGCCCTTAACGAGGGGAACAGCTGCGTTGGAAATTCATGTTTCATTACTTCACTTGCAAGTTTATGTAATTAAAATCTCTAATTTTAAAATATATGATTGATTGAAGAAGAAATCGTGCTCTTTCGTTCTCAATTTCCCAATAATTTCTAACGAAAGACAATCATACAAGGAAGACGGGATGGATTATAATGCTTGGATCTCCAGTCTCTTTCCTTGCCACTATTGTTGAGTCATCCTACTATATTGATTGTGGAAAATGTTAGATTTTGACTTGTAAGTAATGATGGAAGGTAGGACAATTTAATTGGGAGGGTCATAAATTTGTCCAATTCAAGCAATCATGGCACTGTTCAAATATGATGCAGGATATACTTCCATTAAACAATGATTTATAAAGGTGAAATTATAGTGTAGGTAGAAAGAGTAGGTATTAAGCTATTATATATTTTTAATATTTTTGTTAAAAATAGTAGAATATCGTAGTCAATTTATTAAGGGGGCATATTAATGATCCCAAATTAAAAAAATCAAGAACCTAACAAAAATTGATGTCGTGTGGCTTACGCGGTAGATTTCTATAATCGAAGTTCGTTTGTCCAGGTTGAGCAACATGAGACTTGAACTAAAGATTCCGTGATAGATGATGTACCATATAGTTCAAAGCCTTTCCTTCACTCTATGCAATCCTTCCAGGGACATTTAAAAGGATTTATCAAATAAAATAGAACCAACAGTAACTATATATACAAACATTTTATTTCATGGTAAGTAAAAGGATATTTGAGTTATTTTAGTTCAATCAAATGAGTATAACTCAATTACTTAAAATGGTCGGAGATCCAAATGATCATCTTACGTTGAATTAAAAAACGAATAAAAGAAAAAAAAAACTGAATTATTAATGAAATTCATGAACCAATATATAAATCAACATACTTTCGATATTTTAAACGTAACCCATCCAGACAGTTGAGATCACAATGAGTTGATAGTGTTTTTGGAGTCATCAAATACTTTCTTAACGTAATCCAAGCCGATGGAAAGTAGTCTCCTAAATCCAAGTAATTACTAGCTAGGACGACAAAAAAAACTCCAGTAGCAAAGTCCCACGAAAGTGAATTAGAAACAATAACAATAATTAATTCTCAGGGGCTCCATCCCAAATGGGACTTAAGATAGAGATGCATCTCTGACTTATGATAAAATTTAATTCAACTCTAATTCTTGACCGCCATGTAATAGATAGTCGTTGAGTTATCCCACATCAATTACATGATTAGTGTACATGAATGGGGAAAGTCTTTCCCTTCGCCACGCTTTTGGAAGTGACACGTAATACTTCTTTTTTGATCTTATAGTTTACGAAACCATGTATGTTACAATTGTCGTATTATAATTGAATCTAAATTTAATTCACGAGAAAACCCGACCCTTCTTGTGCACTGCATTCGTGACAGATACATAAAAACGAAATGCCGACGTACATTTAACTCGTCTTAAAAAAAAATAATAATAATCATACGCTATTAAGGAAAATGGCGAAACCAGATGACGAAAAGATATTTATTCAACTTATATTAATATATTATATACAGAATGCGTGTAAGGTTTACCAACGTATGCGTGTCGCGTGGTGCTTTCGCTTTCTTGGAAGCAGCAATTTTGAAGAGAGGGTTTGTGCAGTTTTTAGGACTCTAGAAAAGTATTCCCAATATCTTCTCATATTTGTATGCGGGAAAGAACAAATTAAATATTTTCTTTTTTTTTTTTCTCTTTAAAGCAGATTAAACTTGGTGCAATAGTTGGGTATAATTTCAAGTTTCTTCTATAATTTTAAAAATTTTAATTTAGTTTATATAATTTGGTTAAACCTGACAACAACGCCACTTCGTTCCATTTTCATTTTATCTACTTGATAGATCTATTTATTCTTTCTTACACTCAACTCTAAACATCATATAATACCATTGCCTGAACATAAATTATTAATTCGCCACATGAGAAAAAAATGTTAATATAGTAACGATAGAAAAAATAACTTGTGAAGTCTGACTAAGCTAATGAAAAATATATATCCAATTTACATTGCCACTTGGCCATGGAAATTCAGGGGAAACGACGATAAATGCAGTTGTTGCTTTATGAAGGTGGCGCAGAGGCAAGGCAAGCAACGCAGGTCCCAATCTTGGGCATTTAGGAAACAAACCACATCACTGTACACATTATTAAATCGAATGGGAACAAAAATACCAATTCAATAGGTTTGATTAATTTAATCGATAATCTATATTAACCTAAACTACAAGTGGACTTTTTCAATATAACATCTGGAATCATGTAGTTGAATAGTAAGATAAAAAATGGCCACTAATTCTGTGTATACATATAGAAAAAGTATTAGATGGGGTGATGCTAACATCTTATCTGTATTGGAAATTTAGGATAACCAATCAACTAATGAAATACCTGAATTTTTAGAGATAAGAACATAATTTCTATTGTTGTTCCAAAAAAAACACAATTTCTATTATATTATCTCTATTTCTAATAGACTATGTTCCTCAGATTCAAATCATATCCTAAGAGTTGTTACTGATTTGATAGCACAATATTTATGTCTCATATTAAAAAGTTGAGTTCAAATCTTAATGGTATATTTGTTAATAATATTTTTAATGTTTTTTTTTTTACTTCTGGACATAGGAAACCTCAAATTTGGGTTTTGGGGGTCAACACCTAAACATCTTGCCACTGCGCCAACACCAAAAAGTGCATAATTCTATATTATTTTTTTAATGTTTGTGCAAGCAATAGACTAGTTGATGTTTAAATAACGTGTTATGGTTGTGGTAATAGACTAGTTGATGATTAAATAACATGTCATGGTTGTGGTTAGGATAGTTCAAGAATCAATAAACCCATTGCGTACATGCACATTAATTTTTATAAGATTGGTCTCAAGTATCATTTAAGATTTTATTTATTACTTTCAAATTTCTATTATCCAATTTCATTGGTGTAGTTCAACTTTCCGAACTCATGACATTTTGATTAGAGATAGATGTCTTAACCATTTGAGCTATGCTCAATTTTGGCCTGTCAATATAGTAAATTGTAAATACTATAGAACAAAAAGTATCATACTTGACGTTGACCATAGTCTATTTACAGTTTTGTAATTACTTGCAAAATGACATAATTATGTAAGTATCAAGAACTTGACATGCATACAAAGTAATTTAATTTCATAAAAAGATACCAATTAATTTAAGGTAAATAAATCGAATTAAAATCCCCCACATCTTATTTGCAGGTCATTTGTTACCATTTATGCCGATAACTTTCTTAGATGGGCCGGGGCGTAAATGGGCCATGAAACAAATATGGCCGGCCCGACCCATCGGGGTAGTTCTAAATTACGGGTTGGAACTTGGAAGGACGGTTACCCGTGGCCGCGTACTCCAACTCCGTTTCTCAAAGGCGCTAGAGGAAAAAAAAACGAAAAGGAAAATAATTAGAGTAGGTAAGGTAAAACTTAAAAGGTTAAAAAACTAATTATTATTTATATTATTCTTTTTTTTTAGTACAGTTCTTATTTTTCTTAAGAAAATGTAATTGGCAACATGGAATTTATTAATTGCATATGGGTTTCTTTTTTGGGGTTTGTGGCACATTTTTGTTGTTGAGTTGTCAGGTGGAGTTCAACTCTTCCTGTTTTATTTTTCATTTTCATTTTAAAAAAACCGGAAGGAAGCGTGTCTCGGATCCCTTGACCAGTTTTCTCTCTTTGATTCCGTCCGTACGTGACGAGAGCTCAACTCTTCCATTTTCGCGCGCGCCATAGAAACTCAACGCCAACTGCTGCACGCTTCCGCTCTTTCGTCTTACAATGTCGCCGTGATTGTGAATTGGTTCGGGCATTCGCATCGTCTCGCCCGGTCTTCTCCCTTCTGTTTCAATTTACAAAAACTCATCGGGGAGGGGAGGATTTTCGGGAGGGAAACATGTGGGTGTTCTATCTGATCTCGTTGCCTTTAACTTTGGGCATGGTGATCGTCACGCTCAAGTACTTTGCTGGCCCATGGGTGCCTCGCTACGTCTTTCTCACTGTTGGATATACCTGGTTTTGTTCCCTCTCCGTCATTATTCTCGTCCCGGCGGACATCTGGACGGTATGCTTTTAATCGTTTCTTGTCGATGTTAATTGTTTAATTGGGCGCAATTTAGTTTGAGGCATGTCGATGCGTTTCATATGAATCTGAAAATTGGTTTAAGGAAATTTTAATTTGCCCTTTAAAGAAGATTTGGGAATTAGCTGAAGTGATTAGGTTTTGCGCAATTATCTTAATTAATTCATTTGATGGAGTTTTGGATGGTAGGTCTCGATTTGTAGGCTACAAATTTGCATCTATTCGGACAGAATTCATGGCGCAGTTTTGAAGGATCAATTTGATGGCTTTTAATTTATAACGAACGTTATATTATAGCTCCAGATCTTTACTTTCCTCGTCATTGGTAACAAATATATGTATATAGGTAGACAGACAGATAAGAAACGTATTTAGTTTATTTGACCAACTATTTAGCGCTATTAATTTTTGGCGGTCGTACTTCCCTTTAGCTGGTTGTTGTGTCCTCAGTGTTACCGGTTCCCCTTTCCTGCATTAAGAGCATTGCCGATTATTCATGCAAAAAGATAACTTGAATTCATTTTGCATCCTCTTGTTTGCACAAGTTTTCTCCTCTGAGGAAGTTGTAGTTGATTCAAAAAATGATCATGTTCTTGCTATTGGCATAACTTATTTGTGTACAGACCATAAGCCATCTGCCAGAGACTGGAGTTATTTCTTTCTTTTGGAGCTGGTCCTATTGGAGTACATTTTTACTTACCTGGTACCACACTCATAGTCGATATACACTTTTTTCGCTTAAAAATTGTAGAGTAATCCTCATACTTCCAAATTCACATCTTCAACCAGGGCTGTGGTGCCGCTTATCCAGGGTTTTGAAGATGCTGGAGACTTTACTGTGAAAGAAAGACTGAAGACTAGCATCCATGTTAACTTGGTCTTTTATTTGGTTGTTGGATCAATCGGTCTTTTTGGACTTATTCTCCTCATTATGATGCACAAGATTTGGTTAGTTATTGCTTAATTTTGGCTTTTACGTACTTTTGTTTCATTTATTTCTTTCTTCATGGCAAATGTATCATAACTTTTATATGATCGGGCCCCAAGGGAGTTTTCAGTTTGGTTCAACCACATGAATGGGTGACAATGCTAACTAAGAAGTAGGGACATAGTGGGACGATAAATTGTAAAAAAAGATTACGACAAGGACAGCGTGGCGGTACATGCTCTTTTTTAAATTTATATATATGTTTATGTATTAACACATTTCTAACATACTTCATAATTGATTTAAAAATGCAAATTTAAATAACAAAACAGCAAAAGTTAATCTACAGAAAAGGCAAGAATTAAAATGCAAACAACCATATCTGTTTTGCCACAAGGTTCATGAACTTTACATAACAAACTAGAAAGTAAATTTGAGTCTTCTCCACAAAGTTAAATATTCTGACCTTTATAATAGTCAAATACTCTTGTTATATTACGTGTTTTGGTTTTACAAGTGGGTACCTTGTGCTCTCACAAATTTGTGAATTGTTATATTCATGAAAAGTTTCATGGGATAAATTCTTTTGCCTCTCTGTTAATAGGATGGGTGGTATTCTGGGTTTCGCTATGGCGTGTTCAAATACATTTGGACTGGTAACAGGTGCATTTCTTCTTGGCTTTGGTTTGAGCGAAATCCCCAAGAGTATTTGGAGAAATGCTGATTGGACTACACGCCAAAAAGTTCTTTCCCATAAAATTTCCAAGATGGCCGTTAAACTTGATGATGCTCATCAAGAACTCTCAAATGCTATTGTTGTAAGTTGTACCCTCCTCCCACTCCCCATGACTTTCGCAGATGGACAGAAAGATAAAATTTAACTGAACAAAGACTTCCAAATCAGACAGCTCTTTTTCTCTCTTTCACACGTGCACACACTGAGGCATGCAAAGGCACCCATAGAGACATACACCAATATATCTATTGTTTTCCTTAATATTTATTTGATTTTAGGTTTTATTCTCGTTTTGTACTAAGATTTTTTCTGATTTACTTTTTTTTATTTCATTAATATGGTGGCCGTAACTTACTGTTGATGTTCTAATTTAATAAGTTTCATTTTTGCTTTCCCTGTTGGATATCTGATTTTACGATTTTATTTTCAAAGTCATTTCTATAGCTGGTCCTTTTTCTTTTTCTAATTATTTTCTATTTTTTTCTAAAATTTGGCTTGTAATTTACTGAGCTGTAGATCTACAGAAGAAGTTTATTTTCTTCTTCTCTCTCTTATGTTGCAAGAAAAATGTTGTAAAATGAATGATCCATATATCAATTGGCTGCGCATTTCCGTTGTGGGGACTGGGGAGCAAGTAATTGAAATTGGTACTTGGAAAAAGTAACATAACATCTATCATGGAGACTTTGGGTGGATGGAATGTGGGCTGCCTATGTAAATACATTCAGATGCAGTACCCATAGATAGCAATTTGCAACTAGATCGTATTATTTTATTTATTTGGTGTATTTGCAAGGTACAACGTTATTTTTTTTTCTCTTTTTGATCTTCCATTTATGTAATAGGTTGCTCAAGCAACATCTAAACAGATGTCTAAACGTGATCCCCTGAGACCGTACATGAATGTTATTGACAACATGTTAACTCAAATGGTAAAATCTAATTCATTATTTTATTCACTCCAAATATGTCAGTATCTTAACCAGCGTTTTCCTTACACTATTTTCTTCTATCCGTAACTCAGTTTAGGGAAGATCCATCTTTCAAACCACAAGGTGGAAGATTAGGAGAAAATGATATGGACTACGATACAGATGAGAAATCAATGGCAACACTCAGGCGTCATCTTCGCAGAGCAAGGGAGGAGTATTACCGTTATAAAAGGTATATTGACCACTTACTCCTTTTCAGTTATTGTTTAAAATTGGGAAGGTTTGTTGATTCTTCACGGTGGGTGAGTGATTTGCATTTTGGGAAATTAGGAGGGTTTTGAGTTGTTTTGGTATTTCTTTTGATGCATGCATTAACATTTTAATTTCTTAATGAAAAGCTCTTTAGGAAATTAAAATGTTAAAGCATGCATCAAGAAAAATACCAAAACAACTAAAAAATTCCTTAATGAAAAGCTCTGACCAGGCTTTTCCCCACCTTTTTTTAATTTCATACCATCAATGAAATTGTTTTTATAAAAAAAAAAAATAATAATAATAATAAAATGAAAAGCTCCGTACTTGTTTCCAGAAAAAAAAGAAAAGTATGAGTGAAGCTTTATTGTATCTCTCATTGCTTAGTCAGTGCCTTTTAGCCTTATAGTTTGTAGGCCTTCCATTTTCATAAGAATGGGTCATGGTTGCATGAAAGTGATTTTCAAATCACTAAATACCATACACGTGTAAGCGTGTGAGACAGGAGGGACCATGTAAGCAATAAGGAGGGGGGTTTTTGTGTGGGCCCTAGGAATATTGTTAGTTAGAGGGAAGGTGTAAGGGCTTTGATAGAACGGATATAATTATAATTAGAGTATGTTAGAGGTAGGAGGTTGCACAAGTGTTGGAAGAGTATTTCATGTAGCTTGGAATTGAGAGAGTTAGGAGTGGCTTAAAAATTTCTCTTCCAATTTTGTAATTTGTTAGTCATTTCAGCACAAATATCAATTTGGTTCCTTCCATTTTACTACTTTATGTGTGAGATATCTTAAAAATGAAATAAATCTTACTATCAACCACCCGTAGCATTGCAACTTCTTTTTATTAATTTATATATGCAGCATACCATAAATTGTTGATTTGGATATTTACCCTTTTTGGATGTAGTTATTTCTGCACATAATGGTTTAAAATTTTTATTATTATTTTGGATAGGGGTTTAGATTCTAGTTTGATAATTATTGGTATGCTTACCATGACGGTCATTCTTGGAGTTTGGATTCTAGCTTCCTCTGCATAATGACTTGTTTTTGAAAGAGCAAGAACTGTTATTATTGATTGCTCGATAGTTTTATTTATTTATTTGACAAGACTTTGCTTGATAGATATCACCAATTAGTTTCATATTTTCCTGATCTTATTTGTTTTTTTGTAGCCAATATATGGCCTATGTTATGAAGGCTCTTGAACTTGAAGACACCATAAAGAATTATGAGCGGCGCTCGTCAACTGGATGGTTTGCCCCTTATTACGAACTTTGGTTTTTTTATTTTAGCCTGTCTGCTGTTCAACAGAGGATTCAGATCTTAACCTCCATAATGGCCATGTTATTTTTTCAGGAAATATGTTTCAACTCACAGGCCTGCTCGAAGTGGGAAGTTAGGGTTGATCTTTGATACAATTGGTAAATACAAAATGCATCAACTTCATTCTTTCTTTAGTGTTTTCTTTCACATCACATGAGATAGTAATGCCATTTCAGAATGCGTGTGGATGTCATCTTTATAGAATTATGCAGCATCATTAAATGTTGACATAACCCGTTTTCTAGTGGGTCGTCCTTCATAAGTATTGGCCATTTGGCCTTGGTCGTGGAGACCATGAACTGTGTGTTCTTGTTTGTTGTTGAGATATGTTAGAGTTCCATTTTTTAAGGCTGTTTACAGGTTAGCTGCCTACCCTAAGAACCTTGAAGAAATTAGAGTGATTTCTTACTTTGAATAGGGGCATCATCGGAAGTTTGAAAATGGGTGTATTGTGTGGGCACTCAGAATGGTTAAAAAGAGAGCAGTTTCATTGGACACTAAGGTTGAGGTATCCTTTTAGATAAACATGAGAGTTACATTTGCTTTGCCATTTTAGGCAAACATTTATTGTGGTGGCTGAGACCTCAGGAGTGGGAACCAGGGTGGTCTTGGGCACAATGTTCCATGGCATATGTATGAAGTTCAGTCAATGAGCAAGGAAAGGCTTGGTTTATGAAAGGAAAAAAATGACAATGGTACTTGCCTTCCAGTATTGGTGCTCTTATTAGGGCAGGGGTTTGTACTAAGTGTAAAATTTTTGCTGGGTTAGAAATTGTTGGATGCCTCTAAATGGATCTTCAAACTCCTTGGTTATGAAAATTGAGATTCAATACAAATCTTGGATTGAGAATAAGGTGGTGGCCTTTCTCGTTTAGATGGTTCTCCAGCTTGTGCTTTTTTGCAAATTGAGAATTCTTTCAACGGAGAAGAACTATAATGGAGCATTACAATTTACAACAGACATTTTTATCTAACATCAAATTTGAAATCTAAACTCATCCTTTAGCCTATCTGAAATCCTAGTGGGATGGAATTTTTATTGCTTGAAAACGATGCTTGGTGGTATCTAGAGGGGCATCTTGTATTGCTAAGCTCCTGGGCACTTACCATCCATGAGCGGGTATTCAAGACTTGCAAACAGCTAGCCATGGATTATTTTTGGGATGAAATGTGAAGAGATATCACCACATTTGTGCAACTATGTGAGATCTACCAGTGGAATAAATCATTGACATAGCTCCATTGGGGCTTCTCACTAGGTGGGGAAAGATAAGAATGATTTTGTGCTTGTCTAACCTTAAAAAAGTAGACATCCTTCAGTGCAATGCATCTCAATCAAATGGGGCGGAAATGCTAGTCAAGTTGAAGAGGTTGTCCCACTCTGATGCTAATGGGGGTCTTTTGATGCTTTGACCTAGATGGTTTTCATCTCTTCACCTTTAGAACATAGTGTGACTTTGGGCCGGACGCAATGATAAACCTATAATGTGCTTGATGTATGTGCAATGGAAGAAGCATTGGAGAAGCACGTGGAGAATATGCGTAGACGGCATTTTGGTACTTTTAACCATGTTAGTGCTGTGAGTTGTTGCATGCAATGTTGTGCGGTAGATATACAAGGTGGGGTTAGCTAGGCTATACCTGAAATGTAAATAAATGAGAGGTTTGATGGGAGGAAAAGATTAGTTTGCATCTGGTAGCTAATGGGAGTGAGTACTGGAGTTCTAGTTATTCTCACTGCTAGAGTTTCCTCTCAGTGGCGAGCTCTAGTAATTCCTAGATGTATTTCAATTTTGTTTTCTTTTGTGGATTTCCTTGACTGGGCCAGCATTGATGAAAAAATGACAAAAGAGAAACTTCTGGACCTTTCAAAAGGATCGTTTTTTGGCCGCCAAGTTCAGATAAGGAAATGCTTCCCCCAACCATTAAAGGAAAGGCTCGACGAAGATTGTTTTGCATTACCACAAAAATGCATCCCTGTACATCCAAATTTTTAAAAAATGAATACAAATAACTCAACATTTCAAATTTGCAAATTAGTGTGGAATTGTTTGACATACTCAAACTTAAAAGTAGTCTCCATGCTTGCTGGCTTGTACTATTCGCCAGTCTGTTTTCATTGGATATCATGCAACAGTAAATGATTATATTTTATACTCTAAATTCTAAATAATGAATAGTTATAGTAAGGTGGTGATCTGCAGAGTTTATGTGGCGATGCATCCTAAGAAAGCATCTTGAGAAAGTCTTGGCTGTTATACTTGGTATCATGTCTGCTGCAATTCTTTTAGCCGAGGCAACCCTATTACCAAGTGTGGATTTGTCTCTCTTCTCAATGCTCATTAAATCAGTAGGACGGGAGGAGGTGCTTGTGCAGGTAGATCATCATCCTTAGCAGTGCATTTACTTTTACTGTGTGCATATTTTTCATTGTGTGATTGACAGGACATGCAGTTAAATAGGATATGCGAATCAATATTTATGCACATTTTGTTTATTATGTATAGTCGAGTCGCATGGAGCTCTTTTATTAAGTGCAGTGTGTCAAAGTGATTTTCCTTGGGGGTATTTGTGAGAAGAAAATGAAAAGAGGCATGATTCATTTTCCTTATCTGATTTTCAAACTGGTGATAGAAACTGAAATAAAAAAAATACGACTTTGACTGTTGTTATCTTTGACTTGCAGCAACGTTATCTAATTACAAGTTACAATTACAACCTACCTGTTATGACCTCTAAATACATTAGAGAACAGTAGGTTAAATGATCTCTAAACTGGATGGAAACTTAAACTATTTTGACATTTCTCAGTATGATGTAGACGAATCTATCTGGAACATATATCCGCAGACATATTTATGATAAGAACAAAATGGAATATTTTTCGGATTTCCAGTTTTTTTGTGTGTATTTTCTTGCAAGTTGCAATCTTCCTACGGTAGTTTTTGGAAACAAACTTCTTTCGTCAGTTTTCCTGAAATTTTATTTAAGACTCAGTCGAGGATCCGTATCCTCATCATCTGACCTGACTGCTACCTGTTCATTTTCTCCCTACCATAATTTTGTAGATATGCAGCGGATTCCTTTTTGCTTCTATGGGACTTATCTGCTAATCTGTAAACCTATTTTCTTTTTTCAGGCCTTTGCTTTTGTTCCATTGATGTATATGTGCGTTTGCACTTATTATTCTTTATTCAAGTTTGGAACTTTGATGTTTTATTCATTAACACCCAGGCAAACGAGCTCTGTGAACTTGCTACTGATTTGTTCGTGAGTGTTTCTCTTTAGCTTTTAAGTCATTTTGGAAAATTTTCTATTCGTCTTTATGACAGAGTAAGCACTCAAGTTATGTTTATTCCTCTGCTAGGATGGTTGCCAGGTATGCTCCACCAGTTTCCTTCAACTTTCTCAATCTCATTCGCCTTGGTGGGAATGTGGAAACTGTTTTTGAAAAGGTAATCACCGTTTTATGTTTTTGTTACTGCAACGTTTTTTTTTGCAGTTGTGATTTAATATTGGGACGTGAGGTCTCACCTAATTATCATCTTCGTCACTTACTAGTTTGGGTGCTTAGTAATTGTAACGTTTAATCAATAAAATCTTTGTGACTGTGGCGTTGTTCTGTTGTGTCCTTGATCATATTCACTAGTTTACCTGATATATTGTGCAATTATAATGGCAGAGGATGGGGAAAATTGATGACGCTGTCCCTTTCTTTGGAAAAGATTTTAACAGGATCTACCCGCTTATAATGGTTATCTACACCCTTTTGGTCGCCAGCAATTTCTTTAACCGGGTTATTGATTTTCTCGGAAGCTGGAAGAGATTTAGATTTCAGTCGGAGGTAGATGATATGAATGGTTTTGATCCTTCAGGAGTCATCATATTGGAGAAAGGTAGTCATTGAATATTGTTGGTGATATACTTTTTTTGATGAGCTGTGATTTTTTTGTCTGTTTTGCTTTGTCAGATCCTTATTTTCTCGTTATTTCATTCTTGAAAGTTAATCTTCCCATCTAATTGCCTCAGAACGATCCTGGCTTGAACAAGGGCGCATGGTTGGTGAGCACGTTATTCCATTAGCTAGGAATTTCAACAGCATAGACTTGGAGTCTGGCAGCAATAGCAAAGTACGTACATTTACATATTTTTTCTCGAGGCATTCTTCATGTAAATTTGTGAACTATATTTTGATGTCATTGTGATGCTATGTTTAGGAGAAACTGAAACCCTCACATTATTTAATATAGGCAGTTTATTTTCGTTGGTGATCTCTCTTTCTGTAAATGCATCTTCTTTTGAAGAATTCTTAATTTGGTCTAATCTTTTTTCTAATCAAGAAGTTAAATATTCAGGATTTGGTTGATGTCAAAACGAGGGCGACAAACAGTGTAATAAATGAAGATATGAATGGAAATTCGTCAAAATCTTCTTCTACTGATGATGGTCGGAAATATGGTTCTAGCAGAGAAGCCATGAGCAACAAGTATGCTGTAATTAGAGAACAAATCAGACAATCATCATTAAACACAAAGCCGGTGGCGAACATTGCTTCTGCCCAGGTTACCTTACTTGATGCAGTCGAAGGTGAGTCTAGCAACACTAATGATAGGACAAGTTCTGTTTTGGCCTCGAAGTGGGAATCAATGAAGATGGGTTTCCAAAATTTCAAGGCTAATATAGGAACCAAAAAGTTTCTTCCCATGCAACAATCTCCAGAAACAAATACTCTCTCTCGGCATGATTCATCTCAGTCTCTTGATGAGATATTTCAAAGATTGAAACGGCCATCAGATCACGGGGGTTATAGCGACGAGGAGGATGGGACGGAAATGAAGAGTTCCAAGGATGGAATAGGAATTGAGCGATTGAGAACTAGATGACACCATTTTTTTTCCCTTTAGGTTTCAGAATTAAAGAATGCTGTACAGTTCCATGGTACCGGTTGAGTTCTTTACTTGCAGTTGGATCATATCCTGATGAACAGATAGTTGTGACACTATCCTACTATACTGACACATTCGTATATAAGCAACTATTTTGGAAGAATACTAGAGCATAGAGGTGCGCTCCCGGACCAGTAAAACAACCATGGTCCCGAAAATCAGAGATTGCAACTGCAAAGGTTTATGTCTTGGCTGCATCAGCATTGATTTTGATTCACAAGTTTTGGTTCAGAACTCAGATGCCATACAACAGTACTATTATATTGTATATCTCTTTCTGATATTTTGACATTGATGTCTGAATGTAATTGAAAGAAGTCGTGTTTTAGGAAATGTAGGTTGAAATTCTAGACAACGAAAGAACTTGATATGAATGTTCTCGATTGTGTTGGATATCTTTCATATAATTGACGATGACCCATTAAATAAGTCAGCCACTGGCAAAGGATCTCTTAGATATTTTTTGTGTGATCGTCTTTTGGATTCTCTGCACGAATATGAAACTCTCTTCGCAGTTCGTGGAAGAGATTTCTTAGAATGCCGAAAATTAGGGGGCGACGGTAGCCAAGGAGGTCCATAAAATGTTCACCAAATTCTCTTATTCATTTTTCTATGTAACAAAGTTACTCTCGGTTTGATAACTTTTTTTTCCCACCTCTGAAAATTATGTTATATTTTTTGTATGCTTTTCACCTTTCTTAAAACCATTTTTGAATTCTTAGTCAAATTTTACAAATAGAGGAATATATACACGGCCTAGGAGAGGTAGAGTGAATTATAACTTATATTTTTAAAGTTAAAAACAAAATTAAATGATTAGAATTGGGAACTCAGGTCCAGAAATATTTTTAAAATGCGGGGAGACGAAAAGAATCTTGAAAAATAATTTTACTGGAAGAATTGAGAACCGCCCAAGGAAGAGAATAAAGAAACAAAGAAGCCAATACTAAAAAGGGAAAGGTTAACAAAGTTCAAAACTTGGAAGGAAGAGAAAACTTCAAGATCGCAGGAGAGAGAAATAGTAACCCAAATATGAGAAACCGAAACAATTAAAATACAGATATATAAAGTAAAGTAAAAATTAAAAAAGAAAGAAAATCTAAAAAGATGAGACAAAAAAGAAAGAACACCGAATAATTAAAAACTAAAAAGAAAAATTAAAGCTAAAAACAGAAAAAATAACTGCATACAAGTGTAAAAAGCAGTGCAATAAAAACAGAGAGAAAGAGAAGAAACAAAGAAGAGCGTTTTTTTAACCCTCAATCTGCCACAGCCGCCATATGCACAACTCACAACTCACTACATAACTAAAAACCGTCAAAATTTCCATATTAAAAATAGAAACAGCCATATAATTATTGGTTCAAACACTTTAGAAAGTGCAAAACCAAAAAGAACTTTGCAAGCTAAGATAAACCATCTCTGATAATTCACTCATCATTTGATATAAACACTAGATCAGCACAAAAGAAAAGAAAAAAAAAAGAAAAAGAAAAAGTGAGAAGAAATTGGATTGGGTGGCATCTTGCAGTTGCTAAGGATATGAAAGAAACTGTTGACATGAGTTGTGAAAGGGCAGTGATAAGAGGTACAGCGACCCGACACAGAAATGGACAAAACCTTTGAAATGACCCAAAAAGCAGAAGCAGAAGCAGAAGCAGAGCCTCCCCCTCCCTCGTGCATATTTATCAAGCTGGGCCCATCCCCCAACCACACCAATCCACATCTCCAATCCACTTTCAAATTCACCTATCAACCATCAACACTCACAGTCACACACAAACAAAGATTCATAATTTCCCCTTCTTTCAAAACCCATCAATAAAAACTCTTCCTTTCTCTTCAATTACTGCTCTTCTCCCCATAATGAAAAAGATAAGAAACCCCAAGTCCTCGGATTCACCCAAATCTGTCGTCATATTAATTCACTGCCCAACTGGGACAACTTTTTGGTTGCACCCCATACTCCACGCTAACTGCACGCATTTCCATGAACAAAAAGAAAAAAAAAAGGTGAAGATGCTTCTAGGGATCTGTGCATACACAGAAGCATGGCTGTGGACTGCTAGTGGCAGTAGTAGTAGTGAGTAGTGACTTAAATTTTATCAAAGACATCATTTTTAATTTTAACCTAAAACTTTCTGTCAGCAAAAACAGACAGGATCTTTTCTACATCCAAATAATATCTGGCTTTATTAATAATGTAGCATGTGGTCGAAACAATTACAAGTTTGTTTTCCGGATTTTAGAAGAATTATGTAATGTGAGAGGAAAAGTAAGTCAATATTATTCCCTCGCAATCTCACCTCATAATGAGGTCACCTCTCTATAGTTATTAACTAACTGAATTTACCCAATTAATACCATATTTAACTAATTAACTTAAGGTGTTTACAGCTAATTACAACTAACCACAGTTAGTCTAAATCTGAATATAACTAATAATTTTGTTTTCGTGTATTTGAAAAAGTTTTTAATAGACCTCTAATCTTTGTGATGGTGTCTAATTTAGTATTCATATTTTAAAAATATAAGTGTAGGTCTTGACTAATAATTTAGTATTCCCCACCTTTCTAATTCTTAAGGATGAAACAAACCACCACTCAATCCAAAAGCTTGGGTAAATTTAATTCATTTATATAGATTCTAACACTCCCCCTCACTTGTGGGCTTGGAAAACAAGTGGAAATTATAATAAATGGGGAGGAAACGACAACGCAGGGGTTCGAACACAGGACCTCCCGCTCTGATACCACGTAGAGACTAAGGTTGGAGAGAATCCAATGTTATATTCTCATTATTAAAGTCTATAGACAAATATACAAGGTTGACCTAATCCTATAAGGAGAAGGTAAAAGACAAATTAATATTAATATAAGAATATAAAATATACTAATATCTATACTCTAACACTCCCCTCAAGTTGGTGTATATATGTTAGTCATGCCCAACTTGTTAGACAAATAATCAACTTGTGTTCTGTGATTTTTAACATCATTGGGATCACCTCAGAAGTCACGATTGATTTCTTCTCAGCCATAACAAACAAACAAACTTATTTGAATAAAACGACAGAACCAGACCAAACCAAATCAGATCGAACCGAACTTGAGCCTGATGAACCAAACCACTTGAAACCAAACCGGTTGAACTGGACCACTTGAACCGGATCAAGTATTTTCTAGAACCAGAAACCCTAACTGCTACCCCACGACAACCAGAGGGGCAAAGGCGATTGGCGGTGACGGAAGCGCACGGCAACTAGCGGCGACGAAGGTGCGAAGAACGGCGAGACGAAACCCACGAATAGCAATTGGAAAACAGCAGCGTTGGCGAATCAGCAAACGGCGGCGACCGGCGGCGGCGGTGGTGGTCGGTGGCGGGCGGCGGTGATCGGCGGTGAGTTGTGTTGGATAACAATGAACAAAACCCTAAGGCACAAAACCCTAATGGGCACAAAACCCTAATGGGCATCAAAACCCTAATGGGCACAAGAAACCTAGAGCTCTGATACCATGTAGAGACTAACATTGGATTCTCTCCGACCTTAGTCTCTACACTAATAAAGTACTTAAAATTTAAAAAGTATCTAATAATTTTTTTAATTTTTAATTTGATATATAATAGATCTAATTTAAAAGTGTGTACTAAGTCATTGACTTTTCAATTTTGTATCTAATAGATCCCTGTCATATTTGTCATTTTATAAAATTCATGGATCTATATTAGACACAAAAATAAAACCACGACCTTTCAATCTTTTTGTCTATTAGGATTTTAAAAATTTTCGAATATGATAAGAACCTATTAGGCGTAAAATTAAAAGTTCAAGAAACACATTTTTTAAAATTTAAGGATCTATTGGACACAAAATTAAAGTTCAAGGACTTATTTTTAAAAGTTTATGAACCTATTAGATACAACCCAAGAATTTTATGGATTAAACTTGTAATTAAATAAATATACTCTCAAACTTTCAATTTTGTATCTAGAAGTAAACTTTTGACTCAAAAAAAAAAAATTGTTTCTAAGAGGTTTCTATCATTTCATCAAGTATGTGAGAAATATACCTAAAAAAGATCTCGATAAAAACGCTCAAATTGAAAGAAATAGTAGTACCATTGAGAAGCCACACTGCCATTTAGAACTCAATATCCTTTGTGTACATTTGTCCTACCAAACATATACTTGTACTTGTTTCAAATTAACCCATCTTCGTATATTCCTAGTCATCATGCCTATCAATATTAAATTAATAAAATTTGTGATAGAAAGGTATTTGATACAAAATTGAAAGTTGATGATACACCCTTGAAAATTCAAGAAGGTTTTCAAATTATATAGAGACTTAAGTACTAAACACAACTTCAAAAGTTCAAGAATTGAAACTCGTAATTGAACCTAAAATAAGCATTGCTTTTTTTTTTTCTCCATTTTAACAGGCATATATGAAAGTTATTCGCTCGAGGAATGTGCAAAAAGTGAGATTTTATGTTACAGTTTTGAGCATGAAAATGGGCACCAAAAGAACTGCTAGTTGCATAAAGGAGAGGGGTGGGTGCAGTGCAATATGATGAGTAGTGAGAGAGAGTTGAAATTGAAACCTCTCTCAATCTCATAATTTATTCCATGACTCTAAAACTCAAACAAATAGACAGCAACTTCATATGGTGTTCAGATACAGACCCCATTGGCCATCTCATCTCTTAGAATTTTCAATATTTTTGTGGACGGGAGCCTCATGGGCTCCACTTTTCTTACCAAACCAATGGGGCATACTCTCTTAATTATCACCTCTACGCATTGTTTGGTCCATTGTCGTCTTCAAACTTTTAACCCACTTTGTTTTCTGCAACTTGTTTTTCAACAACTAACTTTCTTTCATTCATTGTTCCATCATTAATTTATCATACAACAAAAATATACAAGTGAAGAGGAGTTTCTTTGTGTTTTCAAAAAGTTGAATATATTATTTTTGGGTGGGTGAAGTTTGGGCCATGGCATCTTAAATCCTAGTCCCCAAAAGTCTTTGATGTATGTTGTGGCAAGATTTTTAGCCCTCTATAGAAACTGAAGGAGAGAGGTCCTTAATTCGTTTAGGTCAAAGCTCTATTCAATGGGTTTGTATATTGATTGATTATTAGTTGGGTTGTTAACTTAATGTCGTTTGTTGGGTTTGAGGGACTTTGTCAGGAGAGACTGTTTTCAAAAATAATATTGTTTTTAGCATTGACATTAGCTAGAGGGCAAAACATGTTTGAATAATTGAAGTGTGATTAGTTAATAGTGAGTTTATCTTTAACTTTTCAACTACAAATAGTCTTCCAAATAAGTGATTAGTTACTTTGATATTTTCATTTGGATGTATTTTGGCTATATGGAGAGACAGAATGGATCATTAATTGAAATTTCCTCCGATCGAAATACTGTCTTTCCCATAACGATTGCATACCCAAATTAATCAGTTCATGGGAGAGAACACGTGGGCGATGAGCAAAGCGATGATCGACCTACCTAATATTTACATCGATTTATCCACTTTCTGAAACTTCACTCCATAGTTTTGGTTTAGATAGTCATTCAACTATTTACTATACTCTTTCTTTATCTCATTCTCCTCTCTATTTCTCTCGACCCATTCTCCACAGATGTTCGAATCTCCACTCCATATTGTTCAACTTAAAAAAACCTACATCTATCCAATCCTAACTTAACTTAGCAATCATATATTTATCAATTTATTTATAATTCATTCAACTTGCTTTGAGACTAAAAGCAATCTACTTTTAGACGTGGAATATAGTATGCCAAAGCAAATACAATACAACAGTAATTGACATATATCTTCAATCAAGAGATTGTGAGTTCGATTCTCCAACCTACACATTGTAAACAAAAATATATAAAAAAAAATAAAATAATGGAATAGAGTACATATTTTGATTTTACTTCATTTTCTCGGTTTACCCTCCTCGTGGTCCTTTCTCGGTTAGTTCGCACCAAAAATACCATAAAAGAAAAAGAAAATAGATTTATCTCATATATGCTGTCTGTCCGAGTAAACAACTATTTAGGTTTTTTGTGACATTATTTTTCACAAATATTCTCTGTCCTTTTTCTCATAAACCAGAATGGCGAAGCACAAAGGGAAAACCAGACACAGAGAAACAATACCTCTGCCATCAATAAATTACAAATATTCATTCTCATTATTATTCTCTCCAAAAACACACCTATTATTCACATTTTTACATACAATTGTAGTGCCAACCTAGCATAGTAGAGTTGGGGTGATTTTCCTATTTTCGTCCTTGTAGATATTTTTATTTTCCATTATTTCTGCCTCATTTTTCGATTTAGACAGTTACAGGTAATTTGGAATTCCTCATTTGCAAATCAAATTATTCTTTAAAAAATCTTATATATTTTTGTTAACAAAATAACTTCATCGGTTAAGCTATCCCTAACAGTGTATTTATATATCAAATCATATGTTTATTTTGTAATATTATGTTGACATAAATAAGTATAATATTCCCAAACATTCATTTTGATTTTTATGACCCAATAAATCTGGGCAATAAACTATTTAATATAATTTTAAATGCAATAAAAGTTGAAAATGTTTGTGTTTAACGAGGGTTAATTAGACATTATTAAATTATGTAACGTAGGTAGTACAAAGTAAGTAAACTAATCATTGTCAAGAAGATGGAATAAAATGCACGTGATAAATGTAAAATCTAGTGAAACTTTGTGATATAATATCATAACACTGAATATTGAAGGGTATATAATATAATATAAAAATAATAACATTTTCGTTAATTAATACTGACATATATTTATTTAGAGTTAAAAAGCAAACTGAAACAGCTGGCTACTATGCCGAGCCTAATAGATAAGCTGACTAGTGAAACTTCTTTTATAATTAATTCATAATTTTATTTTTAAAAATAAAATTTAGCTTTGATTGCCTTTATTATAAGGTTTTGTCACCACGAATGAAAAAGACAAAAATAAAACTCAATTTTCAATAAAGTTGAAGTAGCGCCGGCCCCCCATTTTCCATTTCCATTTCTCTTATATATATATATATATGCAATTAAATTTCTAATCCATTAATTTAATTTTAATTTCTAATAACCAAATCAAATCAAGGTTTCTGTCATAAGATCTTCTTATTATCCGGAGAAAGGGAAACTAAAATAAAATAAAAATTTAGAAGTAGATCAGACTTCAGAGCTCTCTTCTAAATCCAAATTTAGTAAGTTTAAGATTTTTCTCAATATTTTTCTTATGTATTTGGGTTTCCTTTCCTTCTTCTTCTCCCAAATTTTTACTCTCTATTTCGTAGAAAACAATTAACAATTGTTAAATATTATCGCTGTTTGCTTTTAATGATAAAAGTTTATTTTATGAAGCTTTTTAGATTTGTTATAATATAAATAAAAAAGAGAAATTTCAACCTTCATGTAATCATCTAAATAATTAATTATTTATGTTTTCTTTTAATACAACATGTGGGTAGGGAATTGAACACACATCTCTTGGTTGGAAATATATATCAATTATAACTCCTATGCTCGTTTTGCCATTAATTATTTATGTTTTGATTTTAAAAAAATCCTCTATTGCATTTGACAAATGATTTTAAATAATGATTTTAATTAACCAATGTATTATAATATATCTTTTTTAATCATTATGTTGACAAATGATGTAGAATCGAATAAATAATAAAGCAATGGGAAAATGCATATATAGTAATTTATTCACTTTTTCTAAAGAATAGTTAATACCGTCGCCCGTAGCATATTTATCTACCAAAAATGTTATGATTTCAGAATTGAGAATTAAATTATTTATGATGTGTTTTTATAGATAAGTAATCCATTACCATTTCTCCATTAAAAAAAAAAAAGAAAATCCATTACCATTTCTCTTTATTAATGAAAAGAAAAAGAATTATTATTATTCTTGAAGTGGATGATAACATAGAGACAGAAAATGAAAAAAATAATTATGAAGCACTTTTTTATTTTTTGATGAAAATATAAATGGAGATGAGAGAGAGTATTGTGAATCGAGCTATCACTAATAGACAGCTATAATATCTTAAATATATATATAAATAAATATATGGGCAGCTATAAATAAAAATCTCAAAAAACAAATAAAAGTCAGAAGTGAATTGATGAATATTTGGTGGACTTTTTGGTTACGTGCATTTGAACAAGATTCCCTTTTTCCCTTTCAATTGTTTCCCTTACGCCACGGTTTCGTACTGCTAAAATACAACTTTACAGCTCAAGATTAAATTCCACGACCCAAAGAACTGGTTCAAACCATCTTTTCACAACCACAACTTATTATTATTTGTGTTTTTTTCCCATAAAATGTGTATTTTTAATATAATAAATTTCATGATAATGAAGATATAGGAAGAACATTATTCCTTGTCCCCGCCCCAATTGACAATCCTCCACCTCCACGTGCATTTATATTTAACTTAGAACTTTCTAATTTAAGTGGTGTTTGATGTTAGTAAAAACTTAACTCACCTCATATCATCCTATTCTAATTAGTAATAATAAGTCTCTTATTAATAACATAAAAAAACAAAAAGAAAGAGAGACTATGAAATAAAAGTAGTTGATTCGTTATAATTTTTAAATAATTCCCACAAAAGTTGAGCATTTGAAGGTGATGACGTGGTAAGTGTTGGTTGGTTGCATGAAAAGCTGTTTCATCGAATCCGAGTGCTGGGATCCGAGCCCCTACAAAATTCTGAGTGCTAAATGAACACGTAAACCTAGTGGATAACCTGAATTTTATTTTATTTCCTGTATAAAAATCATAAGGATGACGTAGGTAAATTTGCAATTATTAAGAGGATTAATTTAGTGATTAAAAACTATAAACCACCGAATAAGCAGTAGAATATTTGAGGGCATCGGGAGATATGCTCTAGGGGTCTATTTGATCACTAGCAGTAGCCTAGTTTTTTTCCCCTTCCCTCCTGGGAGGGAGAAAGAAATTATTTAATTATTAGGAAATGGAGACGTCTCGAGCTTCACGTTAATTAATTATTAATTGAGTAATCCTAATCCCATTAATTTAAATTCCTGTGACGTGTCGCTTCAATTAAAATGAGCTCGCAAGCAACGATTGGACAGTTTAATTGTTACTATAATGTAGGGTTTAATTTGTATGTTATTTTAAAAGATTGAGAATCCTTTTGCATCATTTTTTGTTTTTAAATTTATATATTTTAACCTGAGGAGTAGGAGTAGGGTAGTGATGTTAAAAGGAGAGAATGTGTCCACTCTCTCTATATATAATTTTATTTGTTTTTTCTTTTTTAAGTTTTAGGGACAATGCGAAATGAGAGTTTTTTAAAGAATTGAGATGTGGGATTTGTACACATTGAAATATTTTGATATTTAATTGTAAAAAACTCTTATATCTTAAATTACAAGGTATATCTAATATTTTTGAAAGGTAGCTACCTATATTATAGATTAATTATCTAGTACAATGAGGCATCTAACTTTAGAAAAGTGGACGATAATTGTATTTTCTATTAGATATCAACCTCAATCATTCCTTAGACCTTTAGACATGAAATTTAATTCATGTTATTGTTAGTTAATTTCGTGGCTCTAGACCACTCCAGACTTTTACAACCTAATCTCTGCAAACAACGGTATTGAAGAACGAATAGTGAAGATAGGAAAATACTCGTGAGAAGATTATGCGTAACAATTTAACAAATTTCAAGCACTCTTCAAATAAAATTGAAGAAGAGAGAACTCAATACCTCAATGAAATTAACTTAAAACTACTAAAAGGAACATTTATCACAATTATTATAATCAAAACACTCACAAAATGAATCTATAAACTATATAAGTATTTGATTCTATCATCCCTCATTCCTTCAAAGTTGCTTTTGGTAATTCATGTGTTTTCCAATATTTCCAGTACTTGTTTTCAAACCATATAATTTTCATCAACCAATTTTGATAGTCTTGATTTGATACCATGAACTGACATGCTACACTAATACTTGTGAAGTGGGGGTTTCTATAGGTCACCCCCTTTAATTCGTGTTGAATGTAAGCCTTTCCATTTTAGTTAGAATATTTTGTGTTGTTAAATAGGGAAATCTCTCTCATACAGTAGGTCAACATAATAGTAGCAAAGGAAGAAAAACATGTTCGCAATGAAAAAAGAGTTTCTAATTATTGAATATCATGAACAAAATGACAATTATTAAAAATATGTAGTTTATATTAGACAATCTCACGTGTTAATTACTAATACATCAATCTTTTCCTTAATAGAACCTAGCATAAATTCAAAGGAAAAAACATACTAATTTGAAAAAAACCATACTAATATCAAATTTTATTTTAATTTGAGAAATTAAAATTGGAGTGAAAGTAAAAAGAAAAAGGAAAAGAAAAAAACCCAAGAAATTAAAACGATGAGAAAGGAAATTTCTTAAATTGTCCAGGAATGTCCGGGGGGAAGGAGGGAGTTGGTGTAGAATCGGAAAGTAGGCTTCTAGAAGGTAATGTACACGTGTCGTTTGATGGGGGTTTTGTATGCTGCAGCAAATCACATGCAACTGTGCCCACTGGGCCCCATAGCACATGGCTCGAGAGCAACCAAATGCGTAGCCCAAAATTTTAAAATATTAAAAAAAAAAAGGCAGAATGGGCCCCACAACGGTCGACGTAACTGGAATCTCCATTCGTTTTATTGTAACCCACCTCACGCGCCCTCACCTCACGTCACTATACAGTTTCCATCAAAAGATGTCGACTCGGTTTTCTTTTTTAAATACAAAATAAAAATATGTTTGATAATTAATCTTACTTATTCGGTAAATTTACGAAGTAAAGAAAACGAAAACTTTATTTGAAAATAATTTCTGGAATAAAATATTTGAAATTGATGTGTTCTTTTTAATCTTTCAATATTCAATATGTATTTTTATGGGTAAATTTATAAAACAATATTTTAATTGATGTTTGAATACGTGATAAGAAAATTAAAGTTGTGTAGCTTAATTCCCAATTTAGTTGTTTGTTTCTTAAATTCTTAAAATTGAATTTTTAGACTGACTTAGAAATATGAGCATGTTTTTTTTTTTTTTAATTGTTTCTTTAATGACAATCAAGTTTAGTTGGCTCTTTTTTGTTCAACCATTTATTTCTTAAAAATATTTTTAAAACTCTAGTTAAATTTTGAAAATAAAAAAAAACTAGTTTCCAAATTTATGTTTTAGTTTTTAAAATTTAGTGAATATTTCCAAAATATTGACTAATTTTTTATTTTCTTTGAATATATAAACTTTTGAGTCTAAAGAGTAGTTGATAAGCTTTGGACATTGATAGCATTGGACTTTTGAGCATAATTTCCTGAACAATTTCCAATAAGTCAATTTTTCACAATATAAAAGTTTAGTTTAATTTGTAAAACTTAAAGTCAAAAGGAGCCTAGCTTAACATAGACTCATTTCCTTAAATTAGAAGGTTTAAATTTTCCTACCCCATATTTGTTATATTAATTTCCTTTTTTTTTGTAAAATTTAAAATTAAATAGTTATTAAATAGTTTAGCAAATTGTTTTTTTTTAAGAACATAAGAAAAACAATATAAAACACCCCAAAGTTTTCCAAGAATATAAAATAAGAATGTAAAGAGAGAAAAAAAAAAGAAAAGAAAAGAAAAGAAAAGGGTTACTGGTGACCCCTTAAAAAATATCAAAGATTTGTATTCAAATCAATATATTGGCATGACAACATTTTTTATTTTAGGGGCGCCAAACACACGTCTTTTTTTTTTTTCTTTTTTTACAACACAAATTCAGTTATTTGTAAACATAACAACAATATTTTAAATTTGTAAATATAGTAAAAAAAAAAAAAAATCCAACCCATATCCATCCACAAAAACATTAAAATAGCTCTGGAATGTTTATATGTCTATACATTTACAAACTATCTCAGTGATAGACTATACAATTCTTAACATAACCATCTTGCTATATTCATCGGGCAATATAAATTTCTACTCATTAAAAATTTTCATTATTTTATTTCTTTCATCATATCATGGAATTAATTAAGCTATCAATATATGAAATTAAGATTTTTTTTTCTTTTTATAATTGAGAGTCGGAGTTTTGCTCCCCTATATCCGAAGCACCCATACCTGCCTCAAGGCTTGAACTCGAAATATTTTTGGATTAATCTCATGTAAAGGTTCGAACTTGAAACATCTAAGTCGATATAATCAAAAGACCTCAATGTATTGTCAACGGAGAAACCGTCCCTTGGGAGCCAAATTAAGATATCAATTATAATTTGTATTTCGCATTTTTATCATTTACCTTTATGAATAAGGTTATTATAAGTCCAGCAAACAATAATATTAGATTTTGCTTTCTAAAGAATTGTCTAATTGCAATGACTCAATTTCTAATTTAAAATTGAATGAATGCAAACAGAATATGAGCTTTTCAATAAATAAAAAAGATTATTATTATTATTATTTATTATTATTATTATTATTACAATATATAGAACGATTCGAACTGAACTTCCCACCTTCTAGGTACATTAATTCGTTGAATCAAAGATTATATATAAATTATCATTTTCCTTTTATATATATATAGATACATATTTACCATTTAGTCATTTTCACAAAAAGGAAAAGGAGAAAAAAAAAAGCTGAAATGTGATGCAGACCGAATCGAAGGGGAGATGGGACCTTTTAATTAAAGGGTAAAAAAAGAGAGAAAAAAAATGGTAAAACCTAAAAGTTGGTTTTGGTTGGGAGCGAGGGTGTTATGGGAATTAACGCACTCATGTTTTTAAAAAGTTAACGGAAAAAAAAAAAAAGAAAGAAAGAAAAAAAAGCTGCGTCTCTGTGTGCCCACCTATTTTTTTCATCATCCAATCATAGGTCTCTTCTTTTCAGGCTACTCTCTTTAATCTTTTCTTTCCCTCACCTTTCTAATTTTAATTTTTTTTCTCTATTTTAAATGTCATACATAAATAAATTATCTACAAATAAATTATTTGACATAACTACCCCTCTAAAATTTGGTCAGATATGTAATGTAGTTTACCCAATTTAAACGTAGTTTTAGTATACATTTGTGAACTAAGAGCAAAAAAGTAGGTGGTAAGCTTATATTCTCATCTCTAATTTCCAATATAAATTTTTAAAAGGTAACGTATTCATTCAAAACAAACTTAATATAGTTATAAAATATGGTTGTTTATTAATGGATTAGCTAGTTATACAAGAATTACTCTTCTTCGTTGTTATTGTTAAATCATTTAAAAATGTGAACATAATTTCAATCATTTCATCTCTTTAATTTGAAAGATAAATTAAAATGAACCAACTTTGGCATAATTCAACTGGTTAACATACAAAAAAATCGAGAATTCTAATCTCCAATTCCACGTATTATTGTATGAAAAAAAGACAATAATTAGAATGAAAATTTAAAAAATGTTGAAGGATAGAGGGGTAAAATGACACATTAAAATTTAATTGAATTTTAAAAAATTTAGTAGTCTATAAGACTTTGCTAATAAATAACAATTAAATAGAGCCGACATAGTCTATTTTATTTTGTAGTGCGTGTGAATGCTTTTCAAAACTCAAATTAGACTTTTAAAATCATGGAATTAGGGCTTTGATATAGGCATCCCAAATTACACATATATGTGTTCAATTGTCTGTGTGAAATAAGCAACCTTAAAAGGTGTTTTTAGTGTTGCCATGGTTAATTATGAATGCCCCACTTAACTTAGGAATAAAATAAGACACCACATGATACTTTAAAATACTTTTAAAACATAGGGATATTATTCACATGATAGACAAACTACAAATGTGGAAATATTGAAAATAAATATCCGTATTTCATGTAGAAAATGTATTATTTGTTTTCATCCTTGAAATCGAAGTAGAAAAGAAAATCGTCGATGTTTACTTTCAATCCATAAAAATTCTAATTATTATTTCTTCTCACTCCAATCCTCTAAGAGATGCAATTCTAAAGGTTCAGTTGATCTATATATAATTTAACAACCACAAACATATTTTGTCTTATAATTTACTTTCAAAATAATTATTTATATTTTAGCTAAATTTAAATACCTAAAAATATAATTTTGAAATATTTATTTTTAGAAAAGGCTCAATAGAATCCAAAAGTATCTTTTGGTTAAACAAAAACAACAAAAAGGACAAATCTTATTTATGAAAATGAGAAATCAATGGGAAACCAAAGTAACGACCCTATCAAACAATTCAAATTATTAAGAATAAATTGTTAAGATTGAGAGATATATTTATTACCTAAAATAGATCATAAGTTCCAATTCCAGTTGCACATGTTATTGTTATTGTACTAAACAAACAATTTAAATCTCTCCGGATTTTATAAGTTTGTAAGATGAAGAAAAGTCATTTTTCACTCCATAATATCTAGGTTTTTTTGTTTTAGTATGCTTAATTTGGTCCCATAACATGTCTAGTTGTTGTATATTTTAATTATTGTTTAATGAAGGGAATGAATTTAATATACACAAAACCATTAATAGTTAAACATATCTTGTCCCAAAGTTTTCAAATTTCACAAAAAAAAAAAAATAATAATAATAAAATAGAAAAAAAGAAATCCCCATTCCTCTTTTTTTTTTTTTATAATTTAAATATAGAGTAATTAAAAAGATAAGAAATTAAGGCATGAAAGGGAATTATTATTTGTTCATTACAACATTTGTTCTTCTAATCACCCAACAATGGAGAAATCTGAAGTTTTCTTTTTTTTACAGCTTCACTCCAATGACGATTCACTATTCATCAATCCTCAGTAAAAACCACGTGAATCTCTCTCTCTCTCTCTCTCTCTCTCTCTCTCTCTCTCTCTCCAACGTTTTTTTTCCTTTTGCCGGAGCCGGCAGCTGCTCCCTCCCCCACCAATCCCCACCGGTCTTTTCTCTCTTTATTCTGCACAATGCACAAATCCCAAGACTAGATTATACTCCGGTGATCGGAATTATTTTTAGTTCCACTGATCGGGGCAGTACCAGGGCATAGACGGGGCTTGCTCGTCGGAGAACAGATTGCAGGTCTCTTCTCCGCTGAAGAAATTGTGCTCTTCAATTTTCACAAATTGTTGTGCATTGTTACTATTGTTATAACCTTTCTGAAACGGGAAGCAGTTCAGAGACGACGACGGAGACGACAGAAATTGCGGGTGGCTTTGGAGCATCCCACCAGCTGAAGATACGACACCGTTTGGGCTGTTGTCTTCGTTCAATATGGCGCTCGAGTCGCTGTCCGATGACCCATCTTTAAAATCAGGGAACAACGACACTTCAACTCTCTGATCGTTGCCGTCGTCGGCCACGGCGGCGGCTTTGAAGCCCTCGTAATTGAACTCATCGGAATGATCGGAAGCAACCGGAAGAGAAATATGATCCATCGCAAGATGATTATTGGTCTGTTCAATTAGTAAATTGTCCGATTCCGACACGAACATCTCTTCCTTAACTGACAAATTGCTCTCCGTCTTCTCTTCCTCGAGCTTCGATTTCAGTTCCTTAATCTACAACATACACAATTTCAATTTCTCAACTCAACAAATTGAAATGAACTCAAAAGAGATTCATAAAACAGGGTCCCTGTAAATTCCACCCACCTCTTTGTGCAGAGCATCATTGTCTTGCTGAAGGGTATCGAAACTACGTTTGAGAGTTTCGTAATTGGCTTTGAGAAGGCCATAATCTCTCTCAAGTTGCTTGGTTTTCCATCGGGCTCGGCGGTTCTGGAACCAAACGGCAACTTGCCTCGGCTGAAGGCCCAGTTCTTGAGCGAGCTTCACTTTCCTCTCTGGTTCAAGCTTGTTTTCGATCTCGAATGTCTTCTCCAAGGCCTTCACTTGATCTACGCTTAGCCTCCTTTTCTTCTCCCCCACATGACAGTGTTCTTCGATGGAGCCTTCCTCGTCTAAGCCCTCCAGTAACATCGACTGAAACTCCCTGCCGTACACATGGTTGTTTCTCGGACTCTGTTCCTCTGCAACCAACAGTATAACAAGCGAGATTTATCAGTTTTTCTACAACTCCCTTGGAGAATTTGAAAATGATTCTTGCGAGCGATTGGGTAATTTCTAGAAAAGGGACAACGAATAAAGAAACAAGAAAATTCACATGGGGCATGTCGGGGAAATGGGAAATTAAAGAAATGAATACATGTAAAAACAAATTGGGTTGTTTATATGTGCATATTTAAACCTGAAGTAGGGCAGACGGACATCAGAGCGCCCAAGGAATCTGAGCTGCCATGTCTCTTCATGACCGAAGAAACTAAATTTGGATGAGATCCTCCTTCAAATTAAACAACCCTGTAAAACCTTCAAATTTCTTTACTTGTTCGTTCGAAGCGTACACACAGAAAGAAACTTTTAGGAGCTCAAACGATCATTAAAAGTAGAAAGTTTCAGATGCGAAGGCAGAAGCAGAGGACGTTCCATATCGGAAACAAGACCGACTCTGTTCAAACTCCCATTTCCTTCCCCTGTTTCCCCTGGATCTTTCTCTATTTTCGATCCTCCTTCCCTCTCCGAACCCATCAAAAACGAAAAGAAAACAAACCCCAATTCAAACACGGAGCCTCGCAAATGGAAAGCAAAGCTCCAAAACCCAGCCACCAGAAGAAGAAGAAGAAGAAGAAGTAGAAGCAGAGGATTGCCCAAGAACTCTGTCTTCTCTCTCTCTTATTTCTCTCTCTACAGCATTTTTGAGCTGGAGTGAGATGTAGAGTGTAGCGGTGGTGGAAAAACAGAGGAGAGGATCGGGAAATTTTGAAGAAGAAGAAGAAGAAGAAGAAGGGGAGAGTGAGCTCGATCACGATTAGTCTAATACTTTCTCTCTCTTTAAATAATCCAACTCGTGTCAGATGTAGGGTTAGAATCTAACTGGGGTTGGGTTCACTGCGGTTTGGCCAAACCAAATTCATCTCAAATTCACACCAAATGCAAATTACGGCCACCGTCTGTAGCCTGTCCAAATTCCTCTTATTGACCGTACTTTTAAACGGATTTATATTTTATAGGGACAATTTCGGAATTAAAAACGAAAAAAATCTCTTCTTGATACTTTGTCTGTGCAGTTGGAGCAGTGTATAATTTTTTAAATCGAATATATTATCATATTATGCTACGTTTATGTATATATTGTTATTTGTGTGAGGTTAATTGTTACACTTTTTATATATTAAATGACATCTTCCGCCGTTTGGACAATTTTCTTAAATGTGGATCTTTTCAATTTAATTTATTTTAGTTTTGACATTTTCTTTAGAATTTTGTTATGGTTTTTGTTATTTGAATTTTAATATATATGTGCTTTGATCTACGTATATTATATTTGATTTCAAATTAAGAAATAACAAATAAATTTATGGTACATACAATAGAAAAAAAATTTAAATAGTCAATTTCAATAAATAAGACATAAATTACTTATTTGAAATTGAAGGGCAAAAACAAAGAGCAAAATTAAAAATTTTATAAGAGTTTCAAGAAAATAGTACATTATAGATTTAAATTAAATCAAATATAAAAATCAAAATCAAATTAAATTTTGAACTGTCATTTTCAGTATTTTTCCAAAGGAAAAAAAAAGGGCAAAATAGATCATTCGATTTCTAAAGTCCACATTAAAATAATGCCTATTATAATTAAGATAATATAATGAGAGGTATCATTGGAAGTATCTTATGATAATTCCTCACCCCATCATTTATAATTAGTTTCCTTTTTCTTTTGTTCATATTCAATGAGATTAAGTATCATTTTTTTAATACAACAAATATAAAGATTGGAATTAAATTTTTACTCTCGGCAAGAAAGAAAAAGATATCGTAACAATTAAGTTATGTTTATATTGATAAATCGAGTGTCATTTGATGATAATATCAATAATAGTTGATAAAAAAGGAAGGAAACAAGTTGAAAATATGTCAAATTGTAATACTTGGAAAAGATTTTTTTTTTAAAATTTTTTTATGTTCAATTGCCGAACTAATCAATCGAGAATTTTTTTTTTTTATTGACTACCACCCCTTTTTTTCATTAGGAGAGAAAAATGCATAAAGATAAAGAGAAAAAAAAATATTTTTTATTTTAAAAAAATAAATAACTATCAAAATTTTAGTAGGGATGGGTAGAGAAATTTTTGCAAACCAACTATTAGAAGTATTTTGTTGGGATATATATATTTTTTGATAGAACGAGGGTGAGGGTTCAAACTCATGACCTCTGGGTCAGAGATAAATGTCTTAACCACTTTGAGTTATGTTCGGTTTGGCGATTGAATTTTTAATTCGATAGAGGTGAGATTAATTTTATTCCAACATTTAAAAGCTCCCACACATATAAAATAATATTTGTTTTTTCATCTAAAAAAATTATTAATTCTGTTGTAACACGATTTATTTTTTTTTTAACATAAAAAATAAAATTGAAACTTCATTTTAAAATGAAATTTAACAAATAAATAGTGCATCATTCCAAAATTAAATGTTATTTTTAATTTAATAATGTGGGGAGGTCATTCAAACCTACCTCTTATGACAAGTTGAGTTACTTTAAAATTGAATAAGAATTAAGTATTATATTAGTAACATATATGTTTTAAATTTTCATATTTGCATGTTTTTCAATTTAATTCCGTATATTTTAAACTTTTTTTTATTAAAATTGGTTTATTGACAAATTTGTGAGGACACTAAATGAGTTGATATAAGTTTATAAGATAGAATGAGTTTCTAACTATTTCGCGGAATTAATAAGAAGTTAATAGAAATTTCCTCCCCAAAAAAGAAAGAGGAAAAGGAAGGGAAATTTCCGTAGGTCCTAGTAATTTTTACTTATTTATTTATTATTATTATTTTTACATTGTGTTTAAAGGATACTTCAAAAATAATTTTATGTGTATTGCAGTGCAACCCTAAAAAAAAATTGAAGACTGTAATAACATTAATTATTTTTTCAAGTTTACTTTTTAGTTTAACAAATATGCACTTAGGAATCAAAACTTTTGATATTAAAAGTAATACAGATTCTTTGCAACAATGATACCACAATATTTCACCTGTACTTAAGCTCCACTCAAATTTATTTTAAAAAAATTACTCACTGTGTCGTTCAAATTCTCTATTATTGTTTTCATATGGGAATATCACTATCTAGTAGACTTCCCTTCCAACCATTTTTGAACTATATGATCTGAATAAGAATATTTTTATGTTTTTATTAGCTTTGTATTTTAAATTTGCAACTTTAACGTGCAAATTGCATTTAAAAAGATAAAATAAAAACTTTTAATAAATATATAATTTTATGTTATAAATACATTTTTTAAATGTAAAACATATTACATTATAAATTATATAATATTATAGAATAAAAATAATTCAAAATTTATAGTACATATGTTCATAAATTGATTAAAAGTCTATTTTTATTATTTATAAATATATTACTAAACACACGGTTGAGATATCTATAAATGATTAAATTTAGTCTAATCCATCAGTTTAAACTTTTGGGTTTATTGATGATTTAATATGTTTAAAATGATATCAAGAATATATATAAATGATTAAATTTATTCTAAATCATCGACTTAAACGTTTTGGTTCATTCGTGATTTGAACATGTTTAAAATGCACTTTGAACAAATTTTTAAATTGAGATTAATTTCTATATCTGCTGTTTAATAACTATCCCAAAAAATATATTCTTTTTTACTAAATCATTAGATTTCATATTTCTGCTGTGAGCACCAACCAAACCTCAGCCTAACATTTTTGGAATGCATTCGGTATCCCGAAACCATTTTCTAAAGATATGGTTTGGTTCCATTTTTTATAAAAGGGAATTATAAAAATGGCAAAGAAGGAATATATATTTATATAGTATAGCATTATGTTTAAAATTTTACAAAACTACATAAATGACACTTTTGTAACATTTAAAATAATAATAATAATAACAATATATTTTTATAAATACATATTTATTTTATGTTATTTAGTGTAATATATATTTTTTTTAATAAGAAAAGAAATTTGGCTTAATTTATGAAGGATTTGATAGGTGAAATGTGGCTCAGCGTCGCGGCTCGGCTTTGTACTAGCCGGAAAAGATTTCCTTGAAGTCGGCGTAACAAGGGCGCCACCACTAGGCCGTGACCAGTGCAATTAATCGCCAGCAAATCGACAGAAATTGATAAGCCATAAATAGTAATTTTTTTTTTTTTTTACAGTTAAATAGTACTTTCAGAATAGCAGCATTTAGCCTTCCCAAATAATAATTATGATAATAATAACCACTTCCAAATTAGACGTTAATTGTTTTCCTTTTATGTGTACTTATTTTCTTTTTTTAAATCTTACATCTTTAGTTTCTAATAGACTTTAAATATGATTAAAAATACGAGTTCACTTATAGAATACAAATTAAAAGGTTTTGTCATGGGAAAAGGAAAACAAAACAGTTCACACAACCGTACGATCGAATGGAAGGCACGAACCAGGTAAAACGTTAGAGGTAATTGACTTGGGCCGACCTAGGTCGACAAGGGCCAGCCCGTTTGAGTCGACCAGGCCTCCGTGCCGAGGCCTGCTCGACGTCAAGGTGTTCTCGGCCAATGGCTGAGAACGCCTCACGATGCCTCTCTCGACTTTTGGGTTGTCCGACCCGAAACCACCTTGTCTTGAATCCCGATTTGACATTAGGGCTAGGGAGAATGATACGGGCTCGAGAGCCCAGATGGACTGAATATCTTAGGTTCGACTCCTGACAAATCCTGAGGGAATTAGGGTCGAGCAACCATAAATAGGGAGGAGACCAAATACTAGAAAGTACGTGAAAGATATCTCATACTCTATACTTGATAATCAAGATCTAACTTAGGCATCGGAGCCCCGTGTGGTAAAACCACATCGATCCTAGGGTGGTTTCATTTTACAGGTAGTAGCAGTCTCTTTTCATATCTAAAGGGTTTGGTGTGAATTTGGGAGGATCATGTGCAGCCAAATTCCAGCATCAATAGGTTTAAAGAGAGATGGGTTAAAAACTTGAAAGTACAATATAATATGGTGAAATCAAGAATTTAATTGAACTATATATCTTGCAAGTTGCAAATGCACGTATCCATCCAATTGGCTGCTCTCTCTCTCTCTCTCTCAAAAGGCCAAAAGCAATGAAGACATTGGAGTGTGGATGTGTTGATAATGATATAACGTAACACATTAACAAGTACAGATTTGATGGAAAGAAAATTAATTAGCTTGCAAAATCAAACCACTAGTGCACTACTGTATACAATATATTATTGCACAATGCCCTCGTCCATTAATTATTAACAATAATTTTGTAAGTGTAAACTCGATAAGCTTGACTTTTAACAACTCAAATAATTTTGAAATTAAAGGCCTAGGATCCCTTCTTCTTTGATTATGAAAATGTAAAGTTTTGACTTTAGCATTTTAATAGTGAATTTTCGAGATAGAAAAAAGGTTCCCTATATATACAAAAAATAAAGAGAGTAGTCATTTCATGATCATTAGACTATGCTATATGGGAACTTTGGTTAATTGTATAATTATTTGTTCATCACAATAAAGAAGCTAAGCTATAATGGAAAAATGATAAATTTAATAATGTTAAAAAGAGGCAAGTTGGTGAATGAAATGAAAGGAAGGGGAAAAAGACATGTGAAGAAGAGGGGGACAAATTAAACAGTGGGCATTGAGGAGCTGAATTTTGTAATTAGTAAGGGACACATTCATGGTGCCTTTGACTCTCCCACAAAAAGACACACAATTCCCCTCTCTGTTTTTTTATTTTTCTTCACATTCATTGATTTTGGCAATCATAAACTCACACTCCCAACACAATACTTTAATTTTATACATAACTTTTCCAATATAATATAAATTAATATCATACTTTTACATAAAAAGTACATTGTCATCAAATCAAGATCAGGCCACCATTGCCATGCAGAAACATGTTTCCAAACCTTGCGCTCCATGCCCACCCTATTGATTATGAAATTCAATTAATTTTATCTGCTCAATACATACACCATAATTACAAAGTTCTTCTCTCAAAGAATCATATAAATTTCAACGTGCATGTGTATAATAGCATCACCCTCACCATCAACATCCACATCCACATCCACCACCACACACATACATCTCTATACAATCACAATTCTTGAAAAATGTTTCGAATTAAACAGTTAAGGGGTGGAAAAAACAAACCCATATTAAATTAAAGCCTTTTTTTTAAAGGGTTTTAAGGATGGTGAAGAATATGAGGAGGTGGGGGATGGGGTAGGTGTAGCTAGGGTTTTGAGGGGAGAAGAATCTGAAGAGAGAGAGAGGGAGAAAGAGGACAAAAAAGAAAAGAAAAGGGGGTCTTGAATTGTGATGTGATGCTGATGAAAATGAAACAAAAAAAAGAAGGAAGATGAGAGAGGGGGTAGGGGACATTGATTTAACTCAGATTTATAAAAGAAAAGGCAAAGCCAAAAGCAAATATGTACAGCGAGGTACAGCAGGGGCTGCTCTAACACTCCCATCTGTATATTATGTTTGACGATTAAGAGAGTAATGCAAAAATTAATTTTTAAAAAGAAATTAGTTTGTTGTCAAATATCTAACGATGGATCAGTACGATGGAAGTTCTTATTTTTCACTATCTAATTTTAAGGCGAGAGAGATCGAAATACAATTTTTCTCTTCCCTTTTAAATGAAACCAAAGCAAATGAGATGGGTTCCATCGTTCATGGGACAGCCAGCTGGGTGTAGGGACCTCTTCACACACATACATATATATTTATATATCTATATGCTTCCTTCTCCATGTTCCTTTCTGGGGTCCATCCTCCTTAGACATTTCCAATCTCATGTGTTTTTATATAAAGGCGGGTTCCAACAACACTTGTCCTCGTATTGATTCGTCTTTAGATTAAGAAAAAGTTATAGGTAAAAAGTTTGGATTTTAAAGTTTTTATTTTTATTTTTTGCTTGTTTAGAGAATTGAAACGTAATATAAATAAAGTTAGAAGGTAAAATTTTGCACCAGCGTAGGAGTAGGGTTATTGGTGTGATGTTTCAATATGTGAGTATATCTCGGGAGGACATTATTTTGGGGACTATATGGAGAAATTAAATTGAGGGAAAATTAATTGAGATTATTCTTGAATTTTTGGGTGATTTGGATGTGGTTGATGAATGCATGCATGGATGGAACTTTAATTAATTTAAATTTTAAGTGATAATTGTGTGCATTCAATTCAATCTTCTAAAATCTCAACCCATGGCATGGCTTGCTCATAATATGTGGTTCATTTTCTACTCTGATATCAACCAATAAAAGTGGCTTTTAATTAATCACAAAAGTCTTTTTTTTTTCTCTCTCTCTCTTCGCTTTTGTCTCCTAATTTGTCTATATTAGCTAGTTTGTTTGATTAGCCAAAGTTCAAAAAAGTCTTAATTAACTTAAAATCAATTTATTTTTTATAATACGTGTTTTCTTTACCCGAACATTGAAAATCTTGAAAACTAAGGGAAGCATTTTGAGTTAAAAAAATAGTATTAATGTTTTCTTTTAATACAACAGACAACATGCTGTGGTCAGATTAATTGTGTAATTAGAGTTTGAGTTGTATAACACGTAACACTATTTATAGAGAAACATAAGATTGATTTTTAAGTAAAAGACGAAACGTTTTATGCTGAAAATTGATACTTAACATGTCCTTTAAGATTATAGCTTTTATGATTCATCGATCTTGGTCGGATTCTACTTTTTAATAAGATGCCGGTAAAAAAGTTAATATCTAATCTAAGAGATCTTAACAGGTTCTTTTTGCTCATCTTCAAAAATTCTGATCTCACTCATGTTTGCCCAATTTACTTCTTATTTACATGAAATTGATCTAATTTTCTTTATTCTTTAGCCCACTCAAATCCTGGTTCAATTATCTTATTATTTAACCTTCACAAAACTGAATCGTAATTTCATATCCCCGAGGCGAAGAAAACGACAAGATTGATTGCATTTCATGATTTCATCTTAAAATTTCTTTTTCCTTTGCAAAAAATAATAATAAAATTTAATTAACAGAACGATTGTCAATTCGACACAGTGCCTGATTTGAAGCACACAAAATTCGGAAGTAATTTATTGCGAGAGATGAGCAGAAATGGATGCCCATTCTTTATGACTTATATAATGTCCTACAAATAAATTTTATTTTAAAAACAAAAAGCTCTCTTTGATAAAGATATATACATGAATATACTCCAGTTAATTTTTTTTTCCCGTAAAAATTTGTGGAATAAACATATCTCAGTTATCTATCTTTATTATTATGCAATTTATGTAATTTTTAGGAGTAAAACTAATCTGATTTTTTTAGGCTCATCAAATATTGACCAGCAATCTCAAAATTAATTGATGATGAGAGGAGTAGATGGAATATCTTATAAACCAAGGTCTCTTGATTTAAGTCGAAATCACATGCGAAAATTAAAAGAATAGAATAAGTTGCTTTTTTAAGTTGAAGAGTTAGAGAAAAGAAAAAGGGCTTTATGGATTAGGAGAGCTCCTAAGTTGTAGGCAGTGGGACTACAAAATGTACCAATTGTTTATTTATGGAACTTTGACAAAAGAAAAAAAGAGTGTGAGCAAATAAAAGAGAAAGACAGAAGACCCATAAAGGAAAAGTGAACAGAAAAGAAAATTTTTTTTATTTTAATTAGGTGAAATTGACATTGTGGGAACTTATAAGACCACTCACTCTCACTGGTTGTCAGCTTTTTCTCTCTCTTTTGAAATGAAATCTGTGTTGCATTGCCCTTGCCTCATTACAAGGGTTTCTTCAAAAGTCTTGTCCTTTCCCATATTTTTTTCAGAAAAGAAAAACAATTTTGAAAGACTAATTTGCCCATCGCCAAATTTTGCACTTTTATTTTATTCCACATGGAAGGGAACAATTTAAGTTATAATTATTATATCAGAGGTAATAAATAAATAAGTTAGAAGTTAGAAGGATGGAAATAGGACTGCAGGCTAGCGGACAAAACAAAACAGATCTGCCACGGGCCGAGATGGAAATGTCAAATATCAGAATATGGTCCAAAGGCTCTGGGCTTCTGGCCCATCAACTCTGATTATGATGTCACCTCAATCTCAATGGATAAAGCAAAATTATATTTATATATATAAGATAACCAACCCCGACTCTTTGAGCCTCTGTCAAGTCTCTGTCCCACTCCCAAAATAATAATAATAATAATAAATAAATAAATTTATAGTATTAATGTTAAAGAAAAGGTGAATAATTAACAAGCATGTCACATGTATTTAAGGTTAATAGTAAGTAGTAGATTTCACATTTCATATGTATTTAAAATTTCAGCAGAGCTGATATTAAAAATAAATAAAAGTAAAATAAGTTGATGCATGGCACAATTCTTTACCTCTGTATGTAATTTTTTTTTTTGGTATAACTTTTATGAAGTTTGCCCCTCCATTTTGTTGATTTAAGAAAAAGTTGTCATGAAAAAAAATAAAAGTAGATTTGAGATGTCTCTAACATTAGAATTTCACTGAAAAGAAGTAGACATTATTTACTACGACATGGGGGTTATAATTACCTTATCTAATGCACTGAAATGAGTTTTTTAACCCTCATTTATTTTCATTTTTCTTTTCCGTTTATTGGGCTCATAGGTTTAAAATGCTTTTCAAATGAGCATGTATTCTAGTGAAGTTTTGTGTATTTACAATACAAAAAATAAACAATTAAAATACTGTTCACACTTTGAACGGCCTGTTTTTTTTTCAACTGTTTTGAATTAAAAACTACTTAAATTCCTATTACAAACAATTTAGCATATATTAAATTCGTGTGGCGAGAGATTTTCAAAATTTTAAAAAGAAAAATTATAGAGTACATTAAACCAAAGAGGCCACAAGTTGTTACAAGGAATGATATGGATTGATGGGTCTAGGATAGAAAAGCATGTATAATTTTCAAATGTGGGGACACATATGTTTTTTAGTCAATTTTTAATTAGTTATAATTAACATCAATTTGACACACATCAACTTTTTAAAAACATTATTTTATAAAATCAAACAGAAATTCATTAAAGAAGAACCAAAATTGACCAATCAATTTATACTGATCTAGATCAACGAACTGAAAGAAATATCATTTTTTGATATAATTTTGTGGTTTTTTTTTTTGAAGAAAAAGTAATTCATTGATCAAAAGCCTCGTGGGCTACAATTGAGGGAATATCACCCTGAGCAGCATTTGGAAGCCACTGTGGAAAATATGAGAATCAAGAAAAAGTGGCTGAAAAAGGGAAACAGAATTTTGCCAATAAATGGGTCGGCTTGTTACAGTGTCGCGGCACGTGATGAAAAGAAGAATGATTAAACTGATTGCCCAGACTTTGCACATCCAACATCCAGTTAAGCTCATCTCCAATTGAAGAAAACTCTCCTCGAATAAGCTTGATAGCAGTTGAGCAATCAGACTCTACCTGAATATTACAGAAATGCAAGGCATGAGCCAGGCGCAAGCCTTCTTAAATTGCCTTAATTTCAGCGAGAAGGAGAGAAAGGGGAATTGGAATGAAAGTCGAAGAAGCTGCTATAATCCGCCTGCAACTGTCACGAAGGAGAATACCCAGCCCCGTTGATTGAAATTGACCATTGCATGCGGCATCCACAGATACCTTAATGAATTCCTGAGGCGGAGGGTTCCAGCTTTGTGACAAGGGAGGAATTTGCGATGAAGAGGCTGAGCATTCCTGAAAGAAGTCACATACCTAGAGATCCACTCACATTTAGCTTCAATCGTAGGGGCTTGCTTGTTTTGCAGCAAAGAGTTCCGATCAGACCAGAGGGCCCAACAGGTACAAGCCGCTAACTCTGTGTCATTCGGATTAAGGCTGTTAGAAATTTCACTCAAAGAATCCTGAAATGACAGGAAAGGGCTAGAGGGGAGTGGCATCTTCGGGAGCAGCCTCTTCCATATTTTCCTTGCACATTTACAATGGAATAGCACGTGAATTGATGTCTCCGGCAAGGTGGGGCAGCAAGAACATAAAGGTGAATCCACAACCCCCTTCTTCTGTAAATTGAACAATGTTGGCAGATGTTCATGAGAGGCTTTTCAAAGAAATAGTTTAATTTTAGTGGCCATTTTAAGCTTCCATAAATTCTTCCAAAAACTCCCTCTTGTGTTACACCTCTTTTGTCATAGTGTCAGATCCATGTGTCATAATTATTTGAAAGGCTAAGAGGAATGGACCGAATTAAATCCCTATCCTCTTGAGAGAAAAAATCTGAGAGACAATGAAGGTCCCATTCTCTCATAGGCGAAATAAAGTTCGCCACTTTGGAATTCATGTTCAGGGGTGAAAACGGGAGTGATTGGTCTGAAAGTCGATGGTCTTGGAAGCCAAGGATCAGAGAAAGCCATAATAGAGTTTCCATCCTCCACTCGAAGCCATAATCCCTGGATCAGAAGGTCTTTCCCCCAAACAAAGCTTTTCCAGAAATAGGAAGAGGAAGAAAGACCCGTGGTGTCCAACACATGACAAGTAGGTAAATATCTAGCCTTTAGAACCTTAGCAATGAGAAGATTGTGATTTTTGAGAACCCGCCACACCTGCTTGGCTAAAAGAGCTTGGTTGAAACCCTCAATATCGCGAAAATTTATGCCCCCAATCTCTTTGGGTAAACACATATTTTGCCAACTCATCCAATAAATCTTCTTATTATCATCCGATGAGCCCCACCAAAAACGGGCAAACATTCGAGACACCTCCTTATAAAAATCTTTTGGAATCCAAAAAACACTCATAGTATAAGAGGGAATGGCTTGACCAATGCTTTTGATTATGACTTCTTTTCCATCAACAGAAAAGAAATTCTGCTTCCAGCCCTGAACAGACTTCCAAATCCTATCTTTGAGAAAACACCAATCAGCCCATTTCCGACGGGTAAACAAAGATGGACTGTCAGATAGGTTCCTAGATTGGGAACTAATTGGACTCCCAAAATTGTCTGGAGAAACTTTTGCCTTTCAATGTGGACATTTTGGAGAGAAGAGAAGTGCTGATTTCGAAAAATTGATACATTGGCTTGAAGCGCGCCCATAAGCAACCAATAAGCCTTTCAGGTATGAACTTTCAGATTCAAACGCCTTTGGGAAAATGAGACTATCATCGGCAAATAGGAGATGAGATATGATAGGACAGTAAGGGCCGAAGGAGATACCTGAGAGGCGATTAATACTTGTAGTATGGTGGATCATCTGAGATAGGCCTTCAGCGCAAAGAATAAATAAATAAGGCGAAAGCGGATCCCCTTGACGGATACCTTTGGAAGAGGAGAAGGAGCCTTTTGGCTCTCCATTGATAAGGACTGAAAACCTAACAGTAGAAAGACAATGCATAATCAAAAGAACAAAATCCGGCGAAAACCCAATCTTCAACATCAGGCCCTCCAAATAGGCCCATTCAACACAGTCAAAAGCTTTACTCAGATCAAGCTTGAGGGCCGCTACACCCCATCCCTGGATCTCAACTGCCTAAGAAAATGGAGACATTCATGTCCAATTATAATATTATTTGTAATTGCTCTATCAGGAATGAAAGCAGATTGTGCATCCGAAATAACCAAACCAATGACCTTTTTCAGCCTATTAGCAATCACTTTAGTGATAATTTTATACGAGACATTGCACAAGCTAATAGGCCGGAACTCAGAAACTGACCTTGGCATCATTACCTTTGGGATGAGGACAATGTGAGTATTGTTCCAATTGGCAATAGATCCACCCTGGTTCAGAATATGAAGACAGGTCTCAACCGTTTTGGGTCCCACTATGTTCCAGTACTGATGGTAGAAAAGAGCTGGAAAACCATTGGGACCTTGGGCTTTTGTAAGGAACATTTGCTTTATAGCATATTCAACTTCCTCTCTCCCAAAAGGCGCCGAAAGATTGTCATTCATACTAGTTGTTACACGAGGTGGAATATGCTGAATAACTGCATCGATGTCCTATGAAGAAGGATTGGACGAAGAAAATATTGACTTGAAATATCCAACAAAGGTGCGCTCGATCTCCTGAGGGTCTTTAGTCCAAACACCATTCTCATTTAGGATACCGACAATAGAGTTATAATGCTTCTGAAGAGAGGCTTTTTTCTTGAACAATTTGGTATTACGATCGCCCCATTTGAGCCACTCCTCTCGAGATGTTTGCTTTCATTAAATCTCCTCCAACTCAAGAAGGCCTGCAAGATCGTCTTCCAATAAATGAATAATAGAGAAGTCAAGAGGAAGCAGTTGATTATATGCATTTGCAAGAGCAACTTTTTGGACCTCGATCTGCATAAAAAGATTTCGAATATTTGAGGGACCCCATTGTCTCAAAGCATTAGAAGAAGCCCGAAGACTATCCAAGAAAGGATGGACTGTGTGCGAAGATGACCAATTTCCAGCATCCGAGATAATTTGGCCGCAATCTGGATTCCGAGTCCAACATTCCTAAAAACGAAAGAGTCTGAAGGAACGTCTGCGCGACCTAACGGCCTGCGGAAGAAGCTCTAAAGCGATTGCTCTATGGTCTGATTTAGACCAGTTAAGGTGATTAACCTAAGCCCTGGAAAACAAATCAGAGAGAATTATTACACATAAACTGATCCAGACGCTTCCAGGTTTGGGCATGGCCAAATATATTATTACACAAAGTGAAATCCTACCCAAGATAGCCCATGTCATGAAGCGAGCAGTGATCAAGGATATCCCGAAAGTTGGAAATTAAAGAAGCCTCAGCAAGATTATGTCCAATAGATTTGTGATCCCAAAGGATAGCATTAAAGTCACCACCAATTACCCAAGGGGAATCATCCATGTTATGAATACGCCGAAGAAGCTCCCAAGTAATTGGACGCGCTTATGAGTAACGGGATGTCCATAGAAACCTGAGAAATGCCAATTAGCATTATTCCAATGAATTGAGCAATCAATATGATTGAGAGAGAAGGAGCGAATGGAAACATCCACGGAATCCCTCCAAAGAAGACACAACCCACCACTACGGCCATTACAATCAACAGTCAAACATCCATGAAAATTTAAACAAAGTTTCAGTTTATTGGTTAAGGTAGCAGAACATTTTGTTTCCATAAGAAAAATAACATGAGGGTTTTCGTGTCGCAGAAAGTCACAAAGGACCTAGAATGCCCGTGAGTCCTCCAACCCACGAACATTCCAGGTGATGGTTTTCATGGCGTCTGGCGAGGTTTCTCCGCAACCTTCGTCGATGAGGGAATATCTGTGTCATGATAATCAGAGAGTGAGATAATTTTTGCTTCTTGGGAACATAATCCGTTTGGGCAGTGGATACCCTCTTCTTGGGCACAGGAAAGAAAGACTCAACCATGCATGTAACCAGTGATAAGTCTTGAATTTTAGGAAAAAGTGTTTACAAATTGTGCATGTTTAGTGTCTTCTGAAATTAAATACGTATGTTTCATGCATTGAATCCGGTATAAATGGGAGTATTTCTTAGGAAAGACTTGTACACTTGGTTTTGGATAAATAGATGGAATTATGAGGAAATATATATGTTTTATAGGGAAAAAGGAAGGAAAAAGCAGCACCTGCTGCAGATGACACAGAGGCTATCTTGGCGCATCGCCAACACTCCAAAAACTTCAGCAATGCGCTCGGCGCATTCTCCACCTACAAATAAGGGCTTTTGTTGACCGGGCAGTTGGAAGAAATCTCAACTCATCCCTTGATCCGTGCAACCAAATGCTGTTAAGCCCCATTGTAGCTCCTCCACTCAAATACCCAAGATTTTCTCCACCAACTTGCAAGGTTTAGCTTATAAATACCAAGTTCCATCAAATTTGGGAGCTCATTTGACATTTAAATTCCAGCTTGTTTTCTCTCTAGAATTTACGCTTTTATAATTTGTTTTGTCTTCAACATTCCTGGAATTATTTTTATTGCAATCCCTTTTTGTTGTTATCATTTTCTTTAGATTTTGGTTCTCGATTTTAATTTAGCTATTGTAATTACTTCTTAAACTTAATATGACATTTTATTTCACTCCATTTCTTATTATTTCTATTTTTCATGTTTCTATGAGTAGCTAATTTGCTTTTCCAACCCTTTTACGAATGACTTAGTTCCCATCATTTTAATTACATCTATCAGATAGCACGACGTTTACGCTCAAATTGCTTATCTTGATTGAGTTAATTAATCTAGTAGATTTTACTTGTTGGCCACTTGTTTAAATCACAATAGTTGAGTTTAATTTTGAAAAGGTTAGAGTCAACGAAGTTTATCAAGATAAAATGGGAAGTTACTTAGACATAAGAACTTAAACAAGATCCTAGACATAGGCTCTCTTACCCATTAAACGTAAGTTGGAGTTTTAATTACTTAGGATTCTTCTAGTATTTTACAGACATGTTTTAAATACTAGCCTAATCTTCTAAAAGCGGTATGGAATAGGAGTTGAACCAGTTTGCAATTAGAGAGTAAATTTAGTGTGAGATTTTGATAGGCGTAATTCATTTCTCTTCAAACTAGTAAGTAGTATGAGGGTTGGTTTCAAAATTCTATTTTATTAAATTATAAAACGTGCATTTCAACCAATCAATTATTTTTATCTCAAACTCGATTGCTCATTCAAGCAGTTCGCAGAACATATTTTTAAAATATGTGGAGACGAACCTAGAAATATTCCAGATTATTACTTGTGACAGTATGCACTTGCACTCGTCCCTCTTGCTATTAAGCAGAGGCGAAACAGCCCTCCTAGCTTTCTTTCTCCACATGTGTACTTTTGTTGGAGTACCTACAAAAGCTATAGGAGCAAGGGGAGTAAAAGCCCTGTCTTTTTGAGGTGCGTAATTATCGGAGGCTGAAGTCTGCCAATTATGAATGGAAATATTTTTTCCAGTAGGACTTTCCATAACTGACGGGGTAATTTGTGAAGGAATAAAATCTGCATTAAATGCCTTTGAAACTGCAGCTGAAGTGGCGCTGAAAGAAATATTCTATTGGAGCGTTATCGGCATTGGGGAAGACGCCGGAAGGCAAACAGCTGGCAATGGAGAGGTTGCAGAGGGAACATGCTGTGTAGCTGGTAAAGTAGAGTCTGAACTCAAATGGTTGGTACTGCCCTTGGCATCCGAGTGAGAACTCTGATCTTTCATGACAGAATGTTGCTTGAATTTTTGTGTCCCTGAAACCGAAGCCACGGTCCATATTGCAGATTCTTTGAAACAGAATCTACACAACAATCGGAACAATCCTTGAGAATGTGATCCAAACGCCCACAATGATAGCGGAAGTCCGGCAGACGTTCATATTGTATCGGTATCCAACAACCGCCCATTGGTCCATCAAGATTGAGCTTGATTCCACGATGTAGAGGTTTCATAACATCAAACCTGACACGAACCCGGAGACAAGAACCCCAACAAAAATTGTTTGCATTACTCTCCACATCCTCAAAGAGACCAATAGCATTACCGAGGCGTGTTGCCATTGTTTTATTCATACAGGCTAAAGAGAGGTCGAAAAAGTGGACCCAAAGAGACACATTCCTAAAATCCATATCCAAAGGTTTAGTCAAGGATACTGGATTATCGATGATGATCAGCGCACGATCAAAAGTCCAAGGACCCATCCTTAAGATTCTGTTGCGATCAGAGGAACGATTGAAGTTGAAAAGAAAAATATTAAAACCAATAATATCCACTGAAAAAGCCTTACAATCCAATTTCCATGCAATTTTCAAGGTATTCTTCAGCACCGTACAAGAAATTGATCTCTTGGAGAGTAGCTTGCATATCAAACTGAGTTCAAGACATTTCCCAGTACCTTCCAAAGCAGAAGAGTCGATGTCCACAGCTATCTTATCCTCCTCAGAGGTGAGTTTGAAGTTCTTCCATTCCTCCAATAAGTTCGAGGCCGCCATAAGAGACGGAGCAAACTGCAGGAGAGGAAGAAAGAGAGGCGGAAATCACAGGGGAACTTGAGGAAGTCCGATGGCCTGTCCGGGACAGAGAGCCTCTCACGAAAACCAAAAACAAATAAACAAATAAAAGCTCACTACTTGAGACATTATCATGGGTCGAAATTAACAACTAAGTAAATACATGAAAATAAATAGAATGAGTATTGAAACAACAAAATTTGGTCAAAATTTATCAACTTTACCAGCAGCATAAGTAAGAAATACTGCACGTAACATGAAATATCATGGGAAAGAATCCATTTTCCCAAAAGTGATTAAAATAAATAGCACTTATATAAAAAGTCGTTTAGGCACTGGTATTGTTTGAAATTGAAGACGTGAAATTCTAAAATATGTCATTCCTTAGTGTGAAATATTTTCCTTTTAAAGTAAATACTATATTTGAAACGTAATGTAAACTTTTTATCTGTACAAGTAAGTAATCGTCCATAAGTTTAATAAATATTGACGTTAGACTGAATATAATTTAATGGTTAAGGTTTTTATAACTTTTAAAATATCATATTTAAATTACCACTTTAAATTTGCAATGTGATGTGATACATTCTTAAAAATATGACAAATGAACTGTTTGTCAAAACTATTGTATATTAATTCTTAAATAAGAAAAAACTTTTGTATAATAATTTATTATATTATAGCTTATATTTTTTTATTCGATATTAATGTGTCATTAATTTTTTAAAATTCAATAAATGTGACATTAAATTTAAAGTTACAACCTCTTAGTTATAAATATCAAATGTGAGATTTAATTTAATACTAGACCTAGAATTATTATTTATTCATTTATAATATCACTGTGCCCTTTATATTTTGAATTACATAGCCAATTAAATCGAAGTACAGTACGAAAAGCTGGCTCAGTGATCAAATCAGTAGTATAAGTAAATCCCTGCCTTCCTAATTTCCTATGGTCGAAACTTAAAAAAAAAAAGAAAATTAATAGTAATTTTTGAAAGGTATACATAATTATTTAAATTATTACCTTACCGAATCTCACATTACTACTTCTCGATAGAAAGACCCTCCAGTCCAGCCACGTGGTGAGATAATGATATAACTAGTTGTCACGTAATAATGGCGGAGGTGCCAATCCGAGCCACGTATGAAAGCTTACGTGTATACAGTATTCTATTTCTATCAACTTGAATTTTCCGTTTATTGTTTTCTTTTTGTAGAGGAAAGGAAAGGATTGTTTGAGAGGGAAGATTGACTGGAAGTCGTGAACGCGGAAATGGCGTAATAAAGTCCATTGACTTACAGAGCTCTCCCATGGAAATGAAAGCGAACCCTAACCCTAACCCTAACCCGACACCATCCATCCAATTTGCCTTTAATCCCTCTCCTTTTTTCCATTCCCTCTTCTTCCTCGAAATTTCCCTCAACCTTCGCAATCATCCACTCCACTGTTTCCGTATTCTTCTGAATTCTCCTCTCCTTTTACAGGCCTTCTTTCGCTAATTCAATTGCTCAATCGACGCCATGCCCTGCACTTTGGGCTGCAATCGAACCGGTGGTTGGAAAAATGTTTGCCATACAGTTTGTTTTCGTTACCATAAGTGCTCCACTCTCTGTGTTCGGATTCCCAATTCGACTTTTGAAGCTTTAGCTCGGCCATGGACACCGGCGCCGGCACGTCCACTTCCACGCCCACCCCCGCCTTTGCCTCCGACGTCTGCCCACCATCCCTCAAGAACTCTGCTTCTCCTCAGTTTGATAGCCACCGCAGCTCTAATCGGCGCCATCTTTATGGTTTGTCTTCTTGTCAAGAAATTGAGGCAGTATCATCGCTCGAGACCAAACGGGCAGGCTTTGTTCGCTGTTCAACGGCAGAATCTGCCCGATGATGATGATGAAGAAGAAGGACCAGTCCTCGACCACCACGTCTGGTACATCCACACGGTCGGTCTCCAGCAATCGGTGATCGATTCAATCACCATGTTCAAGTACAGGAAGGAGGAGAAATTAACCGACGGAGCAGATTGCTCCATCTGCCTCGGCGAATTTCAAGAAGACGAGAGCCTCCGGTTGTTGCCCAAATGCAGCCACGCCTTCCATCTCCCCTGCATCGACACGTGGCTGAGATCGCACAAGAATTGCCCCCTCTGCCGCGCTCCGGTAGTTTCGAATTCCGCTGCCCCTAATTTGACTACGATTGAACCCATTTCGAATTCGAACCAGCCGCCGCCGATGGAAGACACCCGAACGGGAATGGAGGAAGAAAACAGAGGAGATGAAACTAGCGGAGAAGGGACTAGCAATAGTAGAAGAGAATCCGAGATTCCCATCAAAGGGCTGTCTCGGACATTAAGCGATTTGACTGAGAATCAAAATCACGAGGCTGTGGAGAACGAAGGACAAGGCCTGAGAAGATCGGTTTCTATGAATTCAGTTTCAGCGTTGGCGATTTATCAGGCGACGGCCAACATTCAAGTTCGAGATGAAGGGTCTTCAAGTGGGAACTCTGTTTCGAGGAATGTGGCATTTCCAAAGCGGGGAATTGGAAATCAGAGCTTGTATAACCTGGTGAAGACCATTTCATTTGGGCGCTGTGTTCAAAAGGGGGCGATTTCAATGAAAAGATTGAGTTCGGGTAGCAGGAAATTGCAGTGGCCGTCAAGGCATTTCAGAAGCCAGAGCTCGGTCCTTCCGATGTGAAAATGAAGAAACACATTTCAAAATCAAGACAAGACAAGAGCTTTTAATAGAAGTAAAAATGAATTTTTGGGTACACTGCAGTCGACTACAGGTAGACGTGAGGTGCTTGCAAGTTTGGAGTTCAATTCTCTGCAACATCTTTGTTTACATTTCAATATAAAAGGTACAACAGTATATATATAAATAATACACAACTTTTTATTATGCGTACTGCCGTTGTTCTTTTGGTTTGGTTTCGGGCTCCTCCTTTGCGAGACCTATATGGAAACATTTTGGCAGCTTCCTCTATTTTTCTCCTCCGCCGCTGCTGGCTGAAATAAGAGCAATTCTCAAAGGCCTTCGCTTAGCAAGTTCCATGCGCTGCTCCCATCTTCAGGTCGAATCAGATTCAAAGCTAGCAATCCAGATTATCAAGGGAAATCTTCTAACTTTGGAGATGAGTTGAATTTTTGGCTGCTTGATGTGTGAAATCTGGACTTAATTTTTCCAACCATTTCGTTCTCCCATATCCCTGGGGCTTGCAACTAGCCTGCTCATATGTTATCAAAATTTAGTGTCCAAAATTCAGCCACGGTCTTATGGTCTTTTGATTATCCTTTGTCTTTTGAATGTTATCAATGGAGTCTTTTCTTCGAACACGGGGATCAGATTTAATGTACTAAAAATGGTTAGATTTAAACTTACAACTAATCAAGTTTTCACCAGCAGCTTCTGGATTCGCCTGCGAATCCTGCCAGTTGCGAGGGCCGTTCCAATAGTTCACTCTTCCAATAGTTCACTCTTGACTCCTGTAGTTCTACCTTTCCTTTCGAGGTAGAGTAAATGCCCCATAAAGAGCCTTCGAAAGACGAGATTCATTTCTTTTCCATCCCACCTTATATTTATTTCATTTTAAAATTTTAATTTTTTTCCCTGAAAATTTCATTTCACTTTATTTTCACTTGGTTATTTGGAGTGTATTTGGCATGACTTTGTGTAAGTGGTTTTGGATGGTCAAACGAGCTTTTTTTTTATAAAGTTTTTGATAACAAACAAAAATCATCTCCTAGATTATAATTAAATTAGTTTAAAATCGTTTTATTCAATAAAAATTTTAAAGTTGATTCTCCAAAAATGGTTCTAGTAAATCACTCTAGTTAAATCATCACTACACCAGACAAATTGTAATTCAAATAAATTAAAATGTAACCAAACACATCAATGTTACAAAAGTGTTTTAAGAAGAAGAATTTCTCTTTTGAAAAAAGATGGTGGTTAAATAAGAGATATGCAAAATTGAAGAAAGCTAAAACGTAATTTCCACGTTGGTAGCATCAAGAATTAGAAAGTTACATTTTCCTCCTTCTTTAAGATGGTTGGTCAAAAGTCAAGAAGACTTTAAAATTGAGCCATTTTTGCCATTGACCTTGTAAACTTCATCATTTTGTTTTGTTTTTGCAATCACACAGGCCCACTCTTTTTGCTTGCGCTCAGCCCCTCGTAGGAATCAATCAAGTGGTAACTTGTTCCAAAAAAAAAAAAGAGAGAGAGAGAGAGAAAAAATAGAAAAAGAAAGAAAGAAAGAGTAAAGTGGTATGGTAACAGTTAAACGAACAAGTTGCAAAAATAAAAAAAGGTGAATTCATGTGGATGTGAGGAATAGAGTAAAGTGAGAATTATTTTGATTTGATAAGATGATGAATCTGGGCCAGCATCTTCACGCCCCTTTCCCCAAAATTATCCCATTGTTGGGGTTCGCATCCTAAATCTCCTAAAAGTTTCGCCTTTCTTCACCCCATTAGCAGGAGAATTAGAAATTGGAAGAGAAATCTTAACCCCACCAACTAAAACTTCCAAATCCTCGACCAAAGTCTTCCCTCTTGCGCTTTATACATCACCAACATCACCATATGCATATTTTCACCCATACTCTTTTCCCATTTCTTTATAGTCTAAATAAATTGTTCTTTTCTTCCACCTCTATTTTAATGGGTTTGCTTCTGTCTCGATCATTGACAAGATCTTGTCTAAGCATTAATTTAATGTAATGAAAGAGGCAAACCCTTGTATCTTTATGCTAGTTCGCCAATTTGAATTTGGTATTATCTGGGAGATACGGAAGGAATTACTGAGATTCTCCTACTAAAATGGTGCTTTGGATCGGAGCAACCCCTTCGTCCTTAGCTGCGTATTTTTAACTCTACGACCCATCTGCTGCAAAATGCTCACTATATTTTTGGGTTTCTGATGTGGTTTCGGCTGGCATTGCTTAATGGAACTTATTGTCACCAAATGGGTATCTGCCTTTCTTCTCTGCTGTTGCCTCATCTCCTCCAAAGCATATTCAGGTAGGCCCAATGACTTCAATTTCTTCAGTTTGTGCTCAGTACTTGGTCATACTCAATTCGCCATTTTATCTTGATTGAAAGTGGAGGGAATCCATGGGGATGATAAAGTCAGGGGAGTGAACTTAGGAGGTTGGTTGGTCATTGAAGGTTGGATTAAGCCCTCACTTTTTGAAGGCATTCCCAATGGAGACATGCTAGTAAGTTTCATTTTGGTCACATATTTTGTTCTGTTTTCTTCATCGTTGGATGCTATCCAAGTCTTCAAGATCCATAGTTCAGTTGATACATTTGTTGTATTATACAGGATGGAACTGAGGTTCAATTCAGGTCTGTAACATTGCAGAAGTTTGTTAGCGCTGATAATGGGGGAGGATCAGGTGTTTCAGTCAGTAGAGATGTTGCATCTTCATGGGAAACCTTCAGGGTCAGATGCTCAACCAAATTATTCTTTCTGCTGCATATATTAACATGAACTTTAATATTAGTCTTTCAAACTTTCAATTGTGATTCTAAAAAAGTCTCAGTCGTTAAATGATGTCAACTAGATGATAATGTGACACATTTATTTGACAAATGTTGGCTGATTTTCCATGAACAAGCGAGCCTTCGATATTTGTTGAATTTCGGGATTCAATTAGATGAATTATTTCCAAGAGCCTGTGGTTGAGAGTACCTTAAGTGGAACTATAGTAGCTTGTTATAGTTGGAACAGAAATTTGTGGAGGCACATTCAACCAACTTGCCTGTTGCTTCTAATCTTTACTTTTCAATGACCTGTTTATTATTGAGTCCTATGTTTAAGATGCTTAAATATTGTTCTACATATAATCATTTCAACGAAACCTGAACCGAACTATGTTTGTTGAATACAAGAGATTTCTTCACCTTCAAAACTAGCAACCTTTATCCCCCCCTTCCCCTCCTGCAGTTATGGAGAGTTTCTGCATCAGAATTTCAATTTCGGACCTTCCAAGGGCAGTTTCTAACATGTGATGGGCAAGGATGCTCTGCAACAGTACAATCGCCGAGGAACTCGGAAACATTTTTTGTTGAAAGAAAAGGCAATAGAGTGCATTTGAAACTTAAGAATGGAGCCTATCTACAGGTATCTTATTTCATCTCTTTACTTTACTTTAGGTTTAAGTATGGACTTTTTTATTTTAGCTTCTGCGTACATTCCTGTTTGGTTTCCCTGTTTTTCAGAAATAAGAATCAAAATACCGAAAAGTATCAGAAAAAATAACAGAAATTTTTGGAAGAATTGCAAAAGTGGCAATGAGTGAACCAGCTAGCAAGATTTTATAACTAACCACTTAGCTTTCACACTCATAAATTCATGAAGAGTCATGGCTACTGCACCTTCAATTCTTGTGAATAATTTTACTTTATATTATAGCACTGTACGTCTTGCCTTATTGGTTACTTGTAGCATAAACTGGCTTTCTAATAGTTAAACTGGATTGCATATGCTCTACTTTTAGGCTATGATAACCAATCAGCTGACAGCTGACTATCCAGGGAAGCCAGGATGGGATGATAATGCTGCCACTTTTGAAATGATTCTTTCAAACAACCTCCATGGAGATTACCAACTTGCAAATGGCTATGGAAAGGATGAGGCAAGTCGTGTTCTTCAGGTAAATTCTATCTCTTGTAGCCATCTTTAGTGATTTTGACATGACAAGATTCACGAACAATATCTACGGACAAGTACTTGACCATATGTAATCAAAGCTTCTGGTAATTATTTGTGATCGTTATAAGCTTCCTCATACTAGCTTTCCAAAAGATTGATCCCAATATATGATATTTCCTTATCATTGCATTGTAACTGCAGAGACATAGAAACAATTTCGTCACTATAGACGACTTTAAGTTTTTGTACAGACATGGAATAAACACAGTGAGGATTCCTGTTGGTTGGTGGATTGCTTTTGATCCCGATCCTCCTGCACCGTTTATTGGTGGATCTTTGGAAGCGCTGGACAATGCATTCTCATGGGCACAGTAGGTCTTGCTTTCTAATTATTCTTTTCAGACTTTATATTTCACATTCACATTGTCTCGTAAATTGAGCTGAAAGTCTGAAACCTGTGGTGCAGAGCCTATAATATAATGTGCATAATTGACCTTCATGCTGCTCCTGGCTCTCAAAATGGGATGGAACATAGCTCGAGTAATGATGGTACAACAGGATGGGCCAATTCTCCTGCTTACATTTCTAAAACATTGGATGTAATAGACTTCTTGGCTTCAAGGTATTTCTATCAGATTTTGAATTTTTTATACCTTGTTATGGCCTCTCAACTCATTGAGCAACCCATAGCTTCGGTTCTTGCTCGTGAAATTCCACGGTATTCCTATTTTGAGAAGGAGACCCACTCTAGAAAGACTATTGCAAAGCTCTACTGCAATTCAACCAATGCTGAAGAAAACATCTTTTTCTTCCTTTCTTGCAGGTATGGAAAACATCCATCCTTGCTTGGAATCGAACTCTTAAACGAACCATCAGCAGCTTTAGTTCCATTAGACACCTTGGTATCATATTACAAACAAGGATACGATATAGTCCGTAAATACTCTTCAACAGCTTACGTAATAATTTGCCAAAGAATTGGCAATGCAGATCCTATGGAACTTTATCAGGCTAACATAGGATCTCACAATTTAGTGGTTGATTTGCATTACTACAATCTCTTTGATCCTTTTTTCGATCACTTGAGCCCCTCGGATAACATAGAAGTCATATACAAGAGCAGGCAAACTCAACTACAGGCCTTAAATGCCGCCAACGGTCCCCTAGTCTTTGTTGGTAAGCCCTCAGACCTCAGTTTCCTCACTCTACCCTGATATGGTAACTAATTTTAATTTCATAATATCGAATCTTCTGCTTTGCATAATTTTGAACTGTAAGAGATGGGTGTGATTAACAGGAGAATGGGTGAATGAGTGGAATGTGTCAAATGGATCTCAGGCTGATTATCAAAACTTTGGGAGGGCCCAGCTAGAGGTTTATAATGCAGCTTCTTTTGGATGGACCTATTGGACTCTAAAGAATGACAGGAAGCACTGGGATTTTGAATGGAACATCAAGAACAATTATCTTCAACTTGGTAGGTGATGGACCAAGAATCTAAAGGACTGTTTTTCACTTTCTGTGTTTCAACTTTGATTGACAAATAAACACGTCCGTGTTATCGGTCGCTTACTACTGTTTCCCGTCCTCCAATTTGCTGTGGCTTTGCTGCTCTTTAGTTTCCATCAATCAGGTAAAATGTCTAAATGGTGCAGGTGGTTCCCCCAGCATGATTATTTTCAACAGCTGCTTCTTGTTTGGATTGGCATGTGCCTGGTTCTCTCATCTCCAGTTTCTGCTCTGAAAAACAAATCACTGAGTTGTAGTTTCAGTTGCAGCCTTCAGGATCTCCCATCATTGTTCATCTCTTTTCTTTTTCCAGGAGGAAGATTCAAGTTTTTTTTTTCCCTCTCTCATGTTGAAACTGATTGTCACATTCGATTCAATCTTGTAACAGTGCCATTCATTTCTTCCAGAAATTTTTCCTGATATATATAAAAATGGGCCTTCTTCTGATCTTCTGTTTCTTGATGATTTTCCCCTATGATTATTGGATCATATAATAGTAAAAATGCAATTAAAAAAATAAAGTTGAATAATTTATGGGCGTTTGATTGCTAACTTTTAAATCCACTATTGCTAGTTCAACTCTCATGGTTTAGATTGTCAAAAAAAAGGTAAAAAGTGGACCAGCTTTTGACTCGAGTCCACGACTAACACTTTTCATCTTAAAACAGAGAAGTGCGTAACTTTTTGGGTGAAATTTTACTTTATATAAGAATGGCTTTTGTATCATAGGCCCAATTTTGATTAGCTTTTCATTGCTAAATTATAAATAGACTATTACCAAGTGACATATTAAAGCTAAGAAATTATTTGTATTGATCAACACTTTATGAAGTTGTTATAGATGTTAAAATTAAAGCACACTTCTCACTAGAGAGTGAAAGGTCGATGATATGATTGAACATTTCAACAATAATATATATGGTTTTCATGAAAAAAAATTATAATAAAATTGTTTGAATTATCCCTCAAAACTTCAATCATTATGTGAACTAATGTATTACTATTGTTTTCCTACTTTATGAAAATGTAAAAAAAATGGAAATGATTCCCAATTTATGCAACTCATTCCAAAACATGAGTGATTAATTCCTTTGCTATATTTGTTCCCACTCAAATAGGGGAGTAGGATTCCCTCCTCTTCAGGTCCCACCACTTTTTCTTTTTTTTTTTAATATCTTCGCTTATTTTAATTCTTATACTTTTTTTTATTTATAAAATTGTAGACTACACACTAATCATTACTCTAATTCAAAGAATCCATACATTAAAAAAAAAGTGTGTGAAAAAATCATAACACATCTGATATTATTTGACACAACATCAATATGTCTTGAATTGTCATTCTAAGTTAAAGATAATGATGGAGTGGATCAAACCCCACATGTCTGGTTACAATTCTTCCAATAAAAATCTTTGTCCCGTTTCGTTATCCACCACACCACCTTCCAATCACTTCATGTCAATGAATGTATAAAGCCTCTATTTGGTTAATGGTTTTTGTTTTTCTTTTGTATAGTAATTTTGAAATCTTGGTCAAATTTCAAATTTAAAAACATTAAACAAAATTTAGGGAATGGAATATGAAAAAGGTGGGGGGAGAAATTAATTAAAAAAAAAAGAAAGAAAGAAGAGGGGGAAACTTTTCCACGGTTGAATGTGGAACATGACACACGCCCTAATGTCTGGATTTTGTAATGTGAAGACATAAGGAATCAGAAACAGCTCACGCAACCACATACCCCATTTTGGAGGCTGGGCCCCACCCTGGCCCCAAACGGCGTCGCTTTATATTGCCCTGGTGAAACTTAATTGGTCGTGTCGTGTCTCGTGTCCGGTTGCCATATGGCAGAATCAATCGCAATCTAGTATTACTATTAATTCATGCATGCACCTCTAATTAATTTAATTACCACGTCACCTTTTAAACTTTCACTACTCCCCCCATATTCTTTAATTTTTCTATGACAAACATTCTTCTTCCCAATTTGTACTTTTTTAAATGTTTATTTTTATTTTTATATTTTCGACTTTAGTTCATTTCCATCCATATATTTTTGGAACATTATTTTGGTCCTATATTATCATTTTAGTTCTTTCATTTTTCAATTTTATCTTATTTATTTGGATCAAAGTTTTAGCAGCATAACACTTCACTTACTAAATTTCTTGAAATGTACCATAAATTTGTATTAAAGAATTAACTTCCATTATGTATAATTTTTTTTTAAATCTTGCAAATAAGGTATAAAAGCGTCAATTTCTTAGAGTAGAAGAATCAAAACAAACATTTTGAAAACATCAAGACTAAAATGAACAAAATTTAAAAGTACATATACCAAAACGGTCAAACCTTACAAGCTTTGAAATAGAGTTAAGTGAAATTTGATAGAAGAAAAATCATAAATTTTAATTATGGAGTCTAAACTAAAATTACATACCAGAGTGACAAAGTTTGTATTGATCATATGACTCCAATCTCTGTCGTGGCTACCTAATTTTTGTGAGGGAAAAAAAGGATGTGATTGAACCAAATATAAATGTAATTTTGTCTAATTATAATGTCGTATTGTTTTATTAACGATGAAGTAGAGTTGAAAAGGGTTAGATGTTGCTGGTGTCGGTGATCTTTAATAAGCAAACCCGCCTCTGTAATGAACTAGATAATAACAAAAACCAGCTACGGATGGTGACCAATTTTAATCAAATTATGGGGTGACTAGTTTTAATCAACCTCCTACTTGTCCCTATATTAACTCCCTACTTGTCTACATAAATATATATAGGCTTTATGAGTTTACATTTATTGAATTAGTTCACTTCAATAATTAATTACTCTTTTGTAGCCTACTTCAACTTTTTTCTTTTACATAACTCCAACTCTAATAAACGATTACAATGGATAAGGTTAGTGTTGCATTACAAGTTCAAAGAGTAACCACCATGAATGATTCAATTGAGTAAATTCTATTGGGATTGGTGGAGTCAAACGACGTCGGAACAAGTTAGGAATGAGTCGGGATCGAAGCAGAGATGAAAAATAGGGAAGCGGGGTGTTGCAGGCCACTCGGGCCGAGAAGACAACGTCGCGGTACTAAGGGACAGCGTCGTAGCGGTGTCCTGATGGGGGAGGCACAAACGCTTTAGCGTCCGTAGCACTATGGCGCTGTGTCGACATTTATATAAGTGCAGTTTTTCGTTTTAGAGTTTATCCCAGTCGTTTTTGAGCCGTTTTTCAGGGATTTCGTGGTAGTTTTAAGGGAGAGGCTCGGTCATTGGCAGAGGCATTGAGATCGATCAATATCAACATATTCAGGGTAATTAGATCTTATTTCTTGTGAGTTTTCATTGGGATCTCTAGGAGATATTTTTTTGGAGAGTTTTGTATCAGTGAATTACCGACATCCAAGTGAAAGGGAAAATTATATAAGACCCTTAATTTTCCAACAAATTCTAGTAGATCTCATAAACTTTTCTGCGTTAGGAGAAAAATTTTGAGATTAGGCAATTTAAAATATAAAGAGTTGTGAATCTTCATTTTCAAGAATATTTGTAACTGAAACCTGTGACAAAACCCAAAATCTTCCTAAATATCTCCCTCTAGCATTATTGAGATGTACACTCCTTTTAAGTGTATTGAAAAATATTTTTCAGTTTAACGTTGAAATTAAAATTTTCTCATACTAGTACTAAAAAAATTAGTTAAGTCATCAACGTAAATTTAACTCAACAATAATCGACATTTGTGTCAATGATCAAGAGATCATAAATTCGAATCTCCCACCCTACTTGATCAGTGTACTTAAAAAAACTATTTAAGTGCCTTTAAATTATCCCGACAAACTCCATAAAATAAATATAACCGAACAATACGTTCAACTATATATGTTTTCGTTCTACAGTCATCTCCTTTACTCGGATGGAATTAGTCCTCCGAATCAAATCAATTTTTGGTGAGTAGTAGAAGTTACAAAAACCATATATTATAACATTGAAATATAGTAATTTAGGTGACTAGAAATTCACAATTTTATATTAACATCAGAAGAACATAAGTACAAGGGAGACAAGTGCCAACTTTTAACATAGACTAGTTAAGATATCTATCTTCAATTCAATGGTGTGAGTTCGAATCTTCACCCTACCGATTGTACTTAGATAGAAGTGGAAGGTAGTGATGAGATTAAAAGCCGTGCCCGAAAAACCACGGCTCAAAAAGGATGACAAGGAAGAAAAAACCGGACCATTGCCCCCAAATCATGTGGACCGGAAAAAGAAAATACTCAATTCCTGTCCGATGCTTCCATTAGGGTCTCTCAAATGGAAGGATTCAGAATCCCCAGACGGCCCACAAACCCTGTCGAAATTGGCTCTCAAGTACATCAAATCATCGTCCCGATCCAGCTGCTGCTTCCCGCTGATAATCCCGGCGCCTTCCACCACCGAATCCATCAGCCGGAGCGTCTCCACGTCAGCCGCCGAAGGCCGCCGCTTCAAGGCATACCCGACTTTCCGGCCGTTGAAATACATGCTCCACGCCGGCGACGACAAGAGGGGCCCACACCCCCCGGAATTGGGCGTTGACTGGAGCGCGATTCTGAGGACGCCGCCCCTCATTTCTCGGGCGAGGATCGCGGTGGGGACCGCCAGTTCCAGCAGGAGAATTGGGTTGGTTGACTTGGAGTTTGTTTGGATGCAGAAGTTGACTTTTCCCCTCCGGTACCCGAATATTGTGCCGGTTATGGCGGAGCCGGAGCCCCAAGACGGACACGTGGCGGGCTTTGAGTAGGGACGGCTGTGGGTTGGTTCTTCTTCTTCTTCTTCTGTAAACACACAGTTACAAGTCGGGATGAGGAACTCGATGAGAGAGCGGAAGAGCTGCCACGAACGGACTTGCTTCTGGCAGTCCACGGCGGCGACGTTCACGTTGACGGCGGCCATGGCCTCCAATTACTCAACAATAACAAGATACGTTTTTTTGTTTGTTGAGTTACAAAGAGTGAGTGGGTTTTGGGTTTAAATAGTGAAGCCAAATTAAATTTTGGAAGATGCCCACGTTCACATGAATAACTTTTTTGAAAAATCCAACCCTCAACGTCAATTTTGGGTCACAAAAAAAGCAACCCCTTTTTTTCCTCTCTTCCTTTTTTTAATTGTAATTGTAATTACAATTATTGTTGTTTTGGAGGACTCGTTAAATAAAAATTGATTTGATGGCTGAATTTTAATGGTTGAGGCTCTGATTGGTGGCAACATTTTCCATGGTTGATATTTGATTTACGCAATTATTCCTCTATTTTTATTGGCTGTCAAAAGATATATCCACTTGATATCTATTGGATTGGATAAATATGTAGGCCCTTATTTTACATAGTAACCCAGAGAACTTGATCGTTTGCTTTGACTTTTTTTTTTATTAATAAAAATTATTTTGTAAGCCAATAATTGAGTGATAATAATTTGTCATCAATAAAAGGGAAAAGAAAAGAGTAAATATGTTTCCATTTTTCCATTAAAATGAAATTAAAAAATGTAAAATACAACCTAAGTTTGTAACTTTGGTTCAATTAATTGGATTATCCCTCCTAACAAAAGATATAATTGAAAGATTAAAAAAAAGGGAAAATTGTGGGGATGAGAACTCCGTACAACCAGAAGAACCTTATCATGTAATGATTAGGAATTTTGGAGCATAGATACATGTGAGGCATAGAATTCCAAAAAATAAAATACACAACTATTCAACTTAACTACTCTTTTATTATGACAAGTCGACTTTTATGAATTTCTTTAAAGGATAAAAAATAAAAAAAAATGTAATTTGTAAAGCAGAGAGAAAGAAATAAAAAATGTGGGTCTGCGGAGCCACCCACATAGGAAGCACTAGATTTTGGTGCTTTGTTGTTTTATGGAAATAAAATATGAGAGACAGAGGGTATTTTTGGAGGGACTTGGAGGCAAAAGCCTGGTGCTAGGGAGCAGGATAATTCAAAAACCCTTTCCTTTCACCTTTATGCCCCTTCCTTTTCTTCCCTTTCTCATTTCTATTCTCTCTTCATCAATCTCATACAGTGAAACTCCCACCATTTCCATTTCTTTTTTTCTTTTTTTAACGCGATACTGTTGTCGACTTTTATATGATGGGAGGAAGAAAAAAACACGACTCGATAGGTTGTTGGATTGATGTATGTATGTGTGTATATAGTCAATATATATCGTAGTGTTTGTTGGGAAATAAGAATACTTGCTATTGATTGGTTAGGAAGAATTTTGTATTAATCATCATTGTAAGAGGAGAAAGATTATTTTTAAAAAAATAAATAGTTGTCAAATTTTTTATTAATTTTTTTTTCTCTACACATGAAAGATTTTCTTTTAAAATGCTTTTTGGCATTTAAAATGGGAACTTTTTGGTTGAGTTATTGAACAAGAAAGGGACGAAATAGAGGGTGCGTGGCAAAGACAAAACTCAGTGCGCCATCTCACTCTCGGACTTCTTGTTGGCAACCCCAAAACAAAACCATTTTCTCTTCTTCATTCCCCACATACGAATCAATTTTATTTCACATTTTCTTTTTAATTTTCTTTTCAAAGTATGTTTACTGCTAAATTATGATCATGGTCGTTATATTTTCATCCCTACAAAAAAAAAAAAAAAGTTGTTAGTATGTACATATGACTTGTCTAAATTTGGATTAATTTTGAAAAATATATTGAGTGCTAACCATTTTTATTTCTAATTTTTCTGTTTTCTATTTTTGGTTAACCAAACATGTTTGATAGATGCTTTTAGTTTTTAAGAAATTAAGGAGTTAGAGATATATGCTAAAGAGAGAAAATTTTAACCTGTGTATAGTAAAGATGGCATCGGAGTCGGCGACCCTTTGATTTGAATCCAAGATCTCAAGGATAATCTTAAGAAAGATACGCGCCCCATCCTTGATCCCATTGTGAATGAAATTACTGATAAGGACTCTCTTTAAAGGTACCAAATGCACCTTCTTTTTTTTCTCTCTCTCTGTCTGGCCCAGTTTTAAATAGATTCCAACGATGTTGTGAATGTGCAGAAAGGGCTACAAACGGGCCGGGCCCAGCAGCTTGGTGGCACCTTCTGGGATCATGGGCCGTTAATTCTGAGTCAGCCCACACCGTCCTCCTGCAAGAAACAAACAAACAATTACAAAGATTGGGAAGCGGGCCATGGGAAAAGGTTTCCATTTTCCAATCCCAATCCTGCCCCTCAAATCATTTTGAAAAATACGGATCAATAAATATACATATGGATATGGATGAAGCGAAGCCAACATTTGGCCGTTTGTGACACCCACGGAGGCCGAGGCATCCATATGTTTTTCCATCGCCTCCAGCTTACAGAAGTCGGTTTATTTGTGGTTTTGCGGCAAATGTTTGTGACGTGCCACCACTGCCCCTCCGACACACGTGTTTTAGACCCTACTCCCTGCTCCTGCATGCTGCATGCCTGCCTGCCTGCCGGCCTTTTAACCTTAACCTTATCCGCTCCTCCTACGCTACAACCTTATACATATATGTTATATATATAGCCAGAGCTGTCCCTGACGACCTCACATGTAACTTTTACTGTCCAACTAATTATGACTCCATTTCACATTCATTTGCATTTGCTTTTGCTCCTCTTTTACGCATATTATTTATTAGGCGCCAATGCTTTCTCGGGAGATCAAGAGGAAGTCGAAGCTGAAGCTGAGTACTTGAAGTTGGGGCCGGCATTGAGCCGCCCCGTAGCGGTGCTCATTGTGGTGCTTGTTTCTATTTTCTTCATCATGGTGTTTCTCTCCGTCTATCTCCGCCATTACCTGGAGTTACACGCCTCTACTCGGGCCACCGTCACCGCTGACGGCGTCAACCGCTTTGGAGCGTTACCAATGTGCGGTCTGGACCCGGCCGTCATTCGGACGTTTCCTGTGGTCGTCTACCACTCCGACTCCGCCGTCAAGGACCACATGGAATGCGCGGTCTGCCTCGCCGAATTCCAACACCACGAAACGCTGCGTTTGATTCCCAAATGCGGTCACGTTTTCCACCCTCATTGCATCGACGCCTGGCTGGGCTTCTGCGCCACGTGTCCTCTATGCAGAGCCGAGCTTGTCTCGGGGTCGGATTCCCCGGATAAGTCCACCGCCGCATCGGAATTTGACGATCATCGTGGCGTGGTGATCATCAATGTGGACGAACCGGATTATTCGAGGGAACAACGGTTGGATCGCGACGGCAATTACGAGGCGGGGAATTGAGCAAGATGAAGCGCTTGGGTAGGTACTACCACTACGGCGTCGTATTGCGCTTCTTGGAAACAAATTTGAGTGCAATTATTATTGCATGTGAATTCGTTTGGTTTGTGTATAAGTGAATGGGGTTAATTAATAAGTTTAATTTTTTATACTTTATTGTTTAATTGCAATTGGTTTTTAGCGCTTCTTTTGTTACTAATTTCGGTTAGCTCAGCTACTTTGACATCAGTTGTATTATTATATATTGTTTGAATGATAAAGTGCTACTGCTAAGTAGTGACTCCTTTAATTTAATTTTGATGAATAAGAGACAATATTGGAAAAACAGAGACATTTCTTTTCTGTTTTTCCGAAAAGACAAAGATTTTCCATTTTTTATTGGTTGTCTATAATAAGATATAGCTATATAAATATATATGGACTATTACCTAAATATTTTTCCTCCCACCTATTCAATGGTACCTTAAAGGAGAAGGATGTTGATGTAAAATTTGGATCCAAAGTTACGATATTAAATGCTCCAAACGAATTAATACTTCCATGCAAAATGAGAGATTTGTTGGGTTTATAAGAAACGCAAACAAAATCCTATAGAAAAGAGCATGAAACATATAAGTATATAGATTAGGATAATTATCTTCATAAGTATAAGGCCTAAGTATAAGGCCTTTTGGATGAAATCAAAAGTAAAGTTGTAAGGGCTATGCTCAAAACGGACAATATCATGATATTGTGAAAATACTCGAAATACTTGGAGTATCATAGTCCTTAGCAAGATCTGCACATCGATATAGTGTTGAACTCAACATATCTTTATGTGTAAGTCGAACATTTAGTTAAGTTAAGCATAGTAAAGAGTAAATTTGTGAAAATGTTGTCCATACAATCTCTCCTCTTATTTATAGAGGGAGAGTCACCTTCATTTCGATACTGAGTGAATCGTGGTCGGACGTTATAGCTTGGAGCTAGCTCAAGATGATTTACCACCCCTACTTAAATAGATTAAGTCAAATCCATCTCGTCAAGTGGTTATATAAAAATATGGTATATTTTAAATTATATCATATTCAAATCAAAATAGGGTATATTGTAAATATTTTTATTATGAAATATTTATGACATACGAGATATATTAATATTTTTTATTAATAAAATTTGGAAACCAGCCAAAATGCTTATTCAGTAACAGACCTTTTTTTGAAGTTTAAGGACCCCTTGCTATAAAATTGAACAAACTATTGTATTTGATGGAATATTTTCCTTTTTTTATATCGGGACTCTTATCATACTTCTTTGTTTCCAAGAAGATTAGATTATTAAAAAAAGGAAGTTTGGTGTGGCATCTTTCTTTTCATTACGCTTATATTGTTTGGATCTGTGTGTGACACATATATAGTATAAAGAGGGTTCAGTTTAAGGTAATAAATTATGCATGATCGATTACAATATAAAGCTGAAACTAAAATGAAGAAAACAATAATGTCATGTAATGTTTTGAATATATATTTTCTTTATAATATACCAATTATGTAATGTTTTGAATATATATTTTCTTTATAAGATACCAATTATTGATAAATGTGCGATAAGGTATTCTTTGGTAATATAGAAATTATATAGTTAACAGTTAAGAGTGTGTTGGGTTGGTAATCAAAAAACAGAAATTTGAAAACAAAATATTTAAAAAATTTTCTGTGTTTTCAGATATATGTTTGGTAGCAGATTCGGGTTCAAGGTGTGTTTAGTAATATATTTGTAAACTAGAAATAGCTACAAACTAAGAAAAAAAAACTAAATTTTAGTTTTATCTAAACTTATATTAATTAATTTATTAACAATTTTTTTTATGAATTTTGTATAATTATTATTTTACATGGTTATATAATTTAGAATATATTATGTTTTTAACAAATATAAAATGAGTTTATAATATTAAATATTATATTTATCAAAGTTTTTATCATTTTTAATGTAATTCTGCTCTTATAAATTTCAAATTGTGAATCAGAAAACATAAAAAAATCATTTTGGAATTTCTTTGGACGTGTGAAACAGGCCCTAACATTTTCATATATTTGGGTTGATCCGCTCCAATACTAAAATAGTCTTCAAATTAGCACGATTGGGCCGTTGAAATTTGGCATGCCAAGGCCCAATATCAATACGTCGTTTACATTTCAAACTATTACATTATTAGGAAAACTGAAGTTAGTATTCATTTTGACTTAAGACATTTGAAAATAATTAAATTTTTTAGCAAAAATTAATAAGATATGGTAGTAGGTTAGGTTACATAAAATTAAATCACCTTTTTCCTTTGTTCAAAAAAAAAAATACCTTTTTCCTGGCAAACACTTAGTCAATGGTTTAGTTGGCATTCGGTTTCCCAAATTTCTTTCAAAGGATTCACAAAGTTCTGTTGGTAACAATATAACACACAATGATCCCAACATGAAAAAAATTGGAGATTCAAAACTATTATTCATCTCTAATCAGATGTACAAAGGATTCGTTCTTTTCTCTACAAATAAATCGGTCCAAGCAGAACAATTAATGAATCCTCAAATAATCATAGCTATTAAAATTAAAAAAACAACTCTATGAATGTCTGAGATTAAGGGAAAAAAAAAGCATAATAAAATTTTCAGCACAAAAATAAAAAATCAAAAGTATCTCATCAGTGAATTGAAGTTTCAATTAAGATCTTAACCCAGAGATCTACGCTAACACCACCGCGAACAGGGTTCCGGCCAGAGCGATACCGAATGTGGCTGCCCGGCCGATTTGCGACGCCGCTCCAGCTGGGTTGTCGGCCGGCGGTGGTTGGGGAGCTGGTGAAGGCACGGGCACCCCGTTTCCGGCAGGTGAAGGAGGAGAAGGGAAAGCTGGAACAGGAGCACCGGCGGGAGATCCACTAGGCGAAGGAATAGGAGTAGGAGTAGGAGTGGAGGTTGGAGCTGGGGAAGGTGCTGCCGGCGTCGGCGAAGGAGCTTCCGGAGCAGGTGAGGGTGATGCCGGAGTCGGAGCAGGTGATGGTGCTCTGTTTGGCGATGGAGTCGGAGCTGGAGGGAAAAAGACCGGAGAAGGCGCCGGAGGTTGCGACGGTGCAGGACCTGGCGACTGAGCCAAGCACGACGCCGCCAACAAAGAAAAAATAACAACCACTCGAACGCCGGAGAATCCCATCGTCTTCACCGGAAAGAAAAAGAAGAGAGTTCTCTTTTCCACACAAAAAAAAAACAGAGTATCTGGGAGTAACAGAGTTGAGTTCAGTGGCGGCGACTGCAGAAAAAGGAGGAAGAAGGTAGTGGAAGCTAAACGACAGCGTTTTAATCAAACGATTTGCTCCCGGAATTTGATTTGCTTGTACTTGTTGCCGGTGTCAATCCTATATATATAGGCTTTTTCCAAGGAAGCTTCTGGGCTGGAGAAATCAGATGCGCGTGGACCAAGTAAGCAAGCAATCCAGATTCCGACACGTGTACTCGTCGATTTTTCACCGCGCTGATCAAATCATACATTTTCTACTCGACAGTTTCCACCCGTTGGATCCACCACGTGTCGGTGGCAAAGTGTTCCACTCCGTATTCTAATTCTACATCTCTGAGAGACGTTAGTCCAGGGTGTCAATCAACGACGCGTGGTGTAATCCCATTTGAGAAGCCTGCCGCAAAATTCAATCATATGCATTTAATTTCGCCGAAAATATTTAATCGATATTTTGATATAAATTGTAGCCGTTGGGTTGTGTGAAAGGAGGGAGAGAGAAGGGAAATCTGGTAACCGACGAAAATGGAAAACGGGGAAAAAGTTTCCAATTCGACCCCGGAAGATAAAGTAATAGATATTGTAGCCCAAGGGAAATCGTTTTTGTAGAACAGAACACTGGAATTGGAAATTAGTCGAAAATATTGTGTAATAAATAATAATTATGACAGTGAATGGATGGGAGAAATTTGCTACAAATTTGCTGTCTCAAACGTTAACGTATGGTGTTACTTTCTTGAAATACAGTCGAATGAGAACTGGCAATAGCTGGCGAAAATTTTATATATAAACAACTGCGTATATTTTTGACCAATGGTAAGTATTTAGTTTCCATTTTAATCTTTCTTGTAGATTTTTATATCCGGTATTAATTATTGTCCATTTAATATTCCTCTCAACTAGGTTCTAATACATATGTTTATGGAAAATTAACAATTAGAACCGATCTTATAAAAAACAAAAGAAAACAATGTGAATCCAAATGATTTTTTTAATACACAAACTAAAATAAATATCTTAAAAATTATAATACCGGAATCTTAGAAAATACTAATACATTACGAAAAAAATTGAAAAGTTTAAAAATCAAATAAAAATATTATTTTTAATTCAATATAATGGAATGAGAGATCGAACTTCCGACCCCAAGAAAAAAGTAAAATGACTGGCTATACTCGATTGACATCAAAATATAATAATTGATATAGTAATGGGACAAATTAATTTATAACCTAACTTTTCTTTCTTTTAATGCAGTATAATAATAATTAAAATTATTTTTGTGCGGTGTCTTGTAAGAGAACATTAAGGGGGAAAACTTAAGGAGGAAGTTAGTGATTTGACCCCAAAGAAAGGAGTTTTCTTAGGATACTTCCATTTTATTTATATATGTTTGGTAGGGCTTGAGACTTGAGACTTGAGAGCGTAAAAAGTCGTAATACAGCGAAGTTGGGTAACCTACGCAAGCCTATGATTTAACGCGGAGTTGATCACAGTGCACCACAATCTGACGCGTGGCCCGGCAAGTTACCTGTCACCATTTATACTTATTTTTCTTTTGATAAAAGCCACCATTTACACATTTGTTGTTCATATTGAAATTTATTTATCATACATTAAAATTAATTATGAAAATTTTCAATTTATACTAAATAATTAAAATTATTGTAACTATTAAATTAAAGAATTATAATCATTGACTTCCCCCCTTTTTTTTCGCTTTTTCCGGCCCTTTGGCTAGTCCGTTTTCTTTGATACCTATGTGTTTTAAACTAAGAAGAAAGAAATCGAGGAGGAAGACACATAATAAATATGGAGAAACAAATTTTGATAGAGAAGAGTAAAAGAGATAGGAAGTCTTTTAGGGTGCGTTTGGTTGATAATCAGAAAACATAAATTTGAAAATAAGGGATGGAATGAAAATGAGAGTTGTATTTTTTGTTTTTAGTGTTTGCAGATATGTGTTTGGTAACAAGATTTGGTAATTGAATGTCAATTTAAAAAATTGTTCTGTGTTTAGTAATATATTTGTGAAGCATAAGTAGTTGCAAACTAAATTTTAGTTAATCTAAACTTATATTAATTAATTTATTAACCTTTTTTAATAGATTTTGTATAATTGTTACTTTACCAGGTTATATAATTTACAATACATTATATTTTACATGTTTTAATTTTAACAAATATAAAATAAGTTTATAATATGAAGTAATATATTTATCAAAATTTTTATGAATGTAATTCTGCATCTTCAAAATTTCAAATTCTAAATCTGAAAACACTGAAAACATACAAAAATTGTTTTTAGAATTTCTACTGTTTGGATTACAGAATCCGAAAATAGTTTTAAAAAACGAATATTAAGAATCCGAAAAAAGAGTGGGTAGTGCCACCCGAACTACATTTTTTTTTAATGGATGCTCATTTGAGCTTTTGACTCTGGTACCATATCAATGAGATTCCATCTAAAGCCAATTGGTAATTAGAGGAGTAACACAAATATATTATAAATCATTTTTAGGTCATTTACCTTTTTAATATGAGATCTTTAATAAAATTTATTCATGCTAACATGAACATAGTCTAACGGTGAAGGCATCTTGTTCATTTTTTAAAGGTTGAAGGTTCACTATCTTATTCCCATATTCGTTGAGCTAAAAAAAACACTTTCTAATATTATTATTTTAAAGTTTTATTACTTTTTTGGGTCCTTCTCTTCCTGTAAAATTTATATAATATCAATTGAAAAATAGTACATAATAAAAATTAAATAGATATGTTTTCAAAAGGAAAAAAAAATGATGAGTGTCGTAGAAGGATCGGCAACATGAAAATAAAGTTATTAATTTACTTGAAAATAATTTAAGTTTTAATTTGATAAAATAAATATTTCATTCATCCATAAAAAAAATCACTCATTTCAATCTTTTAGATGATTGAGCAGATATTAACTTATTTATCTTGAAATTGATTGTTATAAAAAGATTGACCCATTAAAATGTTGGTGTAGCAATAGTGGATAATCACATAAAAATTACCATTTTTTCTTTAAAAGAGAATAGTTGCATGGATGAGAAATAAACCTTACCACATTGGACTAAAGTTCAAGAGACATTGGTCTCATTACCATTTTTAAATTTATATATCGTCATTTCTTTTAATATTTGATGATTATAATGACTACGTTAAAAACGTAAATGATAAAATTAAAACTTAAAAAAGAAAACAGAGGCCAAATTGAAAAAAAAAAAAAACAATGACCAAGGGCCAAAAGCATATATTTAGGCCCAAAACAATCTGTATTAAATCATCAATTATAACTTTATTTAAAATATTCGGATTCTTATGGAAAAAAAAATGACTCTCCTAAAATTAGCTTTTTTTTTTTTTTTCATGGGAAAACAAGTATGGAGTTTGAATTGAACGAACGAAGCCCCATCATAGCACCTCGATCATCTTAAAACTACGGCACGAGATCCAAATTGGTACTCCTGCTCCTGCGCCTGCGCGCTAAAAACTAGGGGCGGTGGCCATTAACGCCCTCTCAGGCAACCCTTTCCTCTGTTCCCGCAATTTCCCCAACCAAATTTTACAACCCAATCGAAAACTCACAGTTTCGGAATTGGAATTTAAGATGGAGCAGCCGAAGCAGGAGCCGGAGAACAAACCTCCAATCCCCAGCGACGATAGAAGCCCCAAATCCGATCCCAAAGACGGACTTCAGGCCACCAATGGAGATGGGAATTGGGGGAATTTCGTGATGGGCTCCGAAAATCAGAACGATCAATCTATGATTTCAACCCCCTCTTCCGGGTCCAAGAAATCGGTGCGTTGGAGCACCGAATTGGTGACCGAATCTCCGTCCGTCGCTTCGAATGCATATGGATCGAATTCTCATGCTTCTCGGGCCCCTTCCTCTTCACTTTCCTTCAAAGGTATTGTTTCTGTGAATGTTATATCCGGGTTCTATTTCATTGATTTTTATATGTACCTTCGTGCGGCGGAACTGTGGTCTTGTGGTAATATATGGGTTAAGGCATTAAATATTTCTATGCATTTTGATCAGAGGCGGTGGATTCTGTGTTGACCGCGCTTGGGAGATGGGGGAGGAAAGTCGGGGAAACTTCAAAAAAGGCTGAAGATCTGGCTGGAAACACTTGGCAGCATTGTAAGTTTTCCATTCTTCCTGTTTTTTGTTTTTTGTTTTTTGTTCTTTTGTTGGTCTTGCCATCCAAGAAGCCGACCCCGGTGAAAATTTGGACTAAATTTCAGAAGATAGTTTGCTCTTTTCATTTCTGTCTCACATTTATGAGGAAAAGTATTCCTTTTTATCCAAGTATTTCCTGAGCAAAAATTGTTAGTTCTTAGGATTGGAATTAGTCCTTAGGTGATTAATGGTAACTCTTTTTTGTTTTCTTTCTACTGGACGACCTCTGATAAGAATAAGATTACTTGGACGCTATACGGGATTTTAATTTAAAATTATTGTCTGTTTGTTAAGAATGAAATTTTGTTTTTTTAAGATTCAGAGGCTATATTTGTCAATGTTTATAAAACAGTTTTCAATATAAAAAGGCCAAAAGAAGAAATAATATTTTGCCATTTTAAGAATGTTTTTTAACGTTATCACCAGGTCCTATCTGCTTCTGTCACTGTACCTTGGCATGACATATTGTTTTTGTTCCATGTAACAGTTTCTTCTTATGAAGTAGAATGTTTATCATTTTATTCTCTCTGTCCAGTCAATGTTGGTATTGAGAGTACAGTACATGTAACAACTTACGAAATTAACAATAAATTAATAGTCTTGCTACCTGGTTCATGTTTAAAGAACATTGCATGATCTTCTTGAGTTTGTTGAATCCATATGATGATTGAAAGAATGATCTTTATGTTCTTTTTATACGGCTGAGGCTGTTTCATCAGGTTATTTGGAAGTTCTTTCTGTCGAGATACCTTTTTGATCGAAATCCACCCTGAACCATGGTGGTGGATTGTGAAATGTCTTCTCCCAGGAATTTTTTTTCCTGCTCATCAAGTTTACGAAATGACTAGTCTAAAATTTCTTTCAAGGATAGAACTTGAAGTATACGTTTGAAGTTCATCTTTTTCATAGAAGCGTCTATCTTACTAGTTAAAGTTTTGAGTGAATCCCTTCCCTAGTTCCCTTCACGACCAATCCTGATTTGTACCTTTCAATTGGACAATTGGCTCAAAAGTTAAAGCCTTATAGGCCATCCATTTGCATTCTACCCTATTCTTTTCCTTTAGGTTAGGAACTTAATAACCAGGTTTTACTAGCCTTATGGAGCTCCCATTGCCTCCTAACTTACCTCCTTCCCCTTTTTAGATGAGAACATTGTTTGTTCAAATTATGAAACTAACTGTTAAATAATTGGCAAAGGTCTTAAATGAGGGCTAGTCTGTTGGGAGAAACAATGTGAGATGATATTTTGATTGCATGCCTCCACATCTTAAGACAAACTATTGGAATATATCAAGGTCATTGATATTTTCAATATAAAGGTAAAATTACTTGGACTTTCATGACCTTCAGTGCTTTGATTGGAGGAACAACCTTTCATTTGGTCATTAAAAACTTCTTTATTCTTTCTTGAAAAAACCAAATTACTTTTCCTTTGAATAGTTCTTGATATATGGTTGAATGAAAAATGTCCATCCCAATCTCCCTCCTTACTTATTGGACTTGAATTTGTTAGATTTGGTTTGACTATAAGTACGAGAAGGGTTCAATAATACCTTTTTGAGAATTGGAAGTGGAAGTTTGTCCAAAATCAATCTTCAATCTCGCTGCTTTCCCCTAGATAGAATTTTTTTGGAAAGAAAAGGAAGTCTTCAAAGCAGGGCTTGCTAGTTGCGACAAAAAATCCCTCCCGAGGAAAATGAAAGTATTATGCCCCAGTTTCCCTTGGTTAAGTTTTGCTTCTTTTTGTGGAACTTTCACTTTTTTGGGAGAGGTTACGTCAGAGAAGGCTTGAAGTAGAGAACGCACATTGTAAGGTACTAACAGTGTATAAAAGCAAAGAATGTGGGCACTCTATTAATGACGTCTGATGTTATGATTGCAGCTTCCCCAAGTAGAATTTTGATTCCCTCATTTGGAACATTAAGGTTTTAGCTATATTAAAGAGATGGTAAATATGCATTTCAACCGCTCGTTTTATTTGGTGTGCCCATGTTGATACTTTTTTGGACAATAAAATCAACAAAAAATGTAATTTCAAGCTCCTCTTTGACTTCCCAATGCGACCTCCTAGCAGACATTTAAACCTTTTTAGTTTTAAGCTTATGGATCAAACTTGAGAGCTTAGCATTAGTTCATTGAACCCTCAAGTATTCAACAGAGAAGACTGCTGCTCCCTTGGGGTGCCACAAACTGCCTTGGTTTTAAGGATATCGTAAACTTGGTGTGGAACTGGGTCTTGACCATCTTGTTGCAGCAAGACTGCTTGAGATCTAAAATATCACCCTGAATAATAGTAGGCATCAATGTTCAGAAAGTTTTCCCTTGCAATGAACATCAAAAATATTACTAGTATTAGTATTAATTCTTGAATAATGATGGGACTAAGATTTCAAATAAGGGAGGATGCTGACCTGTCGTAATTTAATTTCATCATAAATACTAATTATTGGGAAACACGAGCTTGCATTATCCCTACAAATTTTCAAGTTTCCTAGAATATAGAGGCTTTAATATTTACAATCCCTCTGCCTGTAGTTTAAATCATGGATTAGTGGACCAGCACTCATAGAAAGAAAACTAGAGTTAACAATACACTTCTGGAAACCTTGTTTGAGAATCTAATGGAACCCTTTCTAATTATGGAAGATTAGGAATCCATTAAGAATTTTGTCTTCCTGATGAGTAGGGGAAGGGCTATATAACCGTGTGAGAAATATTAAATGTGATAAACCTGTCAACTGTTCTGTCATATTGGCAGCGGCTCTCAAATTAATGATACAAGAATTACTTTTCATCTTTTATGTATGGAAAAATGAAAAAGGAGAGATCAAAAGGATAATTATTAAAATATTCATGCTTTTGTTTCTTTTTAAGTTGGAAGCAGGAAACAATCATCAAACGGGCTCCGTACTTCTAAAAATAAAGTAAGAAGATTTAACTGTTTATACCCAGATAAGTTATTATTAAATTTCACCCTGTCATTATCTAAAACAAGATTCAGTATCCTTTTAGCTTACTTTGTCTTTTGCATTACGTTTATTTACAGTCTCTTAACGTAATGCTACTAATGTTGTATGATATTATTGAAACTTAGCCATACTTTCTTGAATCAGTGAAAACTAGTCCGAGTTTTGCTGATGCTGCGCTCGGAAGAATTGCACAAGGGACAAAGGTATTAGCAGAAGGTGGCTATGAGAAGATTTTTCAACAAACTTTTGATACAGTGCCTGAGGAAAAACTTCAAAATTCGTTTGCATGTTATTTGTCAACGTCTGCTGGTCCTGTCATGGGGGTTTTATATGTATCTACGGCAAAGCTTGCGTATTGTAGTGACAATCCTCTTTCATACAAGTCTGAGGGTAACACGGAATGGAGCTATTACAAGGTATTTTATTTTAGACTACAAGCTTTATAATGCCTACCTGAAGGCCATGGTAACAGGGGAGAACATTATGTATTCCATAAAACTGAAAATTTCTCTCTAGTTTCATTGTTCGTTGCAAATAATATACTTTCAAATCTCACCTATTTTCTCTCTTCTAACCATATCAAGTAACACAACTTTCAAGCTGAAAATTCGAACTTGTTGAAAACAGGTAGTTATCCCGTTACAGCAACTAAAGGCGGTTAATCCTTCCTCAAGTGGAATGAATCCTGCTGAAAAGTACATTCAGATCATCTCTGTAGATAACCATGAATTTTGGTTCATGGGCTTCTTGAACTACACTGGTGCTGTAGAATGCCTGCAAGAATTTCCCGAAGTTCGAGGCATACAGTCGGTTTAGAACTACGATATGTGGCTGAAGTTTCCACCAGTGTTTGCTCGGGCGCCTGCCAGTTCGTGAATTCAATCAAACTTCCATTTGCCAAATTTGGGTGTCATTATGGAGTCAGTTATGAGTGTACATGGTGTCTTAATTTTCAAGCATTCAGATAAAAATGATGCTTTTTTTCGTACAGATTATGATATTCTCCCATGGCAGCAGTGAAAGTAAAACTGTCTGCTATCATAAGTGGGGAAAATTTTATAGTCAAAATTTAAAGGAAATGATAGGTTTCATCATAATATGATGGGTCTTTGATCTCTCCTGTTCTACGTTTGCCTCAATTCATTTTCTTTTTAATTCTCAATAATTATATTATTCCACTTCTGCTCAGAGAAAAGAATATGGACATCATGATATATTAGTACTAAAAGTTCAATGATATCGAATGTGTTTGATTCTAGGACCGAAAAAAATTTTGAATAAATATTGAGAGAATTTATTTTTTTTTTTTAAATGTTCTTTTCCCTCTTTTTGGCAACGCTTTTTTTTAGAAATTTTATTCAAGGAATCAATGATATTGAAATTAAATATTTTTTAAACCTCATAGGACCTATTAGATTAGACTTGGACATAATCCTTGAAGTTCAAAAAATTTGTTAGAACATGGACTCTTCTACCCATATTTACTTTGAGTTCAACCGATCAAATCACTTTACCCATATTACTTTTTTATTTTTATAACAAAATAATAAATAAATAACATGTCTCCTCTCAAATAGTCATTGAACCGAATATAATTTAATATTCTTGAATCTAGAAACAAACCTACGAGATCTCAAAAGTAAACAAGTGAACTCTCGATGTATATAAATTAAAATCTTCCATCATTACAAGAATTGAGATTTAATTTATTAGATAAGATAGTCAAGATACATAAGGATCTAATTGCATCAAAATTACGTCTCTTCAATAAATCACAAGCATCCATCACACCGATTCCTCCATTAACTTGAAACTCTAAGCCTTTATTCATATTAGATGTAACTAAAGGGATGTAATAATGTCATAATCAAGGGATCAATTATTAACTGTTCATAAAGCACGCTTCAATTAGATCCACCTCCACCCACCGCCACTCACGCACTCTTTCGTTTCAATGTCAAATTTAATTAATTCAAGCACCTTAATTAATTTTATTTCCAAATTAATCAAATTTCGGACCCTAATTTCTTGGGCCTTTTCCTCGATATTAGTTAACCCAAGCCCATCGTTATGAAGCCCACCACCACTTTTGGGTTCATCATCATTATCATCGTCATTCTGACAATTTAGGTCTGACAGATTTTTTTTAATACGTTAATCCCAGGTGGGTTTGTATTAAATTATTGAAATGTAATCAATATGATTAAACGTATTGCTAAATAATAAGAATTCCTTGTCTTGTATGAATGGGATTCGTTTTGTCAGATGGAAATACAAAAACTTGTTAATTGTTTGATCTATGAATTGTAAAGAGAAATTAACAAAAGTCTTGATTTTTCCACCCAAAATTGCGTGGATTTTTTTCTTTAATCATATCATAACATAAAGTCCTAAAATATTCTCCTATGTAAGTCTATTTGAAAAAATGGTTCTCTTAGGCTTTAACAGCTCATAGTCTAATTAATAATATTAATTTGTTTTTATAAGGCAGAAACTTTAATGGATTTCAAAGGCCAAAGTATGCAATTCTACTGTATGATTAAATGATTGCATTTGGTAACAAAATTCTCTCATCATTATACTTTTAATGTTAAGTTAATATAAGTTTCCTACTAACACCTCTCTATCTAACCCTAAATCAAACTTTTTTCACTAATGCATGTCGGTGTCTGCTTTTGTTCAATGTAAGCAATCATGAGTTCATATTTAATCTCCATTTTGTCTCCAATAAAAAATTCTAATTTCATGGACCATTTGCGCTGATTTTATTGTTGCTAAGTGGGAGCACTTTTAACTTTTACAACCCTTAGCCTTGGCTAACTCAACGTATACATATAATTTTCAACTAATTTAATTGTTTTATATTCGTCCCTAGGATGATGATAGACCGGTAGACCTAATTTGAAGTCTCAAGTCCAAACCTTTAGTTAATCACAGTGTTGTTCAGCTCAGCTCAAACAACAACGAACCTTTATTTAGTAATCCACTATAAGTCATATAGGGAACAAAAGAATTTTTTTTTTTTTTTTTTTGAGAAAGATGAGTATATAGCCCTAATCTTAAAACCCGCATTTAAACCGTAATGAAATCAAGTTTTTAAGTTTAACTATATGGGTTTTGAGCAAAGGAAAAGATAAGATGATGAGGGAAAGAAAAAAGGTTTGATTTTTGTGTGTAATTGGAAACTGGGTTTTTGTGGTGGTGTGAAGTTATGATAACTTGTTGAAGAAGGGCGAAAGAGTGGATTTTAGAGAGAGAGGGAGAGTTTGATGGAAAATGTCATAAAAATTACCTATTATGATGATGCAGAGAGGGGTGGGTAGAGTTTTCAATTACACAGAAGAATTAGTGAATAGTCACTAAAAGAGAATATCTTCCATTAAGGTACAAACTAGATGCTAGTGGGGGAAGCACTTTGCAGTGTCACCCCCAAATATGGAACCATATAATTCAAGTTTCATTACCCTTTTCTTCACCAGACATTTAAATGCAACCCCATCCCTTTGTTTCCTTCCAACTTCCAACAACAACAAACCCACCTAATCTCTCCATTTCATCCAACATATATGAAATAACCCACTTCCATTTCATTCAATTACCCCATAGTTAACAAAGATTAGTTTATTAAACAGTTAAAAAAGAGAGAGTTAAGGAATAATAATAATAAAAGTTAATTATTGTTCATATTCTAAAATTGAGATAAATGTCAACGAAAGGGCAGAGTGGCATGGTGGGAAATGTCAGACTCTCTTTCTCTTGTTAAGCAGAGAGAAATGTGTTTGTACAGTAACAAATTATTCTGATCCTCACATGCATGCGTAATCTATTATCCCATCTTAACCCCTCTCTCTTTTCTGTCCTTTTGTTCTTCCCATAACTCCACCCCAAGAAAACAAGATTGATTTTTTTCTCTCTTTTTTTTTGGGGGGGGGAATTAAAAAGACACGTGCCATATTAATTAACATAACAAGATTGATTATTACTGTGATTGTGAAGAAGAAAACAAAAGGGGAGGATGGGGATGGGCGAGAAGCAAGCTGAGGGTCTGGGGGCCACTCTCATTAAAAAAGCTGCAAAAGAATATAGAAATGGAAATCACGGTCGTCCCACTCTTTCCCTCGTCCTGTCACCATCCACCCTCCCTTTTTCCCGCAATTCCCTCTCTCTTATTTTCTGCTTCACTGTGGCCTAATATATATATATATATATATGTATGTATTTATTTTTAAAAATTATAATTTTTGGAGATGGCATTGGCAACTTTATAGAGTAAAGATATGGGATGACACAGATCAAAACTGTCCTTATTTTCTCATGCAATATCTGTATTTTATCGGTTTCCCGCCAGCTGACAGATCCCCAACACAAACACAGCATTATATAATTATTATAATTGTGGAAAAAATAGAGACTGTGGATGGATATTGGACGGATGAGATGAAGAAGGTGATGATGATGATTGATGATGATGTGATGTGATGTGATGGATGGTACTGCTACCTTCTCTCTCAATCTCTATCTCTATCTCCAAAGAGTTAAAGACATACATAAGATAAGAGAAGAGTGAAGAGTGTGTGTGTAATTGTATGGTGTTGTTGAGGCTAAAACTTGGCCCATTAATGGATTTTATATTATCAATCGCCAATCGCCATTCGCCATTCCCCCGGAACTTGGACCCTATCATTATTATTATTGCACCTTCCTCCACTTCAATTCATTTTCCCATTTTTCTTCCCATAATATAATTAATATCAAATATTCACACTCACACATGTGTTTTTCTGTTGTGCCTACGTTTTTCTTTTTTAGCCCACATGCTTCTATGAGAATTCCAACTGCTTAATCATAAATATCTGCAGTCCGTTGTTAGGTAATTTGTTGACATTTTTGTGTTGCTAATGCTGCTCATCTATAGCTATATATATCCCATGTCGGAGCTGTGTTTTTGATTTGCTGATTTCGCTGAGATTTGTGGTGTGTTAATTGAAATAATATTCTTGTGAGTAATACTTCATAAACGTTGTCGGTTTAGTTGGTATAAATAACAAAAATTTTAAGTTATTTAAAACTTTTTTAGAAAATAAATAGATATATAATATTGAGGATGAACTTTGATGCAATGGTTTTTACTTTATCATTTGATTTATTTGGCTCGAGAGAAACAATCGTCTCTTTTCAGATAATTATAGACGTGTAGCTCTTCAACTATGGGATAATATAAGAATGACTGCTTCCTCTTTGTCATCTAAATCAAAGTTCTTTTGTAATTATGATATTTTCACCATCTCTTTAAATTAGAGTGCTTTCCTTTAGTCTCCCGTATGTTTCTCACATACATTTTGAATGAATGGTGATCTTTTTTTTCAAAAAAAAATAACAATATTGAAGATGAGAATTCAAATTCAGGATTTTTTTGATCGAATCTTAACCCGTTTAACTACAGTCTCAGGGATGCATTTGAAAAGTCAAACTATAGAAAATAAATAAAATATTGAAAATTATATACATTTAGGAGGCAAACTAATTATTATTTAACTAATTTAAATTTTTTGGAAAACGTTATTCTTTTCTCCTTCAAATTTAGCTTCTGCTTTTTAAAAAAACAGATTACAAATTTGTTAATAAAAAAGCTTAATTTTTTAAAACAAATTCAATCTTCAACTTAATTTTAGCTGTCTTTTTTTATTTTAATACAGAAACACTTATATTTTGTAGACAAGACACCTTTTGTAATTGTAATGGTTGATTACAAAGATTTTTTTTTTAGCTATTTTTATTTTTAATAAAATACAATATAATGCCTTGATAAACCTAACATTTTACCAACCGCCAATTTTTTAACTGGGAACACCTTCTTCACTCTTTAATTAAGATTTACTAATCTACTTATACACTGCAATAAATGAAAATATCGAATAATGGTAAAACAAATCAAGATTTTCACTGCTAGAACAAACATAGCTTAACGACAATTAGTATATATTTTCAAAATGCTGTAAGTTCAATTCTCCACCCCACATATTATATTAAAAAAATCCAGATTTTCACTACACTAACAAATTTGGAGCAAATTTAAATAAATAAATTCAAATAACAAATAAGAATAATTTAAATCGGAATGAGAAAAATAGGTTAGGCTAAATTTTATATATATATATATATATATATATCAACTTTGCTCTCTATTTCAATTATTTATTTATTCATTATTGTATTATTATTTTTTTTGGTATGTGAGAAAGATACATTAAAAGAGAAGAGAAGAAAGCTCTCCAATTAAGAGAAATAGCAGAGCAATCATAATTTAAAAAAAAAAGTGAGATTTTATGGACCAAGAAGAAGTGTTGTCATTTAAGACGATTTATAAGCTGTTTGTATCATGAAACATTTATTATTCCTCTCCAACCATATATTCGAGAGTAAAGCCTCAAATATACTTGTTGATACAGAGATTTGGCTTCTCGAGATCTCGTCAAATGTGTACCAATTCTCTAAATATAAAACGCGATCGACAAATCAACGTGACCTGCAAAACATATTGAAACTGGAACCGGTGTGGCTTTACCACACGGGCTCCGATGCTTAAGTTAGTATCAGAAGTCGAGTGCAGAGAATAGGATGTTCCGGCATACCTTTTGGGGTTTGGTTCATCTCTTACTTATAGTCGTCCAATCCTCATCCTCTTCAGATTTGCTCTAGCCGAATCTTAAGTCTCCCTGCCCGTTACCTCATTGTTGATTTTCGGTCGGATTGAGAATCAAGGCGAGTTAATACGGGTTTAATTGCGCATCGGTCGGATGGACCGTTATAGTTCTCGGTCGGGTGGCCGAGAACGGCTCGGCGCCAGCCACTGGTCGGCCAGGGGCTGGCTCAGGTTGTCGGGTGCCGGCCCCTTTCCTGGCTCGTGCTTTCTTCTCGGGTTCCTTTTGGCCTCCCGTCGCCTGGTCTCTTCTCTTTTTATCTTCCCATAACAGTAGCCCTCACTCTCAAAATAGAAGGCAAAAGCATGTCAAGGATTCTATATTGAGAGTACTTGTCGCTTGGTATGGATGGCTATTTTTGTAGAATAGCTCTATTTTTAGTCGTTGTTGGTTGTTGTTCTATGAGTTGACTTTCCTAGCCCCCATTCTCATTTGTTGTAGTTGTCTATAATCAAGTCATTTGGGCTCTACCATACGATAGTTTTAACTGTCAGGTTTTGTGTTTGGGATCTAACTTTTCAACAGGGCCAGTTGTACCTCTTTGGGTTTCTCACCTACTTGGCTTCTGCCTCTGGTTCTATACCCTAGGATATGTTCTAGGGTTTCTAACCTATTTAGCTTTCGCCAATGGTTTTACACCCTAAGTCTAGGCGGCCTTGGGTTTCTAACTTTTTTGCTTTTGCCGGTTTTCTACCCTAAGTCAATCAAAACCGCTGAGTTTTTAACCAATTTTGACTTTTACCAAATGGTTTTCTACTCTTGGGGTTCATTGATTGGTTAAGCTTGCCTGCTTTTTGTCTTAACCTTACTAGGCCTGTTCGCGTGTCTTTCAGCACCTTTCGGATTTTCCCTTGGTTAGTAACTGACTTCTCGCTTATCGGCCTGCTTCTGGGTCTGTCCCAGTCGAGCATTTTTCCTTGGTTTTACTGACTGATATGGCCCCCACTTGAGGGTCATATATTTAGAATAAAAATAAGTGCTCAAGTAAAAGTCAATCAAATAAAAGCACCTATGACTCAATCATTATATGGGAAAAAGTAAAAGTAACCCACCCTATTTAAACATGCAAGTCATATCTAAGGTAGAAAATAAAAAATTTAATATAGTCCTGAAGCACGAGCCCTGTCAGCTTCCTTAGTTGTTTCTCGACGAGATGTAGTAACATTTTCGCGTTGCTCTCCCTTGACTTCACCTATTCCTCCTAATATGGTTTTTATCTCCCTGACAGGTGACGTGTCGTTTCGATTCCTGTCTGGAGTTGCCTTGGACTCTTCTACATACTCTTTGAGGTAACCTCCTCACATGAGGTCCTCTATTTCTTCTTTGAAGTCGAAACAATCTTGTGTCGTGTGGCCATGATCTATATGGAACAAACAATACTTTCCTTTGCTCCTTTTACTCAAGGATGCTTTCATCCTGTCAGGCCATCTTAGTAGTCTCTGATCTTTTATTTCCATCAAGACCTATTTAAGTGTGGGACCGTTGTCGGAGTGTATTTTTCAAATTTCCACTAAGGATCCTGCTGGAGTGGTCGACCCTGTCTACTATCTGATCTTTCCCACCTCGATCTGTGTCGCTTTTCTCCATGTCTCTCTCATTTTACGTTATAATCTAGACATTATTCTTCAGGGTCATACCTCGAGTGAATCAATTCTTTAGCACTTATGTATCTTTGGACTCGACTTAAAGCTTCCGAGAAAGTGCTTGGAGTTCACACTAGATACAAAGACTAGCAGCGCCATTGCATCTGTCAAACCCTCCACTTGTAGCTTTTCTTCATTGAACCGAGCCACATAGTCTTTGAGGCTTTCTGTTGTCTTTTGCTTAATAGTTAGTAGGTATGCTACAAGATTGCTTCTATTCCATCCTCCGACGAATTGGATGATAAATGCTCTTGCCAATTCCCTAAAGCTTGAGATTGATTTTCTTTTTAACTGTTGGAACCAGACGCGTGTTGAGCCAGTCAAGGTGAGAGAAAACACTCTGCATCTAATGCTTTCAGTTATGCCATAAATATCTGCCGATTCCCTGTATGCGTCGAGGTGATCGATGGGATCTGTCAAGCTGTCGTATTGTGCGATGTCAGGCGGCTTGAACTTCGGAGGAATTTTTCCTTTCATTATTTTCTCTGTAAAGGGCGACTCTGCTTGCTTTACCAGTTCCTCGAGATCAAACTTCTTCAGTTTGCTATGTGTCTGGTTGGTTGTCTCCCCAACTCCTTCAATCATTGGGGCTTTATTCTTCTGTGGATCTCAAACAAGTGCCGGTTGTTTCACTTCATGTTGCTTGAGTTTCTGTAGAAGCAGGGATATGTTTCGGTGCATTCCCTCGACCTACTTTTCCAGGGCGGCCAATTTGTCATCTTGTTGATCCAGAATTCCAATCGGTTTATCTCTCTGTCCGAGAACTGGTCGATCGGTATCCCTAAAAACTAGTCGGGCGACATTCCCCAGTCCGAGAACTGGTTGGTCAGTTTCTCCTTGTTGAACCAGAATTTCGACCGGTTTATCTCTCTGTCCGAGAACTGGTCGATCGGTATCCCTAAGACCTGGTCGGACGACATTCCCCTGTCCGAGAACTGGTTGGTCAGTTTCTTCTTCGACTGTCTCGGGTGGAGGTGCACCCCCATTAGCTTTCCTTGTAGGGTGGCGTTCTTCATCAGAATATTGTGAACTTCTTCTCGTTCTTCCCGAATTCATGTTGATTCGTCTGAAATCTCTAGTCGTTCCCACAAACGGCACCAATTGTTGATGCAGAGATTTGGCTTACCGAGATCTCGCCAAATGTGCACCAATCCTCTAAATATAAAAAGGGATTGATGGATCAACGTGGCCTGCAAAACATATTGAAACTACAACCGGTGTGGCTTTACCACACGGGCTTCGATGCTTAAGTTAGTATCAGAAGTCGAGTGCAGAGAATAGGATGTTCCGGCGTACCTTTTGGGTTTGATTCATCTCTTATTTATAGTCGTCCAATCCCCGTCCTCTTCAGATTTGCCCTAGCCGAATCTTAAATCTCCCAGCCCATTACCTCGCTATCGGTTTTCGGTCGGATTGAGGATCAAGAGGAGTTCATACGGGTGTAACTGCGGCGCAACGGTCGGATGGACCGTTATAGTTTTCGGCCGGGTGGCCGAGAACGGCTCGGTGCCGAGAAGGTCTCGGCGCCGGCCACTGGTCGGCCGGGGGTCGGCTCAGGTCGTCAGGTGCTCGCCCCCTTTCCTGGCTAGTGCTTTCTTTCTCGAGTTCCTTTTGACCTCCCGTCACTTGGTCACTTCTATTTTTATTTTCTCATAACAATACTAATTTAGAATACATTCCTATCGTTAGACAAAAGTATGTTCAAGATCTCCTTAATGTAGCTTCAATACGATCTTGAAGCGTGTAAGATATACCAAAAGACTGAAACATAAGATGCCAGATACAAGATGAGAGCGGACAGCGAATCATCAACTTAAAAATTAGGGTCTTTCAAAAAAAATAATAAAAGGAAAAGAAAAGGAAAGGGAAACTTACAAACTAGGTAAAAACTTGCAATAGTTAACGTAAATTTGTCTTTAAATGTCGTATTATTCTATAAAACGTCAGAAAACCATATTTTTGTAAAAATTTAATTAACTTCCAATCCCTCCAAAAGCCACAGAAGAAAACACAGTAGCACCCAGCAGGGCAAATAGATTCAATAAAGCTGACTCAAATTTGAGGAAAACTTTTGGTCTGAGAAATTAATAATAAAATTCTTGTTTGTTATAGAGTAAATACAGTAACTCTACTGCACAAAACAATTGTTACAGCGATACAAGAAACGTTTTCTAAATGAACAGAGAAGATACGAAAATTATTGTCTGGAAGCAACCAACATCAATTGGTTTTGGTCGTTTCGTGTGTACTATTTGAATCCATGCATACAACAGATTACATGGCTGACACCTCGGAGGTGTCTGTCTGAAAGAGAGAAAAAAAAAACAGTAAAAATAAAAGAGAAACCCTTTAATCAAAAGGGGTTTTCTGATCTTGTGAGGAAGATGATTAGAGCAAGAGAAAGAAGCAAAATTTCATGACAAGAAAGCTAAAGGAAGGTTAAAGAGAAAGGAAGAAATAAATTATTTGTTTGTTTAAGTTAAAATAATTGAGGGGAAATTGATGATTTTGATGTGATTAGACTTGGCATCAGCCATCATTCAAATGTCTTGGAATTGTGCGTCTCTTTTTTCTTTTTGTCTGTGTTTCCATTGAATTTAGGTGTGTTTTTGCTGTTGAAGCTGAAACATTTGGAAAAGGGTGTGTGTTTCTCTTCCTTCTTATTTATCTTTCTTTCTCGGGAAAGGGTTTTTCTTATGAACGACGACGTCAGCAGTAAGTTCAAACTGAGATTTAAACTAATTATATCTCATGAGATCGACTTTAATTTGTTTTTTCTTAACAGACAAAGATTCTCAATAACTTTTTATTTATAATTTATTACTCTTTTATATAATAATTTCCAAAGAAAAAGAAAAACTAAACAACATTTTCAGACCCTCATGTTGTCACCCTTGAAATAGTTTTATTGAAATTTAAGAAAGCAAATACTCTCTCAAGAAGTTGCGTTTCAACTTAGGTTAAAACATAAATTATTAATTAAAAAGTGGAAGATTTAAATTTTTATCTCCCCGTGTCGTTGAACTCGGAAAAAAAATTTAAGTTTAAAAAACCGTCATTTTTCTCATTCTTTCACCTAAAGAATATGTTTGATTATAACTTGATCTTTAAAATTCTTAATTTTATGGAAAAGAATAATCATTTCATTAAAGTAGGTGAGAAAGATACCCAGAAAATGAGAGATAAGACCTATTTAGCGAAATAGTAGATTTAAAATTATAAATTTTAGATTTTGTTTTAAAAATTAATTTCTTAATGAGATATAGGTTTCACACCACCTCAATACTTTTTCTATAACTTTCAAGAATTTTATTTTGCAAGGAACTCTCAGTTGAAAACTTAATAAATGTGTGTGTGTGTATAAGCCCACTCTAACTTGATATTGCACTAAATGTTTAGATATAATTTTTTAAGAATGTCAGTGAAGAATAATATACAGCATGTTATAATAGAATATATATGATATACATTAATATTTTCAAATGGAGTAAACACTCAACATTTTTTTATAATATATTTAAGTATTTTCTATTATTTGATAGGTAATGTGCCAAAACTAATTTTTCTATAATAAAAAATCTAGATTCATAAAATATCATCTGATAAGGCCATTTTTTAGCTAAATTTCTGAAGACCTATTATATTTTATACTTTTAGCTACTGTTCTCTAACAATATGTTTGTTTTGTTTTCTACTTTCTAAAAACACAGTAAGTTTTGTAAAATCAACTGCCTAGTTTTTTTACCTCTAGAGATTTAGCTCAGATTTTATAAACATTTTTCAAAATTGTTTCTTACCAATCGAAAAGAAAAACAACAAATGCAGAAAAAGATAAAATTATTACCAGACACCTTTCAAGTACTAAATAGTCTTGAGAAAGAAGAAATCAAATTACAAGTTTACTACTTAAACTTAGAGTGTGTGTTTAAGAATTAAACTTTTAAGGTCTCTACTATATCCATGAAATTTCAATCTTTAAACATTGTTAAAATTCATAAACAGATTAGGTTATTAAGATTCTATTATTGACAAAATTAAATTTTAGGTTTAATAGCACACTGTGAATCTTAAAAATTTTCGAATAATTTTAAGACCTATATCAAACACAAAGGCTCTATTAGGCATTTATTAGAACATCAAAGACCCTATTAGAGACTACAAAAATTGAAAATTTGTGGATCAACTAAATACTTTATAAAATACGTAAGAGACTTATTTTGAAAGTTTAAAGACTAAATATGTAATTTAAGGAAAAGAGAAATAAGAAGAAAAATCTAAAATAACAACCCTTTTGGTCCTTCCCCTTTATTAACTTAACAAAATAGTTGGTGGGGTCCCCGATTAAAAGGGGCAGACAATATGAGATTGTTGTCACAAGGCAAAGGAGATTTCCAAAGTCAAAAGAGGGGTTTTGTAGTTGTAACGCTGAGATGCCATAAATGGAGAATCCTCGAGAAGCAATGGACAAAAGGACACAAAACCAAAAACATGTTAAGAAATCCTAAGTTTGGGCATTCAAGCTGGAAATTGACAGCATAGATTTATTCACATAAATTAAATAACCAATGAAGAAGAAGGCTTGAAACAGAAGAAGAAGAAGAAGGGCCACACTCTTTAGAGCTATGGGTTACCAAATGATCATAGGGTTCGGGATTAGGCAGTGTTTTGGCAATGGCATGCACACAAAACACTCATAATGCTCGCTTTCTTTAGAGAGAGTGTGTGTGTGTAATCATATTCCCCATATAGTTTTTTTACTTAACTAAGAAATAACTTTATATCTAGGCTTCATTATTGATTCTTCCTAGGTTTCGTTTATCTAAGAAACTTGCAACTGTTTGTCACTGTTTCTGCCCCTCCTTTCTCAGTCCTATAAAGCATTGTTTCAATGTGTCTTCGAGACTCTTCCTTAATTTTAATTTCAAAAACAATCTCAACTCTAAGATGCTAAATCTTAATTTTAGTAATTATTAATTAACTGTTTTTTAATAGATATACCTTGTGGCTTTAGATTCTTATAACAGATACATTCTGATGATCCGCACAAAACTTGAACTTAAGACTTCAAATTAGATAATATCATGCGACCTCAAGCGTTTGCCACACTTCACTGTCTTAAAAAACATGGTATAATTAACTATGCACATTGCACATGTGTATTTAATTTTAGTTCTTTTTTTTTTATTTAAGGAGATGGATTTATGGTATCCTCGAGTTGTTAAGAGTAAATTTTCCCAACACATTAAATTTAAGTTTTTAGGACTAGCTATAACCCATATATAGGTAATGGACGGATAGCAATTATAATTTGTTGTCTTTCTTTCTCCATCTTGGGGTTTGGGTTGAACTTTCTTTAAATGAATTTTTTTTTTTTCTTTTTTACTTGGTAAACTTATTTTACCAACAAGATAGTTTTTAAATAAACAAATTTTCATAAAAGAAAAGGTAAACGTTTAGTATTTTTCTTTCCTGTCGTCTCTTTTCTTTTCTTTTTCTTTTTTTTTGATAAAATTTTCCTCCCTTGTTAAAACAAAATTCAATTATAATTATACTTTAAAATCGATTAAAATTCCATGGCCCAAGTGAAGATGGTTGATTTTATTGTACACATATTAAATAAATCTTCTTGTCTAAGTAGTGGTCACATATCTATGTGATGAGTATATATGTATGCCTTTTTCTCTCTCTCTCTCTCATCTTTTTTCTTTTTTGAAATGATATGTAATGCCCGTTTTTCTCAATGGCATTTCACCATAAAATTATGTGGCACAAAAGAATTATATGTCACTATGTATAATAGACAAGCCTTTTAATATATATATATATATATGAAACGAGATATATAAAGACGTCGAGCATGTCGTACGTCCTTTTCTCATTATAATGACTATATTATATTTTTGTAAAATATCTATACAAGAAAAATATTTTATTATTATTATTATTGTAAAAACAGTCTAATGTTTGAAAAATATATATTAATAGATATATGGACATCTATTTGAAAGATCTGATTTCCATGGAAGAACTGTAAAGAAAATCTGTTATTAATAGTACAGCATAACCATTACAAGTACATTTCCGAACATTATATAATTTGCTTCGACATTAAAGTTTAATTAATAACAAATGGAGTGAAGATGAATTTGAATTTGCGAAGTAAGAAGAAATTAAAAACAGAAATGAGATTAGTGAGTGGATAGGAAGTATATGATATTTATGGAAAATTATTAGAAATTAAAGAGTGGAATTCCCATTCGTGGGATTTATTTAAAAATTTTGATATTCGTTTGTAGGACAGCAAAGTGAGTGCCTTTGGTTGGTAAGATGGTGACACCTCTGGCAGAGCAGGGTTGTTTTTGTGGTGGAGGGGAGCGCGTAGAGAAGACGCGCCACTGAGTGGAGGTGTGATAGAAAATGGGGTGGGGTTTTATGTATCCCGTTGGGCTGAAACTCTGGATTGGGGACACGGCCTTATTTAATGCATGTTGACGCCAAGAGCGCGTCACCCATGTCGGAGATGATCGCACGTAGGCAGCTGCCTTAAATGCCGACAATTTATTTTTTCCTACGTAATTCCGTGTCCTTGTCCGGGGGAGTAGACGCGCCGCCTCACGCGCCATCACTGAGTTGAGTTCGTCACTCCAGATGGGGCCCCACCACACGTCAGTCCGTTTCAGGTACGGGAATGCGTGCTAAGACACCACACAATTGCCCTGCTCCTGCCACCATTTCAGTGTCGTTTTGGGCGTTTTGAGTGAGAGCCCCAGCGCGTGGCCCTCACGCTCCCTCCTCTTCCCTTCTGTTTCTGATTCTTCTGCCCCTGCCCCTGCCCCTGCCCTGCACTGCAGCGCCCCCTCTTCTACTCCTCTTCCCCCTTCCAAATTTGAATTCCATCCCTTTCCCTTTCTTTTCTTTTCTTTTTTTTTTTTACCGCGCAGTAATTAGAACGGGAGGAGAGGCGCGGTAAAAAAATAAATAAAAAGAGGGGTTAAGTTAACCGGGTAAAGCCGGTGAAATGGCAGGGGTACGGGAGCGTTATTTGGTTGGGAGTCGGACTAAGAAACGGCAAAGTATATGAAGGCCTGTGAAGAAGGACAGCTTTTTTTTGCAGAGTGGGAAATTGATGGCCACATTCTCTCACTCCTCTTATCTTCTCCTCTGAAATCGCTCGCCATTTTTTTCCTTTACTTTCCTTCTTCACCACTCTCTTTAATTTTCTATTCCGTTGACGATGGATTTCGACGATCAAGAGGAGCAGGAGCAGGAGCAGGAGCAGGAGGAGGAGCTGGAGATGGATTACGAGTCGCGAGGTGTGAAAATGGGGAGTAGTACTGGACAACCCAATATTTGTGGGGTCAAGCAGAGGAAACCTAGGTACCGTGAGTGCTTGAAGAATCACGCGGTTGGCATCGGCGGACACGCCCTCGACGGCTGCGGCGAGTTTCTAGCCGCTGGGCCCGACGGCACCCTCGACGCCCTCAAGTGCGCCGCCTGCAACTGCCACCGCAACTTCCACCGCAAGGAGACCGACTCGGTCAACGCCGCACTCGGACTCGGGATCGGAATCGGAGTGGGAGAGCCGTTTCTGTTACCGCACCCGCACCCGCAGTTCTACCGGAGTCCAGCTGGGTACCTCCACGTGGCGCCACAGCACAGGCCGCTGGCTCTGCCGTCGACGTCGGGCGGGAGGGAGGAGCAGGAGGACATGTCGAACCCGAATAGCAGCGGGAAGAAGAGATTCCGGACGAAATTCACGCAGGAGCAGAAGGATAGAATGCTGGGGTTGGCTGAAACATTGGGGTGGAGAATTCAGAAGCAGGACGAGGCGGTGGTTCAGCAGTTCTGCAGCGACACCGGCGTCAAGCGCCACGTCCTCAAGGTCTGGATGCACAATAACAAGCACACTCTCGGTAAGAAACCCTAGACCAACCACACTACACCAACACCAACACTCAATTTTTAGATTTAGGGTTTCATCCATCCTACTCATCCTCTCCTCCATCATCTTTTCTTTCTTTTTCTTTCTTGGGCTATGTTAATTAATTGGAATGGTATCATATATCCAATTAATTAGTTAATTAATTAATTAATTAATTAATATGGTTATTTAACATTAGTGTGGGTTCATTAATTTCTCCATTCTCCATCATGGGCTTTAATTTTGTGAAAAAAATCTCTTATTGTTGCTCTCCCGATTAAGCGATATGGTCATGGTGCGTGTTTGTTTTGATTTCTCCAGTTGACTTTCTTTTTTCTTTCTGTTTCGTGGAATCTAAGAAACGACACAAACGGGATTTCGGGCCAACACCAACGTGTATGGAACCTACATTTTTCCGTTTCAACTATAACGTTGATTATTATTCACCCACCAAAATGTGATTTTCGTTACACTGGGTTCTTCAATTTTTACCTTTTTTTCGTGCATTTGTTTTTCTGGATCAATTAATGCAAGCTACTGCAAAAGCTAACCATGGGGGGATCAGCTGCAGCTTGTTCCCTCTCTTGGTCCGTTTCTGTTGCCAAGTTTTGTTCTTTCTCATACCCCAACTGCCATCTTAACTTATTTACCCTTACTCCAGTCATTAATGCACAAATTTATGTCCTTTCTTTAATTTTTCCTTTGCCAATGGATAATATATATATAAAAATATATATCTTTTGATTATTTTCTAATCCAATTTCTATAACATTACTTGTTGACCTAATTAATCATGATTATCATATGGGGTTTCGGGAGGGAGGACTACACTAATGTATCAGCAGAAATTGACAGGAGAGAAGGAGAAAGTTTGAATTTTTTGATCAAATATGTATATATTTATATATATGGGGTTGTTCTGAAGTGATCTGTTGGATATTGGTCGATAGATCCAATGTTTTGGTCTCAACTTTTATTTGTTGTTCTTTCCTTTTCGTTTTCATCTGTTCTCCAAGGGAACATGTGGGCACTCCAAGCTGCAAACATTTTTTTCTTTTCTTTTTAAAACCGGCCCTTTGGGTTTTCGCCATCTCCCTTTCTCTTTCTGTTTGAAAGAAAAGAAAAGAAAAAATTGATAGAAGAAGGGACATTCAGCTTTTGTCTGTGACTTGTTAGTTCATCCTTGCATAGAATCTCATCATCAAGATTCTTTGGTTTCTCCATCCCATCTACTTCTTCTCAACTTCCTCCCTATACCCCTTCCCTTCACTCCACCACTTTTTTTCTTTTTCTAAAATCTTTTTACGCCTTTCCCCCTTCAAATCTAACCCCAATCAGACATTTTTTAAAAAAAAATGTTAAACTTATTTATCTTTTGAGTTTAAAAAAATTCTTGGATGAACGACACTATTATAGATATATAGACCTAACGACACCTGCACCCAATAATTTCTTAGGTCAGTTAAGGTAATTGAGTATTTGAACCATAATGTGTATGTGTTGTTTGTGGAAAATTGTTGGGTTCAAAGATGGCAGCAATTAAGGAAACAAGGTTGTTTTTTAGTGGTTTTTGGAGTAAAAAATGTCCTAAAACCGAGCTGATGGGTTAGCTGTGTAATATGAAAAAAAAGGAGGTGGCATAGGCATGTTGAAAATGTGGTCCATTGAAGAAGACAAACCAAAAACCTGCATGCAAGAAAGCAATGGGAGGAGGGGAAGAAGTATTTAAAGTGTGGTCAAAGTCAAAGATATAAATATATATATAAGTTATAAGAGTGTGTGGTTTTGATTGTTAATCAAAATCATACCCATCAAAGCAACCTCCTTACTTTTGGTGGATACCCTCTGTCTTTATTCATCATTCCATGAGTTTAAAGCAGCTCTGGGGAAGTGACGGTTTTTTCAGCCTTTTTTAACCAACAAAGTTTGCTCTCAATTAATCATATTATTAAGAATATTTAATAAATGCAATGGTATTTAAATATATATAGAGAGAGAGGGGGGGAGAGATTTCAAATGTAAGAATTATGAACTAAGAGGTAAAGTGAGGGCGCATGGGTGAAGAAGTCCTCTATATTTACCTCTCTGACAATGGCAAAAAGGAGGTTCCAAAAATCTGACGTGGGAATTATGCTTTGCCCATCTTCAACTATGTTCTCATCCCTTTTTGTCCCTTAAATTGAAGGACACATAGTTCTTCAAATAAATTGAACGACCATCATCTGAAGGCCTCCTATGGCCGGTGACCCGCATGGGACTCGAATACAACATCTCGTGTGGTAGCCACAAGGCCTCATGTTTTTGCAACTATGTCATTCCCAGTGGACTAGGCCTCTCTTATGGTTCTTCCAATCTTACATGTTTGCAAATTAGGATGGTTTGATGTATAAATTCTTTTAAATCAAAAACTAATTAACATGTTTGTTGTAATGATCAAAAAGGAAATTGTGTAGATGAGTTTTAAAATGTTTGAGAATTATATTTGTTTCGTAGGAGTTAGTACATCAAAATAAAAAGTCATTATAATATTAACATAGGTGATGTGATTTTATGTTATTTTTTTGGCTACAATGTAGGTTGAGATTTAAATTTACAATTTTTTGGTCGAAGATAGTTACCTTAACCAGTTGAACTATATTCAGATTAAACATTTTATACTAATTATATTCAATAGACAATAAAAAATAAATATATATAATTTTCACATTGATCCAAAACGAATTAACAATAATTTTATAAATTGAAAGAGCTTTTCAATTTAAAAAAGGTCATCCAATACAGGGAATGGTTATTTTAGTAATAAAAAAATGGTGGAAAACAGTATTAAAATGAAATTCGATGTTCAATAATTAATATCAATATACACCTAAATGAAATAAAATATTACGCTCAATTTAAGATCTCCAACCAAAAAGTTGTGAGTTTGAATCTTCATCTCATGTGTTGAACTAAAAATATAAAAATAAACTAAAACGTTGGTCACAGATTTTAATCTTTCAACCCAAATATACATAAAGAGAAAATGGAAAAAAAAATCCATGCAAAGAAAATAAAAGTATACCCCATATCCTTTTTCTACAAACGAGTATTATAACCTATATATGAGAACTAAAATATGAATTTCATTGATGTGTAAAGGGATTAAGGAAAACCAATTCAGGCAGCCTATTAGGAACAAGCAGCACCTATCTTTACATTGACTATCACTAAAAATTGATAGGTTATTGATCTTTTCTTTTTTCTTTTTTTTTTTTTGAAAAATAGAAAGAATTTCTCCTTTTCTTTTATTTTTCTCTCATACTTTTCAAAATTTTAATGTTAGTCAGCTCTTAAGTATGGTTGGCCCAATAATAGAAAACAAGTGATTAAATTATCCATAACATCCTAGCTGAATACTAATGCTTTAGGACTTTAAAGGCATGGTTGTGGAAATAAGAAGGTATTGGAAATTTAAGAATATGAACATCTATTTTTGAATTTCTTTTCCTATAAATAACAATGAGACTAAAAATAGCTCAATTAGTTTAGACACTATCATCAAAATGTCGTGAGTTCAAATCTCCATTCTTATTTATTGGAGTAAAAAATTCAAAATTCAAAATTTGATATGGGTTTAGTTTTGTTAAGTCGTGGATGGGAAGGAAATCGTAAATAGGATTAAGATTATTATTAAATATTAGGGACGTTGGATGCTTCTTTAAGGTGGATTGATTAGTATTTCAAAAAAAAAAAAAAAAAAGGTAGATTGATTAGGACGTTTCAGTGGCCCAACTTTGGCCGAATCTCTGCCCTGGCCCATTCTATTAACATTGCCTCTGCCTCTGCCTCACCTCTGCCAATCTCCCCTTTCATTCAAATTATTATTTTTCCTTTTTATCGAATTTTTTTTATATTATTTTTCCTTTTTCTTCTTTCTTTTAATCATAGTTTAAAAAATAATAATAAAAAAATTTAAAAAAAACCAAGGTGGTGTGGGGCTCAACTGTGATTTGCCTTGCCCATACATGAAGAAATTCCAATAGTTTTCATCTCATCCATATGGGCCTACTGCTCCAATTTGGGCTTTTCTTCCGTATGTCGGCGGTAGGCCCATTCATTGTTTATTTATTTATTTGCATGGCAAGGTCAAATTAGTCATTTAGCTTTGACTTAATTTCACTTTAGCTATCATTATCTTTTATTCAAAGATGATGTTTTTTTTTTACATACAAAAGATGATGGGGTTAACTTGATTCATTTAGTAATATCTAATTAATTAAGAGTATTTTTATTAATTAAGATTCTCCTACATTGTTGAGGGTAAAACTGAGCAGAACTACCACAGAGATACTCAGGACCACAAGCGGTTACAGGTCGTACACTACGATGACAGAGAAAACACGTCTTCACTCCCACAGTACCGGGAGCACGCCGAGCTCCACAATCTGCCCACGGTAGGTGGCAAGCTCTAGGCCTGCAAGTAAAGGCACCACTCACCAATTGTCGGGAGTGTACATTCCCATCGACGTCATACAGCTCGACGCGTCCCTGCCATCCCAAGTGTCGTCCTTCATGGTTGGCCACACCGAACCTATAAAAGGGAAGGACTCTCACCTTCACCAAGTAAGTGAAAATCCTATAACTAATACTTAAGGTATCTTTTTCTATTTCCTACTTTCATCACTAACTTAAGTGTCGGAGTGTATTAGGTGGGACACAAGCACCAACGTTGAGTTTGTGGGTTACTGGCTCATTTACTCCTTAACCAATCTACTCGTCCGATGAACACGTAGATCTCTCCAAAGTTCGCTGTCAACAACTATGATTTTTTTATTATTCTTCTTCTTATATTTGTTTAGCAATTTGAATTCTCTTGCAAAGTGTTACTTAAAAAACAAAAACAAAAACAAAAAAGAAAGTAATCTAATATCCAGGATTGTTCTTTATATGCACAACTTTAACTCTAAATTTGCTAAAGTCCTTTCCTTACTTTTCTTTATAGCTTTCTTTGTAGAGTTCTCTTTTATCCTATAGGTATATATTTAATTTGATTATCCCTACTACTTGGAGGCTAACATGGTACATTTACTAAAGAGGTTTGCAATTTCAATTTTATACAAACTAGAGAGGGTCTCAAAAATTTCAAGGCAAATTCATCAACTTTTTTGAGCTAATACTCGATAAACATCCAAAATTTTAAAAATTTATCAAACTTGCAGACGAAAAGGAAAAGTCCTTTTTAATGGAGCGGAAAAAGAAAGTATTTTGTTAGCAAAACTTCAATTTCATCGTTGGATTCAATAATAATTAACTATGAAACAATGATCTAAGAAAATTATGAAATAAGATTGTAGCCCATATGAATTTAGCTCATAATTGACATCTGTTTCTGATTGATTGAGAGGTCATGAGTTTCATCTACTTGTTGTACTAAAAATGATAAAATAAAATAAAATTATTGAAAATCTTTAAATATGTACTTTGATGTGACAAAAAATAATTGGAAATAATTGGCGGGGGTTTATTAGGATGAAAACGAGGTTTTAAATAACTATTATTTTCATTAATGTTTCTTTTATAGCACTATAACCCTGCATAAAAATTAATTATCCTAAAAATTGAGATTAGATTAATACATCGTATAAAAAGAGAAATAATAAAATAATTTATTATACATCAAATAATAAATTAATCTTCTACATGTCATATTCAAATCCTCACCACACTCATAGTTGTGTAAAAATACAAAATAAATAAAAGAATAAAAACCTCCCCTTGTATTTGAGAACGACATGTCGGCTTATTAACACACATGACAAACCCCACCAACAAATGAAACCAAAACAGTAGAAGAAAAACACAGCATGCCAACTTGACATCGATCACTGGCGGCCCGGCGCCGGAATTCTACTCCGGTGACAGCCAACGTTTTTCCCGACAACCACCGGTGCAGCACCCGACCGGAGAGACTTCACCCAATCTAACCTTTTCACCTCCGGAAGTACTGTTCGAGCAGCGGTGGCGTCGGATCGAGAAGTCCTCGGCCGGAAACTTTCCGCCGCCGGCGGCGGCGCCTCTTTCTTGGTCTCTTTGATTTGCAACTTGGTTCCTCGTTGGAGTTTGATGCTGATATTTACCTCCAAAAGCTCCTTCTTTCTTCTCTCCTCCGGCGGGTTAATATCGGCGGCTTTTCTCCGGTGCTGATAAAGGCGGTGCAGCCGGAGAGCCTGCTCGTATATCCCTCCCTTAATCTCTTCCTCTAAATCTCTCTCTATTTCTCTCTCTATTTCACGCCGGATCTTCATCTCCTCCTCTGAAATTTCATGCTTTAAAAAGCACTTCTCGCGCTCCCTCGCCTTATCAATTTATCAATATAACATGAATTAATTAAATGCTAGTGATATTGCCCCTCTTAATTTTATCATCTTGATTTAAAAACTACATAACAAAATGGTCAAAGATTTTAAAACTTCTCTAGCTTAGCGCCTCAAAATTTGAAAAAAATTGAAAGATTATATATATATTATAATTAAAGTTAGGGGGTAAAATTTTGTTGCTTCCCTTTAAAAATTTATGACCTTTGAACGAATATTAATGAAATAAATTTTTTTTTTATAGAATGAAAATTCGAATCGAACCTGACCCACAATTGTAATATTGTATTTATATTTTAATATGTATGGAAAATATTCGTCCATCTTTTAAATCATATATATATATATATATATATATATATATATATAATTCGACTCAATGATAATAATTTTGTTTTGGGATTCACATTCATCACACCCGCTTTTAAAAATTTCATTAATTAATAAAATAGTCAAATAAAGAATTGAAAAAATAATAATAATCAAAAGGTTAATTAACGGACCAAATAAAACGTGTCACGTACCACTTTTGCATGATTATTATGACGAGACCCACTTGGTGGCAAAAGTGACATATCCGCAAACCCTAAAAACAGAACAGAAATGAAAAAATTAATGGAACGAAATCAACAGTTACTCAACAACACTAGTGCTAGCCCGATCGTAAATTAAAATCATACAATTAAACAATTAAAAGAATGCAGCTTTTCAGAATTCAAGGAAGGAAAAAGGGGAGAGAGAATTGAACCTAGGACCATGTTAAAGGCTGTAGCTTTATGGCTTTCGAGGTTACTGATGATGTCTGGGGAATATATGTCTTTTTAAAGGGCTGGAGAGTGATTGGGACACTGATGTTGAATAGAATTGGGGAGTGGTGGTGGGACATATTTTGAGAATTAGATGAAGGGGACAATTATTTGTTTGGATTATGGAGGTCATTCCAATTTAGGCGGCAAATATAGTTAAATATGTTATACGTGTGTAGGCAGTTGGCTGTTGTAATTGTAATTGTAATTCCCCATTACATATAAAAGGGAAAACATGGGGAAAAAAAGTGCTTTACGTGCAAGAGATTTCATGGAGGGCCTCAGTTTGGCTGTTCTTTTTGGGTTGTCCTTAAAGCATAATCCAAATATACTTTATATTTTATAGGGTACCCTTCTTCCATGGCTTCTCTCCACATGCTTGGTGTGAACCCTCAATATTGGCTTGGGGTTTATAAGTAATATTGATCAACCTTTTTTTTGTTGTCTTCTTGACTAATTGGGGAACTCCAACAGAATTGATCACCTCTTTTTATTTAGACAAAATTATAGGTTGAGGCTTAAATATTATTGTTGGGAACTGATTTAATGAGTGTTATGACAGATAAAATCAAACTCGACGAAGCTATAAAAAAATCCTAAATGGGCTCGGGATAAAAGGGCCTAGACCCAGAAGTCCAGTTGAAATGCAAAGGTCGACCCATGGAGGATAGATGGCCCAATGAGGCTGAGACTTGCGGCAGCGACCATCTGATGATCTTGGAAAATGAGCCTAGGCTATCATGCCTGGATGAAATTGCGTAACGAGCCGACGGATCTTCAATTCGACATGTGCCCCACGACAAGTATTAGGGCTCGAAGGGTTAGGTTCCTGCAGGTACAAGAATTCAACCCCTATAAATTTGAAGTAAGGTTGAATCCTTAAGATATGAAAAAGAAACCCCACACTTTATAATCCTCAACTTCTGATCCTAATTAAGTATCGGAGTCTGTGTCACAACATCGGTGTTCAATATTATTTGTTTTGTGTTGTACATTGACATCAAATTCCTTTTATTATTGAATATTGGTGCAAAATTTGATAGATTCTTAAAAGCCAAAATTCTACCAGAGGTTTAATTAATAGGTGTTGGAAAGACAAGCACACCCTTGTTAGAAAACCTTAATTTTGATTAGAGCTATTTGAGGGCATCTCAATGACATATATATAAAGATCTCTTCTTCATTTTGATTAATTAAGATTTTTTAAAATATTTTAAGATGGAAGAAATTATGATATATATAGACACACACATCCATATAATAACCCAACAAGCTTCTATCATGAATTCATTTTGGGAAAAATATATCTCAATCTTCCAAGAATAACTTAATTAGTATGATCAGTTTGGGATCACTCTTAGAAATTGAAACAAAAAAAAAAAAAAAAAAAAACTTTTAATCCATTAGTGAATAATAATTATTAGTTAGTGAGCAGTAATGCAATAATTTTTTGATTCCACTAATATATTAGTGAATAATAATTATTAGCTAGTAAGCTCTAATACAATAATTCTTTTATATTCATAGATAAAAGAGACAAAAAACTCAAAGAAGATTTTTTTTTTTTTTTTCCATCACTGAAAGAAGATAATTAATGCATCTTATCTTATCTACGAACAATGTGGTGTGTCTTTTACAATTTACAAGCGTAAAGATGAAGATGGGTGGGAAGTTTTAGAATGGCCCAAAAAGCATTGATTGCCACCGGGCCCAAGTTGGCAAAAAAACCTAGAGAGAGGGGAGGGTTTTCGGCCCAAAAGAAGCCCAAAGATTTATGCTTCAAGTTGCATGGGCGCCACGCGGCGTTGGCAGAAAAATAATTAAAGGGTTTTATCTAATTGTAAGGTAGTTTAATTTGAGACGAAAGACAAACAGAAAATTTCTGAACAACCATTAAACTAGTATGGAAGTTATAAACAATATGGTAGTAAATGGATGGATTTAGCAAGAAAAAGAATAATCCGAAAATAGGGAATTACGATTATTTAGCAAGAAAAAGGAATAATCTGAGCATGTCCAGAGAAGAGAGAATTAATTAATTAATGGGTTTTGAAATTCAAGGAGAAGTAATAATATTCCTTATGGTGTTTGTGGTGGCAAAAACTGGTAATACGAATTAATATTGGACAGTTGCGTTTTGTTTGTTGTAGGTCCAAAGGATGGATGAGTTCTTAATTAACCACAGCCAGCCCCTTTCTAAAAAAGCTGAAGCATATACTTATTTTATGGGATTCTCACGTGCTGTGCAACCGAACATTTTAAACTAAAAAAGAGAATTTTTTGCATGCACACACACAAGGCATTAATTTTGGCACAGTGGAATCTCCACCAACTTAACGCAGGTTTCTGCAGCACTCACATTTAACTTTGGCTTGGCCCCCATCTCATTTCTGCTTACCCACAACCACATAGAAACAAAGATAAATAATTAATGCATCAGTTTCATTTTTCGTGTATTTATATAATTAATGTGTTTCAAACCGTAGCCTCGTCTCTTCTGCGGTCTCTCTCTCTCTCTCTCTCTCTCTTCTAATTGGATCTCAATGCATTCGCATTATACGCAAATTACTACACATCAAACCCACATTTTTTATAGTCTCCTTTTCTTTCACACTTATCTTAAAACTTATATTTTCGATCCAAACGTCGTGGGTTCGAAGGATCTTCCAGTTCTGAAAGTTGTTTGTATAGACATGTACCGTTGATGTTATAGTTGAGTACCACTATTTGTATGCGATTCTGAAGGCATATATATATATATATATTTTTTTTATCTAATTGAGCTATCTATAATCGTGGTCAAATTTAGCTTGTACCTCCTGCATTATCACGTGACATTGGAACAGAACTTAATTGGTCCAATTTAAGTACAAGATGACCTTTCCTTTCGACTTTATGGGGGAAATAAAAGCAACCTTTCATTAAATCTGCATTCAAAAAAATCATGAACAAACCTCCCACTTTACCTCTTGTTTAAACATACCATCTCTCAGATCAGAATTGAATATATGTCTTTGCTGAAATTATTTGTTAATGATAAGATTAAACGTACAAACGGTCTTCCTGTATACATATACATGTATATATGTTTTAACCATACCTCGTGATTCAATTTTCCTATATCTAATAGATTCTTGAAAATATATATATTTCAACCCTATGTCAGGGGTTAAATTTTTTTTATATCTGATAGATTTTTTAATAGCGTATTTAATAAGTTTCTAAACTTTAAAAGATGTATAATAAAGTTTTGAATTTTAAAAAGTGTCTAGATTTGTCCTGTGAGTGCGCTGACTTAGATACTCACAGAAATCAAAAATTTAAAAAGAAAAAAGTATCCTGATTTTTCTTTCGTTTAGTACAATAAATGTGGGAGTGAAAATTTGAGCATTCCATGAAAATAATAGTATCTTATCAATTGAGATATGTTCAAATTAGTAAGCATCTAGTAGGTTATTAATCTTTTAAATTCACATAAGTCGAAAATTGAAAATTTAGAAACCTACTAGATACTATTTAAAATTTAAATCTATCAGTTTTTTTTAGAATAAAGTTTAAATCTATTAATAGAACACATTTTAAAAGCTCAAAAATCTAATTGACACAACACAACTCAAAATATTCATAAACTAGGTAATTGAACTTATATTTAAAAAAACATAGGGATCTAATTTACATATGGTTATAACCTCGTATGTACAAGAATTGGATTTGAATTATTGGAAAGGACGTGTGAATTCAATGTTTGAGACCTTGACCAGGCTTAGCTGTCGATTAAGGTAACTTTATTGTTCTTTAATGTCTGTTGCAATGCCAATGTTTTTAAGTGGATGGCTTTGTCAGTGACAACCATGGCAAGCCAAAGGCCTGCTCCACACTCCACACCACAAGAGTGAGAGAAAAAAGAAGAGACACTTAAAATAAGTCCTTCAAAAAAATTCATGGGTTGGCTTCAGAAATGGCAATGGCAGCTCTCTCTCTCTCTCTCTCTCTCTCTCTCTCTCTCTCTCTCTCTCTCTCTTTCTGTGTGTTTTGTACAGTGGGAGGAGAGAGAGAAGAACAAAAAAAAAAGCAACAGAAAATAAAAATCAGTGCACTGGGTAATATTTCCAATGTTCTTTTTTTATTTTCTTTTTCTTCTGAACTAAACCAAACATCAGAAACCTCTGTTTCTTTGTTTTTGCATCATCAACATCATTATATACATACAGAGTTTGGTTTTACAGAGCAATCCCATCCCAGATGTTGACTGGTCAGACAGTCAAACACAGAAGGCTTTGACCAAGTGGGCCCTCTTTCTCAATCCCCAAAAACACACACACATAATATAATACCACTGCTCTGTTCTCTGTTCTGTTCTGTTCTGCCCCTTCCCCCTTACACACTGCCATACTGATACAATAACTTAATTATTTATCCCCTCCAACCACAACAAAAAAATAATAATAATAATAATAATAAAAGAAGCTCACTGCAAAATCAAACACACCACAGCCATCTCCTCTCTTTCATATTCTTCCTTCCTCTGCTTCTTCGAAAACTGGTTCCTTCTTTTACAGTAAATTCTGTTTACAAAAGTGAATTTTGGTGGGAAAGCAACAGTTTTCTGCTTTTTCCTGTGCTCTCTTCTCTCTCTCTCTCTCTCTTTTAAAGTTGTGAGATGTGAAACTTTGTGGGAAATTTGAAAACTTTTTTTTTTCTTTTCATTTCCAGCAACTCCAACTAACGACACTCTGATGTAAATTCCTTATCCACTTACCTAGATTTTATTCACCACCCTCTCTATTTTCTCTCTCTCTCTCTTGTGTATTGTCTCTCAATTGACAGGACATGGATGGATTTGAATCAACTTTTGGTGATGGTCTGTCTTGTCTCCTCCTCTTGCTGTCTGGACTGTCATGGGAAGAAAAAGAAGAAGAAGAAGAAGAATTACCACATGATCCAGCGGTTAATTCTTCCGTTTTGTAACTAAAACAAGCTGCATCCAACACCCCAACTGGGCTCTGAGGAATTGAACCACCACCGCCACCACCCAATGAATTTCCATACACATTATTAATCAATGACAAATCTTTAATCAGTTCAATACACTTCATCACTCTCTCCTGCAAAACCAAACCCAGAAAGCAAATTTGTAAAATAGAACTCCCCAACAAAGCAAAAGATGTGTTTTTTATTTCAAAAGAGTTAAAAGTGTATACTTTCTCCATATATGGGAAAGAAAGAATTGCTTTATCTATGTCTGGTGCTTGCAATTCTCCTGAAATGGAAATTGCCACAGCCAAAGCAATCTCAGAGGGCCTGAATTCCAAGAAGTCAATGCCTGCATGCGTTTAAAATTCCCAACCACAAAACTGAATCAAACACATTTAATTTATGGGGACTGCAGCAGAAATTTTTCAGTCAGTAAATAGAAAGGGAAAAAAATTCAGAAAACACCTTTAATTGTGCTCAGAATGAGTTGTGCAGATTTTAAGAGGAGAGATAGGCTTGGTACATGCTGCCCAACAGTGATATTTCTGAGGAAATAATCAATGAAAGATAATGGAGTTATGGCTTGCATCTTCCATTTCAACCTACTCAGAACCAGAAGCTCCATTCTTTGTATGGTTCTAGCTTCAAACACAAACTTGGGTTCCTCAACCTGTAGTTGGAAATTGAAAACCATCAATGAAGCAGAAACATTGATCAAGAAAGCTAGCCCTTTTAGAAATTCAGATTTCATTTTACCTGTAAATCTATGGGAAGAGGCACTTCTGTCTCCTCCATCTTAGCTGCTAGAGACACACAAGCCACTGACAGCAGTTGCACAGTCCAGCTTTTGTCCATCTAAATCAAACATGTAAGAAACTTTTCAAAAACATGACAATGAAAATTGAAAGAGAAGAAGAAATTGGTGTTTGATTTTGGAGCTTACGGGCAAGTGATAAACTGAGAGGAAACGGTCCAAGTAGTTCATTGATAGACAAAGACTCAGAGCTCCAAAGCTGTAATGGGCATGAGCCTGTTCATCACAGGACATAGAATCAAATGAGAAACTGATTCTTAAAGTTAATTTAGGATATAATAGAAGAGAAACTACAGTTGAATTTCCTAGATTAACAGGATTGATATAAAAAGTTTTAGAAATGGAGTTAGTACTGGGGGCCATAAAACTGTTAAAATTGGCAAAAGAAAAGCATAAAAGAGTCCCCATTTTTTGAGAAATCAAACCAAACAAACAGAAAAACATAGATCATTTAGAAGGTGAGTAGGAAAAAAGGTTCTGGGAGACCAAATTCCTGTTTTTGATTAAAACACAGCTTCCACTGATGACAAAGACCTTAGAAGAAAAAAGAAAATGAAAACAGTAACCAAAACCAAACAAAACCAACCTTCCAAATCCAATCAACAGCTTCTCTCCTAAACTTCAAGTCCAAATCCCCACTGCGCATTCTCTTAAGATAATCATTTCTAGGCAAATGTTCAATCTCTTTCTCTACCAAAGCCCTCACCCTCTCTTCACTCTCTAAAGCAGAGCCCATCAAAGTCTCACAGTCAACACTCGGGTTTTGACTACCAAACTCATAATTTGTGGCATCACAATTATCAAATTCATCAAAACAACTATTGGTGTTCTCTGTACAGTAAAAACTATCCGCCATTGAAGGATCTCTTAAAATGGGGGCACCTTCAAAATCTCACAAGAAATATCAAACAAATCAAAAACAGCATTTGATGTTTCTTAAGAAATGGGGTATCACAAACCAAGACTTGTTGCCATTAAGCACAAAAAGAACCAAAAAAATAAAAAACCAAAAGAAGAGCTTAGGAGAGAGAATTGAATGAGAGAGAGAAAAGGGATGGTAGAGAGTGGGGATTGAGGACTCAGGACAGACTAATTGGGGAGGGAAGTGGTTTATGTAGGAGATGTGTTAGGGTAAGAGAGTAGAAAAAGAGAGGAAAAAAAAAAGAAAAAAAAAAACTTCTCCTTGGCCCTCTATTCGTGAATACAGTACAAACCAACAAAATTCCATTTTGAAAATAAAGAAAGCAAACGATCCTTTTAATCTTTACACTTGCAATTTGAAATTCCTCTTTGGAGTTATTTTATTAGTCAAACAGAAAGGAGAAAAGGAGTTTTTAAGTATTCATGACTTGAGATACTTGTAATTTCATTAGCTTTTTTTTTTTTTTTAAGTTCTATAAATATTAAAAATGATGACCTTTTTTTTTCATGTTTTGTTTTTAAGTGCTTTTCAACTTTGAATCAATAATTCCAATCTAATTTCAAATATAAAAAACTAATATTTAAAAGTTACTTTTTGAAGTCTGGAAGTTTGACTGTGATTTCAAAATAGATAATAAAGTAAAGAAGAGAATTTCTATTTTACCTAAGCTTGGTAAGTTTGTCTTTTTTTATCTTATGTTTTAATTTCATTAGATTCAACCTTAAATAAGTTGCATAAATATGGCTGTTTTTACATTTTTTAGGCTTTTTGTAAAATAAAAAAAAAAACTATACATGTATTCAATGAATTATAAAAACAAAGCTTTGCAACGATTGATGGTATACTGGATAAAGATTGTATTTTTGTCGAAATTGATGAGTATATTGCTGGGAGAATTATATCGAGGGGTAGATCTTGTAGTATAAATTCAATTGCAATGACTTAATCTTGTGCATTGAAACACTGTGACTTGATCTCAATTATGATTGGTTAAGACTTTATTGGATAATTTTATATTGCTTATTGAAATTAGTGAGAATGTAACAAAAATCAAATAAAAAAGTAAAAACTACACCAATAATCCAATTCGCGGAAATTATAAGTTTTGATACAAATTGAGTCACCTTTAACATATTCAAAAGTAAAAGTTGAATTATCCTACCTAAAATGTTGATACTTACCAACTTTGTTGGAAGACAAATATCGACCTACCACGTGTCAGAAAATGTGTCAAATTAAAGGACAAAGGATAATACTCTTGTTATTATGTCCAAAGTATATGTATATTTAAAGTCCGACCTATAAGGTCGAACTTTTTCCGTGTTGGGTGATAACTATTCGATCGCTCCACTAACCACACATGTGGATTACGTTCAACGCCTTGGATTTGTAGTAATGTGCTATGTGGTCGAACAACAGTTGCAACCGTCGTTCACCTAGGAAATACAAGAGATGTAACTTCATTTTCAGGTACACGAGTCTTATTGCAAACAATACATTAAAAATTTAGTCTAAGACTAATTTGAGTTTTGGAGTGCAGATCTCACTTGACTCCTTCTACCTAAGAATCTTCCAAGCAATTAGATTTCCACTGAAACAAATCTCAAACCTATAGTTTAATCCATATATAAAAAAAAGACAAAAAAAAAAAAAAAACATCTCGCCCTTTCTCAATTCTCCATCTATAGAAAACTTTTGTAGGAAATAGACCCCAAGAGATTTTTGGATTCCCACGTCATATATTACTTTATAGAAACAAATGGCTTTTCAAAATATATTTGTTCAAAGAGAAGAAAAAGGCAATATCGCGAGTCATTTGGAATCTTGGATGCTTCTAATGATCTCTCTTTCATTTTGGGAGGCAAATTTTTCTTTTTAATTTTACAGCCAATATGTTAATCTTATATAAATGGCACAGAAATAAGGTATCATTCACACTTTTAATAAGTTTTATGATTGAAAAATATACTTTACAAGGATGAATTGAAACTTTTACCTACTCGTTATTGATTAAGGATGTGTTTGGAAGTCATGATAGAAAAGATGATTTTGAAAAACAAAGATTTAAGAATAATTGATTTTCCAAAATCACAATCCAAATGACACCTTAAAATTCAATTTTAAGTAATTTTATGTTTTTTTAAAATCAAATTTTTAATTTACCAAACACGCTCCTTAAATTTTTGTCATTGCCAAAATCACACCCTTAAAATTTCCATTCATATTTGAATTCCCTTCTTAGTTGTATACTTGGTTTTGGTATTTGAGTTTTTAAATACTGTGTTTTAGGCTCTTTTAACTCTCAAATATTACATATTATTAGTCTCTCAACTTTTATATTTCTTTTTAAAAAATAGTCAATTATGAATCGGAAAACTTTTTTTTTTCTACTGTTAATCTTTTATAATCTTAAATTTGTTTGAAAACTAGATATATAAGAGCCATAACATATACTAGAAATGTTTTTTTTGGTTGAGTAAATAAATTTTTTGAAAGAGAATGTTGGTTGAAGATTGAAATACTATTTTGGTTGGTCATATACTTTGAACTTTAGTTTATTTATTCGTCATGGTAAATGGACCAAAATATTAATTTTAATCCATTTACTTTCAACCTTGTTTATTTTAGTCTTCGTACTTTTAAAATCTTCATTTTGGCTACTTTACTCCAAAAAAGATGACCACTTTTATCATTTTAAAAAAATTTATAATAAATTCATAATGAGAACTCTTTAATATAAAATTATGATTACATTCAAAAGGCGACAACTTTTATCATTTTAAAAAAATTTAAAATAAATTCATAATGAGAACTCTTTGATATAAAATTATGATTACATTCCAACATATATTGAATGTAGTATTTGGTTTAAATTGTGGTAGAAAAAAATTAAGAAAAAAATTAAATGGTTAAAATAATTACTTTTTATAGTTGTATGGACAAAAATGAATATTTTGAAATGAACGAAAAAATACGAAAAATCAAAATAAACGTACGAAATATATGATAAAAGGAATAAACCGTGTTTTAAGCTAATTAAAATTTAGGAATTAAGAGAGCCCACCAATGAGTTGTATGAAGTAGCAATCAGCAGATAAAAATTTGGTCAATTGTCGTCAAAGTGCAGAGACCGTAGAAAAATTGTGTGGATTCCCTGAAATTCTGAGTTTTTTTTTTTAAGAAATAGAAATAAATAAATAAGATGAAGAGAAAGGGGTATATGCGTCAGAACGAGAAATATATATATTAAGGAAAAAAAATAAAAGAAAAAGGGCAATAAGACTTAGGGTTTGTCACTTAGTTACCGTCCACTGGGTCGCACCTCTTCTTCTATCTAAAGAACATGACGAAACCTCCAACCGTTTCCTTCAGAAATCTCATCATTGCCTTCTCTGTCCTCGCATAATTATTTTCCCCAAAATGCCCACTCCCCTTCCCCCTTTATTTTTTAATTCAAAATGGAAAATTTTCTTTTTCTTTTAACTTTTTTAACCCTAGCAAAATTTATGGTAAAAGTATGATGCAGGAGTTTTTAATTTATTATAAATACAACATGTATTTCAAGTTTTCTAAAGGATAAAACATCATACACGTCTTATAACTCAGGACCAACATGTTATTATAACAATAATAATCACTATTAAAAACCTCACATTGACAAAATAAAGAACTTAACAAAAAAATTTTTATAATATAGATGTGAGCTATTCCCTTCATTAACCATTAATTTTAAAATGGAACTCTGGAATAATCATATTAATAATCACAAAAAGTTGATTTCGATGGGTTATATTCGATATATATGTATAAAAGTAAAAGAAAATGAAACTTTGGAGGGCAGAGTAAGAGAGATAGAGGGATGAAAAGCTTAAGAGAAGATAATGAAATATTCAAAATCGAAGGAAAAGGAAAACTGACGATAATAATAACAATCAATCCCCCTAAGTCACGACTTGAAAAAAGAGACTCACACTATATATAAAGAGAGCGTGGAGAAATGTGAACAATGAGCATCAAAATTGGAATAACAAACCCCCAGAAAGCCAAATTTAAACAAACCCCAACTTAGGATTCCGAATCCTAACATTCAAAAATTTCAAACAACATTTCGTAATTTATATAATCCCCTTTTTCTCATTCTTTTTATGAGAAAAAAAAAACAACCCTTTTGATCTCTTCTCATAGAGATGCTCTCTTTTTCTTTCTGTCTCTCTAATATAATCTCATTTTGCATGAGAGACGAGATATATATATATATATATATATATATATATATATATATTGATAATGCAAATACAAATATGAGATGGGATTCAGCTTTTACAGGATCGTGGATCCACCTCTCTTTTATGGGGTTTGGTTCTAAAAAATATTCAAGGTGGACCGAAACTGCAACACTTTACTACAACAATTCCCAAATCACGTGTACTTTATAAACTTAAACTGCAGCCTTATTGCATATGCCAACACAGGGGATTATAACCCACTCTTTCGACACTTTCTTTAGATCATAACCATACGATATTGTCTACTTTTTAAACTTTTAATGTATTAGATTTTCATTAACTAAGTTGATACTGAATTTTGGACTACGTAATATAGTAGACTACGTTAGCCAAAGAGCCTCACTAAGCCAAATTGGAATGGTGGAGCTGTCTAATATTTTTTTCGTGTGGAGTAGTCGCCTGGTATATCTAAACCTAACACCGGTGTCTGCTCTACCACATATGGCTTTGCAGTTTAAGTTATGACATATTCAAGAATTCGCATATATTTGAGAAATGTTTGATTCCACTATACATAGGAGAACGATTTTGAGGAGATGAGTCTGACCCAGAAATCTAAACTGTATATGTCAGGACGAGGGATCAGTGTCGGTTTTAAGGTTACTCTAACAAACACAGAATCATATATTTCCATCGAATGTTAGTGCATATTACACCGAGCAAACTCTGCTCCAGAAAAATAATCAAATTAGCTTAACTACTCGTCCCGTGACACGTAGACTCGTCCTCCTCTGCTCATTGAGATCAGACTCAAGCTCAACTCCACACAATATCGAACAACCCACACCTGTCGTAGATTTAACCATAACACATTATGTCGTAAATATAATCATCTTGTACATAGATAACCAACGTGGGACTTGGTCGCATCTTGATAGAGGGGAAGGATCAAGCAAAGGTATAATATTTGGAAGGGGAGTGGATATAACTTTAATTGTGTGGTCCAACGAACAAAAATAAAAAGTGAAAAAAAAAAACGAAACACAGTCTTCTAGTCGTTTACTAATTACTTGAGATTCGAGCTTCATCTCCTTAAAACGTAGTGTGCTATTCCTCTTCTCACGCACCCACACGCATTTATTTCTCTCTCTCAGTTCCAGACTGGATGCTTTTGTCTCCCTCTTTGCGAGGCCACTTGAGATTTTTTATACCATACAAAGTTTTCTCTGTGTTTTTCGGAACATACATATATATATATATATATATCTGAGGTTGGCATATACCCAAAATTTAACAACATTAATATTATTGTTTCATTAGTTAGTCATGTGGACACAACCCTACCTCTGCCGAGATGTGAAAAATGGAATAACTCTGTGTTTTGGACTACACACACACAGGTTTTGTTCCCATATATACACACCAACCTTTCCGAATATTATTCTTAAACATCTAACATCCTCGTTATCAACACCAACTTTTTTCTTCGCACCCCCAAATTTAGAAACACACACAGCAACATCAACATTGTTATTATGTTTTAGTTTTGGTTCGCTAAACTGTGTCTTGTTTTTTTCTTCATAATTTGTATATGTTGCTGGTTTCAAATTCTATTTGGATTACGGAATCTATTCGTAATTAGGTTTAAATACTATTTTAGTCTACATTCTTTCGGTATTAGTTTATTTTAGTCTATGTATTTTTAACTTTTATTTATGATTTCTATATTTTCATTTTTTATCTCACCTATTTTCCTTATACTGTACAATTTTTTTTACATGACACTTTAATCGTGATAAAGTCATAAAATTGTATTGTAAAAGATTTTTATTGCGTAGAAAATGTATATTAAAATTTTGTAAATACGGGTAAATCATCAATTCACTTCTTAAAAGTATAAAGACCGAATTAAAATTGAAGTTTTGAAAGTGTAGAGGGCTAACGCTCAATAGAATTTCTACGGATCAGAGGATCATATTTTGTGAATGATTTCAATGATGGGTAGAGTCGAAGGAGAGATGGACTTTAGTCAAAATTATGGATTAGGGTTTGAGTTTCGGCCAATTAGTTTTTGAAAATAAAATTGATGAGAAGAAAAGAGAACAATATATTTGTAACAGAAGAAACACATGGCTAGGATTGAGAAGCAGAAAATGTCTCATTGCGTTACTTCATTTTTTGTATTATTGATCTGACCCGATTTTAGAAACTCAGCTTATTTGGTAATTAAAATTATCACATAGACTCTTACTCATCTTAAGAAAAATGTCACATCATTAATCTATTACGCCCAATTAATTAACGGTAGATTAACAATAGGGACCAAAATGAACCCAAGTAAAAAAATACAGTTCCAGAGTATTTTACTTTTAACTTAAAAAATGAAAAAAAAAAGATAAGTATACCGGTAGACTCTTTAAATAAACTATTTACCCAACTTAAATGTTAATAATTTACAGGTTTGTCAAAATAGAGGTACAGATTCATGTAAAAATTATCAAACTACTCATATTCATATATTTTTAATAAACAAATGAAACCTTGAATCCTAAATCCTAAACTATAAACCCCATGGATAATTTATCATTTTTAATAAAGAAATGAAATCATAAACCTTAAATCCTAATTCATATATATTCACCGGAGATCATTTCTTTTATTAATAAAGAAATAAAACGTTAAATTCTAAATTTTAAACTCTAGACTCTAAATCTTCAACGAAAAAATATATTTTAAAATATAATAATAAATGTAATATAATAAATGCGGAGAATATAGGAACTCTGAAAATCTAGATTTGTTAATGTATTTAAAAAAAAAAAGAACACTTGTGAAATAGCACGTGTGATAGCTCCCGTAGAGACTTTTAGAACCATGGGCGCTTGTTTTGTTGGGCTCCTTTGCGTGGATGGGCCCATTCAGTCAGAAGCCCATTGTGGCTGTTTTTTGTTCAAACTTAAAAGGCCCACCAAGTATGCTTGTTCAGAATTATTTTTTCACTAGGACTAAAAATAGTTTAAATGGGTACTAAAACGGAAAAAAAATTAAGAGTTTAAATGGATTAATCAAAATAAGAGAATATTTTAAAATATTGTTGGACATTAGGATAATATGATTTTCCTAACTTAATTTATCAACTAATCAATTTGTAACGTTTAAAAATTGAGCTACAAAATCATGTAAGCGTATGATTTTGTTTTATATATATTTCAAAATATGACCACTCATTTGACATGAGTTTCAAATAAATAATTTTGTAAAATTGGACCATGGAATATTTTATATCTAAATTAGTAAATCATATCTAAAATTTTGAGAAGGTACATCATTTCGATTATAATGGTGTTTTTTAATTAATTTTTTTTTCTAATATTTTATTAGGTAACATTTTCACATTCTAAAGATATTTTTGAAATCTTGATTAAAATTCAAAATAAGAACTATATGATTTTTAAAATTTTCCTAAAATTTTAAATTATTTTTAAAAATATACTTGAGAGTAATGTTTGTGGGTCTTTGTCTAAAGCGGCCTTATCAGTTATAAATCGGGCTTATCTGTTATTTTTGTAGCTTAATAAAAAGTACAGTTTTATTCCACCCATATTAGAACAAAAGCAATTTATTCAAACCAGAAAAATTAAACAAAAACATAATAGTATAAAAAAAAAAAAATCTTATTTAACAAAAAAAAAAAAATCAAATATCATGCTTAAATTAAATTTAACTAAAATAATAAATGACATTTCATTCGATTGCATCACCTAAAAGTTGTAGTTTGTCCCCTATCTTAACCTTAATTTGCCTCTCTCTCTCGTCAAGTTTGTCACCACTTGTTAAGTTGGGTGACTCCATGCAGGGTTCGGGTCAACCTTTCTACTGTTTGAGATCAATGTGTCATCCATCAAAGAGGTTGAACTGATGGTGTGATCTATCATTATGTGTAATTATACTTGCAAAAATAAAAATATGGATGTTTTTCCTTAGATGTTGGTCACAATCTTACCCCTCCCCTCGATAGTTTGATCTATATTTTTTTGTTTTGTTTTATGGTTGATTCGATTCAATTTTACTGGGAGAGGAGTCTCCCCAAATTGCTACTCTTCTGAGATTTTTGACCATGATTTAATATGTTCTTTTCTTTTGGAATTTGACGAGGTTTCATATAATCTTATTCATGTTGAATTGCAATCAACGTGTCACTTGATGAGCACTCGATTGACCACTCATTTCGTCACTTGAGCACTGCTTTTATCGTCCTCACGTATAGTGTCAAATGTTGAGGCAAACATTTGGCTTAACATAATTATTGATTTTGCACCAATCTTCTAAAATAAAAGAGATTCGACGAAACTTAAAATTACACAGTGATGCTAGTCACATACATTCCAATGCTTAAATTAGGTCGGGTATGTGAAGCATAGTAAGAAGGATTTTTCTAGTGTACCTCTATTTATAGAGAGGATGACCTAAGGGTACCAAGAGATCTTCAACATAATGTTATTAGAATTTATTCTTTAAATTCCTTAAATAAGAGGGAATATCTTTTTCTTTTGTGATGCCTTATTCTTTTTTATTGGTTGAGCTTTTGGACTTTCTTCGAACTTGTAGTATTCTTTGGGATCTATAATTAAATTTGACTAAAATATATCATATTTAAAAAATATTTTTAAAATGTAGTTCATTTGAGCAAACTGAAAACTTTTTTAGGTAGGATACATATTTAGTCAAGCATATATACGAAGTGTTATGTTTGATTTTAAAGTATCATAAACATTATATATTTGATAGATATGATACATCTATTTTGTGTAAAGCATGTCATGACCTAAGGAAGGGGTTCAAATTAATAATTATCTTTTAGATTTTTTCAAATATTGGTGAGCAGAGGTTCAAAAATCAAAAGTTATCTTTCAGATGTTTTGAAATATTTGTAGAGTTTATTTGAAAATTTAAAATTGAAAAATGGAAGAATGTAGACGAGGTAATCAAACCTGTGCTTACTTCTTAATCTCTTATTCGTTTGAGAATTGAAACCCTTATCTGCTTCCTCGTCTCAGCACTACTACAAATTTCGCCTTTGTTAACGCTAAAATTTTTTGTTTAGTTAACACTTTTCGAAAAAAACATTAATAAAAATTTAATTTTTACCTTAAAATAAATTATTTAAAAAAATACATATATTGCCAGATATAAAACGTCAACTTACATCTAATATTAAAGTTGACACGATAGAGTGTTAACTTTTAGATTTTGTTGACGCTGATTACGCAAACTTTTCGTAAAATATCGTGGTTCCGTATTTCTCATATAGTTGATGGTCTTTTAACTGTCAATATTGCTATTTTTATTAATGCATTTTAGCCGTCAACGAAAATAGGCAATGTTAACGTTTAATGGCCGTCAATAGATCTTGTTTTGTTGATGGTTTAAAAGAGTTAATAAAAAGAGGAATGTTGACACTCCATATCCGTCAATTATACTACATTTTAATTGGCATTATCGTAGACCAATTGATGTAGTGCAGCTTGGTAGCTCATTTTGTTTTGGGTACAAAATGTCACGGGTTCATTCCTACCTATTACTTCTCCTCAGAGCAGTAACGATGGATCCACAAGGAAAGAGGATATTAATAAAGATCAAACAAGGATCCCATCTCTCTTAGCGTGAGGAAATTAATCATTTTTTTGAAGTTTAAGGGCCCTTTACAAGGGGTAGTCGGTGTTATAGAAAAGAAAAAATCGAAAAAAAATATCAATAAAAAAGAAAGTAATAAAAAAAAGAAATTGTTAACTTAGATTCATATAAATTGTCGATTAAAACCGTTAAATTTGATGGGTATAATTGATACATTTAGACCGTCAGTATTAAATTTAATAAAATAATGTCGTTTTGATGTTTTGAAATAATATTAAAAATTTATTTGATGAATATATGATTTTTTTAAAAAATCATAATTAAAAATAAAAAATTCACAATTAAAAACAAAATATTTAACTTTAAATTATACCTGTTTTTTTTTTTTCTTTGTTGGAATTCAACTTAATCGAATCCTAAAACCTTCATATCTATGAGGTAATCAAACCCCGTGCTTACTTCATAATCTCTTCTTCGTGTGAAACCCTTACCTGCTTCCTCATCTCAGCCGACCCCTTCCCCTGTTTTCTAGCGGTCCTACAGCAGCAAGCGGCGGCGACACGAGGGAGCGGCGGCGCCTGATCTGCAAAGGTGAAGGGCTGACGCGGTGAAACCTAGATCTGCGACCCTTCTCCGGCGAGTCTCCGACTCTCCAGCGGCGACGACCCGAAGGTAGCGAGCAGTCCAACGTGAGCTCCCTCAGATCTGCGATTGGCGGCGTCGGCTTTAAAATGATGTTATCCTAGATTGCTTCTTTCTTTGTGCATCTTACCGCTTTCATAGGTAGGAGCTGTTTATTTTGCGTTCTTATTTCCATTTATTAAACATTACATAAAACTGCAAGAACAATTTTTTTTTGTAGGTTTCTTTCCTTGTTGAATTTGCCTCTATTGTTTCTAGTCTTGGTATTTCATATTAATGCTACATTCTACTTATATATTTTTTCACTTGGTGGATATTTCAGATGAGCCTTGTGACTAATTCTCCAGCTCACTCATCGAGTAGTGACGATTTTGCTGCATTTCTTGATGTAGCTCTAGATTCTCATTCCTCCGACTCATCGCCGGAGGAAAAGGCTGAGGGCGATAATAATGTTGAAAGTGAGAGGTACTACTCTTTCTCTCTTTCAATTTTTTTCCCCCTTTTTTTTATACTAATAAATTTGCATTGACCTTTGAAGTTAATAATGTCTGTAGACGGTGGTTTAAGGTTTCTTGGAGTTATAATTTTTGGTTAATTTAAATCTTGTATTAAGTGGGAAGTGTTTTATAGTTGCCTTGCTAGCCCTCTTTTGAATCCTCAAATAGAGAATTTGAATTTCTCTATTAATATGAGATTTTTATATTTGTATCGGTCTTCTCTAAAAAAAAAGATATATATATATATATAAAATGAGAGCTATTTTGATCATCAGTGATGGGTTCCTTTTTTCAATTTCTGGTTTGTCTTTATTAAAGAATAGATAGTATTTGATATTGCATGATATTTCAAGTTACCTATTGAAATAGGATTTTATTACTGGTTTGACATTACAAATTTCCCCACCCGACTGTTTCTATTGCTGGTTTTATAGCAATTTGTAGATTCTAGGCTTCTAATCTCAAACGCTCAGTTTTTTATTAAAAAAAAAAGAACAAAATTTTCAAGGAGAAAAATGAAAGAATAAGAGCAAAGCTGCACAAAATAGGCCATAATATAAAATCAAAGACGAAATATTTACCTAAATACAAATTATTAAAACGCTAAGTAAGCTAATGGGTTTATTTGTCATTTAGTTACACTTTCATCTAATTATTTTCTTGTATAGATATCCTGAGTGGTCTAGTTTATGAAAGTTTTATCAGTTACCATATATGTAATTATTACTTTGATCAAAGTCAAACCATGGTATACAAGATGCTGCTCGTACCTTCTCATCATCCATTAAGTGCCATCTGTGATTTATTTGTTTATAATTGGAATTCTTTTTCCTTTTACATGAATAACAGCGTTGAGTTGTGGCAAGTATCATTTCTGCACATAATGATGAGGGTTTGTAGGATTGTTATAAGTTATAACTATATAACTAAGTTGTGGTAATTTATCTTAATTTTATCAATTTAACATGTAAAATATTTTTCATTCAATTCCTTACTTTTTTAGGATGAAACGTCGAAAGGTGGAGGAGCTGGAAGGCTCAGAGGAACCTCAGGAGGACATTTCGTATGGAGTTGAAGAACAAAGTTCAGGTAAATTAAACTGTTTCTACTAACACCTTTTGTTGTCCCTCTTTACTTGGTCTACTATTTACTCAGTGTAACCAGTTCGTGGCTGCCACCTGTACCATACTTAACTACTTCCTTACCACTTAGACAGCTAACTATATGACATACTTGCCGTGTCAGTCCCTTTTCCTATCCACTCTACCAATATTTATAGAGCTTTTCCCTTCTGGCTCTTCTATTGCATATTGTGTTTCTGGTGGTTGCCTCCTCTTCCCTTCTTGTATATGAATATAATTGGAGGTTTATCACCCTTTTTTATCCTCCTTTTATTTGAATTGTATGCGATTCTCTAAGAACCGTATCAAGTTGGCTCCAAATGATATATATATATATATATATATATAAAATAAGGACCTACTTATTTTTGGTTAGAAACTATTTCATAAAAAATATGAAATTGCACAATGAGGGAGGTCTTCCCCGTATAACTGAGACGGACAACATATTCTAGACTTTATGTTAAAATAGGATGGGCGATGTTCTTGTATATGGTAGTTGTGAGTGATCTTTCGTCTAAATGAAAATATGCATTTTTAGTTTTTGGTTGTTCAAGAACCAGGAATTACAGGGATGCCAGATGGATATGCATCTCAAATTTAGTGGTAGCTGAATTTATGAACTATTTCAGTCTAGCAGTCCTGTGCTCACCATACATCCCTTATTTTGGTTCCTTTCTTTGTCTACTACTGTGCCAGTCAGTTTCATGTAATTTTAACTTATTCCACAGTAGTTTCATGTAATTTTAACTTATTAACTTGAGATTTAGAAGTCTTCGCGTTAAAGGAAGTATTTGACTCTTTGTATATCTGCATTGGTTTTTCTCTATTGGTGAATTTTATTGTTTAAAAATAATGATCTGTGCAGAAGTATTATCAAAGCAGCAACTATGCAGTCATCCTGGTTCATTTGGAAATATGTGTATCATGTGTGGGCAGAGATTGGATGAGGAATCTGGTGTAACATTTGGGTACATACATAAGGTATATTTTCTTTGTAGGATGCCTAATTAGCTTTTATTCTTCTGTTACCAGCTCATTTACTATAGGGATCGCATCAAGTTTTTGTCTACCCTTTATGAAGAGCTTGTTGATTTTCTGAACTTGTGATTTGTGATTTTATGTATTCCAGTCACTAAGTTGATGGGTCATAGATGTGACATTGTATAGTGCTGGCCGCTTTTGGAATCAAGCAAATATATTCTTTCTTTTATACATTTATTGAGGATCCATTACCAAAAAATCTTGGAATAAGCTGATGGATAACTTTTTGATGATGTTTCAATAATTTATCTTATTTATTCTTGTTCATTTATTTTTCCAACTGTTCAGAATCTGTCTGGTTATGGAGATTTGTGATTCCCTTTTCCTCCAACTAAGGTTCTGGCCTACATGGTTGTATGTGAACATTTTTCTCCTGTGGGACATAGATCTATGATAGAATTTGGAGTTCTCATCTCCATCTTTCAACCACTCTAGCTTATATGTCTGACTCCACCCTCTAGCCTGCCTGATATTCAAATACATAAGATGAGCGTTTACCATTGCGTGATTTCCAATTAATGGAACTATTAGAATAGTTACATAATCCCATGTAGTTTGAGATGTTTTGTTATTCTTTTTCCTTTTTAGTTATATTCATTCACCATTGACTAAATTGATACTACTTACTAGCCATGGATATTAACTCTACCATGATTGGAGAAGTACTAATAACTTGTTTGCCAGTATATTGAACTATGAGCTAAATATATGACCATCTGATTATCTTGTAGGGACTCAGACTTAATAATGATGAAATTAACCGGCTACGCAACATAGACATGAAGAATTTGTTGCAGCATAAAAAGCTTATCCTGGTTCTTGATCTAGATCACACACTGTTAAATTCTACTCAGCTTGGGCATATTACACCTGAAGAGGAGTATTTAAGGAGTCAAACAGATTCTTTAGAAGGTACATTTTCCTGTCATCTGTACATTGTTCTGCTTTCTAAAGTAATTTTTCTATTGTGTTTACTTTTATTCCATTCCTATTGTAATTTTTTTGTCGCCCTTGCTCTTTTTGTATTTGTTGTCTTGTCTTAAATTATTAGCACTCTGATAAACTACTATTTAAGAGGCCAGCAAACGGTCTTCTTTAATCTAAAATTAAATTCTTTAAGTTTGACATGGACAAATTTGCAACATGTAGTGTAGTTTAATAGTTATGTGAATTTAATTCATAATTGGGATTTTTTTTTGCAAGGTATATTGAGGAGTGGTCTTTGTTTGTAATTCCTGGTCTTTTAGGATGTTGGAATTTCTGAGTAACTTTTCACATATCATTGAAAAGTTACCTTTCTTGTTTCAAAAAAGATTGGCATGTTTTCTTGGATATATAGATTTTTGTTTCATATTAATGAGAATCTCTCTCTCTCTCTCTCTCTATCTATCTATCTTTTTTTTTTTAAAATTAAAGTAAAGGTTGTGTAGTCAAACTTGAATTAGTTTATTGTATTCTTGTGGTAATGGTTCCTTTCTACTGTGTTGGACAGAAACCTAAATTAAATAAATCAGTATAAGCACTCTTTAGGCATGAATTTTTAACTATCTATTCATCTTTCCACTCTGACATAGAGAAGTTTCTGAGAGGTCTGTTGAGAATTTGGGCATCAATTGCTTGTTTTGAGATGAGGAGCCTGCCATAATTCCCTCCCTTGTATGAATTTTGGAATTTGCAGCTCAAACCCTTTTACTCTCGATTAGCTATTTTTCCCACGCTCCCTAGGACCGTGAAGCAAACTGCACGATATATATATATATATATATTTTTTATCACTGATTGTCATAACTGTAAAATAGTGCTTATTTCTATTTTATGCTTGATTTTTTATATTATGTCTGGCAATTAATCGTAAAAAGGTGGCTCAATCATCTAACCTTTCTACGAATTTCTAATGTTGGTTACTCAATTTGTTTGTGATGCTAATGGTAAAAATTTTGAATAGATGTCACGAAAGGCAGCCTTTTCCTATTGAACTCCGTACACACAATGACGAAGTTGAGGCCATTTGTCCATACGTTTTTGAAAGAAGCTAGTCAATTATTTGAAATGTATATATACACCATGGGGGAGCGGGCATATGCATTTGAAATGGCAAAGTTGCTGGACCCCAAGAGGGAGTATTTTAGTGCTAAAGTTATTTCTCGGGATGATGGCACTCAAAAGCATAAAAAAGGTCTTGATGTAGTGCTGGGTCAGGAAAGTGCTGTTCTGATCCTTGATGATACTGAAAATGTAAGTGCATCTAAGTTAGCTGATACTTGAATGTAGTATTGTAGTAGAAAATATTGGTGATTGATTTTATTTTGTGATACGCAAACCCATCTAGTTGTCATCATTCATTGAGTGTATATCTGTGAGGTTCCCTTCATACGTTGAAAATGATAAGTTTAACATCTTATAAACATATACGTACTGCGTTCAGTGGAAGAATGTTTCTACTTATACATCTGAGAACGTCTCAATGCATTTGGTAAATAAGAGGATGGTCGTGTGAAAAGAAGGGATAGTAAATTAAGAAATAGTGTTGTAGTGGGATTGCTTCGAAATGTTTGCTGAGTAATTTTGTCTTAGTACCTTGATCAATACATCTTGTAACCTGGTTTTTGTTCTATGTGATTCAGGATTGGATGTTGAGTTGGGATACTGTTTTCTTTGAACATGTATTTCGTCATCTTTGGGTTGCTCAGCTACCCTTTGTTCTTCATGCATATGGAGCTAAACATTGTCAATTGTTATAATAGGCATGGACAAAGCATAAGGAGAATTTGATATTGATGGAGAGGTATCATTTTTTTGCTTCAAGTTGTCGCCAATTTGGCTACAACTGTAAATCTCTATCTGAGTTGAAGAGTGACGAGAGTGAAACTGATGGTGCACTGGCGACCATCCTTAAAGTACTCAAGCAAGTCCACACTATATTCTTTAATGTATTTTCCCTGATCCTCTCTATGTTTATGTTTACCTTTTCATTTTTTTCTGCCTCAATCTCACTGTTGGGATTCCTTCTGCAGGAACTCTTGGATGATTTGGTTGACAGAGATGTGAGGCAGGTTAAAGTTTTTTCTTCTTGAACGTTTTAACATCTGTTATGCTTCTTGTCACTTAAACTTCTAGTTGATTCTACATTCTTTACTCGACCAAATCTAAATTTCCAGCTTGTATTTTCATTAGTATCTATCTGTTCACGAATAAACATGGTTAAATTACAACTTAATAAGTCCCTGAATTTTAAAACCGATCTAATAAGTCTTTGAATTTTCAATTCTATCTTATAGACCTCTTAACTTTAAAATATTTAATATCTAAGAGCTCTATGAACTCCCAATTTTGTGCTTAATAGATGTTAATCCTATTGTTTAACATTTTCAAACTTATTAGACACAAAATTGATAGTTATGATTCTATTAGACATTTTAAAGTTTAGAGATCCATCATAGACTTTTAAATTTAAAGGACACTTTTTAAGTTCAAGATCTATTATACACAAATCTAACTAAACTTGTATTTTTACCCATAAACATTTTGACATTTTCTTCAACATTATTCTGCTTGCATCATGAAATATAATCTTTGCACGAAGGGGAAAATTCAGTATGATGAATGGTTTTGCATTTATATCATGGAGTTGGTATTTTAACAAGGCAGCCTTCAATCCTACAGGTATTGAAGACAGTTCGGAGCAAAGTTCTTGAGGGATGCAAGGTTGTCTTCACCCGAGTCTTTCCTACCAAATTCCCGGCTGACAACCATCATCTCTGGAAGATGGTAGAGCAGTTAGGAGGTAGTTGCTCAACCGATCTCGATTCATCTGTGACACATGTGGTCTCAACGGATGCTGGAACAGAGAAGTCGCGTTGGGCAGTGAAAGAGCAGAAGTTTCTGGTCCATCCACGGTGGATTGAAGCATCGAACTACTTCTGGAAACGACAAGTGGAAGAGAATTTTCCTGTTGAGCAAACCAAGAAACAATGACCACAGTTTCTCTCGTAAATAGAGCTTGCATTTGGGGGCTTACTTGCTGTGGTGCTGGTGTTCCCTATATTTTTTTATGGATCCTACCATCTCATTTTTGGAGTGTATCCCCTAAAATCAACCTCAATCAAGCTCCATGGTTTGTGTTTAGATGTGTTGATGCATTGTGTTGTAATTTTGGCTAACCATTTTAAGTTGGGTTATAACTAGAGGGGTGTAGTTTTTCTAGTCTGGCCTGTGATTCTTTTGAAAAATACCAAGTCCTAACAGCTATGGTTCTGTGTTTTGTAATTTGGCTCAGAACTAAGATATCGAAGGGTGTAATAGAAAGTTTCATGAACTGATTAGAACAGTTGAAGAAATAAAAAAGAGGCTTGGTTTTATTTTGGTTTTTGAACTTCTGTGTTTTATTTTAATCATTTGCCATTGGTATTTTCTTTCCATTTCAGGAGGTTTATAAGAGTGTTTGATGTCATGAGTGATTTGTCAGCTATGGATTTCAAATTGTAGTTGATAGCATATTTTGTGCAGCATTAGAACTTAAGTATTAAGAGTATTCGTGTCGTATATATATATATATATTTTTTTTTTACATGGAGGGATGGAGATCAAAATCACAAATCACAATCTCTTGGTTGCTTTGACAACAATGATTCATACATATACAATTGGAGTAATTGCAAAATGTGGAAGTGGAAGTCCCATGCTAAACAAACTATGCATAGAAATTCTAATTTTGCATTTGAAACAATAAAATACATAACTACATTTAAAAAAATAATAAGACTCTGATAAATGTCATTTTATTTTTGTTAAAATTAAAAAGAAGTCAAATATAATATATAATAAATTATATAATTTATCATTTTATCCTTGTATAAAAAAATATATATAATATTGTAAAATAATAATTCTACAAAATATATAAATATATATTAATTAATTAAGTAATAATATTTTAGATTAAACTGAATATTTAGTTGGTATATCAGAAAATGTGATAAAATAAAATTAGAATAATTAAAAAAATCAAAAATTCAGATTTTAAATATTTTGTCATTGCAAAACTTAAAAATAGTTGCTATATTGACAAATATTTTAAAGATTTGTTATAAATTTACCAAAAAAAAAAGTTTCCAAAATGAATAGAAGGGAAAGCAAATGAATTTACTAAAAATTGTTCCGGACTTTTCACTATTGAAATCTCGACCGTTATAAAAGGGCGCGTACGCGCCTTGCCCCTCGCCGCCACGTCAGAGGAGCGGAAATCGCACTCTCCGCTGCCGTTGATTTCTTAAAATCGTCGCTTATTGGCTTCTCCGTATGCACCATACCTTGTCGACTTTTTCTTCTCTCTTTTTAATCATTTAATTCCAATTTTCGGTTTTTCTTTTCGTTTTCTAGTTCGAATTTTGCGCAATCGGAGCCGACTAAATCAACTGGAATAGAAAGAAAACTAAATTAAAATAGAAAAAGAAGGAAAAAAAGAAATGCAAAATATAGAAGGGAAATTTTCAGTCTACTCTCTTTCCTCTCACTTCTCACTGCTCGGTATTGCTTCCAGTTTTCACTACATTTTCTGTTTCTTATCAATGGGATTTGAATCATTCTTTGATTTGGGTAATATTTCTTTTCCAATTTCCATTTTGGATCAGCATCGTCTTCGATTCACATTTTATCTGCACGGCTGTGTATGGTATCAATTGGGATTGATATCCACTTTCTTTTTGGAATGCTGTTTAATGTGTAGATCATCGTAATCCATAATCAATCCTTGTTTTTGATCCGGGAAGAAACTTTGCCATAATTGGCACTTGCTCCACTCTTCAAAGCCCAACTTATAATTCATGCGGTGCTGTCGCAGAGGGGAGTTTTCTCAACAGCACTTAAAGGTTGATGTGGAGATGAGGGATTTTGCTTGTTTAGTTTCAGGCGATCGGGGTTTCGGATTGCCGTCTCTGGCGAAGTTCAATACCCGAAATTTGCCCTCGAATGTGATTCATCGGTCCGAAGCTGTGAAAGTGAATGGCTATGGCGAGGACTGTGACTCTGGATCCGACATGGACTTATCGCCTGACTCGGGGAGTGATATTCAAAGCCGGCATTACTCGGTCGTCACGTCTCCTCAAGACGACAAAATTTCCAATCGCGCGGCTTCCATCCACGAAATTCCATTTCGCAATCAATCGAACTATCACTGTCCTGAAATCGGTCATTTCGAATTCGGTTTAGTTGCGGAACCAATTCGGCTAAAGCAAGAATACAGTCGTGGAGGAGTCAAATCGTCGGGCTCGGCCACTAGTACTGAAGTTTCATCTGGTCAATCAAACGACAACTCTTCTGGTGGCTACTCTGCAACTTCCACCTCACAGGCGAATAAGGAAAAGATGGCAAATCAGGTTTTTTATATTCTGGTTCATTTATTTACAGGAGAAGGTTTTAGGATGATTCCTGAGTATAAATGTAAAGCTGTCCAGTTTCTTATAAACTAGCTAGTCAAGATTTCTAGTGTTACAAGTTTCCGCCGATTTGTTAATACAATGCAATTTTATTAACTTTATGGGATGGTGATTAGGTAGTTCAAAACGGTATTTTTTTCTGTGTTTTAAGACTTATATAAGCAAACTCACTTTCTGTAAAATTTGACAGATAAAGTCTGGAGAAAGGGGAATGAATATTCATACAAATTTCGATCAGGAAATCAGGGGGATCAATAATCAAACTTCAACTTGTGGAGCATATAGGACTTATGTTTCTGCGAGAAGTGAATCAAAAGCAGTAGAAGGCTGTTTAGGCCAAACTCCACAAGCTACAGATATTGGAATTTCCAATGCATCGGCTAGGTTAGTGTATATGCCTCGCACTTGATTTTCTCTCTCTCTCTCTCTCTCTCTCTCTCTCTCTCTCTCTCTCTCTTCTTTTTTTCCCCTTTGCATTGGAAGTTACTGAGAAAGAGTATGATATTAACAAGTACATCTTGGTTCAGGAATGCTGCTGGTCTAAGAGTTACATCATCTTCTCTTTCGATTCCTCCCCGCCTCCCAAATTTTAGAGCAATGTACTATATCAACTTCGAAACATTGTTGCAGTAATTAGATTAAATTAAAATAGTTTTCTATTTGTCAAAAGCTAACGACTTCAATCTTTACACAGTTGCCTCTTTTAGCAATAACTCATTCTTTCTTATGATGGGGTGTATTCCATTTGACAGAGGACAAGGTTCGTGGGGTGCTGTTATTTCTTATGAAGCATGTGTTCGGCTATGTCTTCATTCGTGGGCTCGAGGTCATTGTCCCGAAGCTCCTTACTTCTTGAATGATGAGTGCAAACTGTTGCGTGATGCATTTGGGTAAGTGACTGCAACAGAGACTTTGCTAGAGTTTAATGTGAGATTTTGTTAACAAAAATTAGAATTTGTTTTCAGTCAGGTGGTCAATCTAGTTAGTGCCGAGTTCAAATTAAATGATTCTTTTGGGAAGTTCTTTTTGTTTTATTTTGGCTAATTATATTTATTTGGTTTCTTTGTTCTTACTCATGTTGTCAACTGCAACAGTTTACGGCAAACACTGCTGCAGCCAGAAGAGGATCTCTTGGCAAAACCTCCATCAGGGTTGGCCAGTGAGGAAACGGCTCCAAAATCCATAAGAAGTCTTGGGAAAATCAAAGTGCAGGGTATCTTACTAGAACTCTAACAAGATTTGAAGACCTATTCTATCTTTCTAAACTTTGGATATTTACAGTGCGTAGGTTGAAAATGGGTCTGGAACCACCAACCAGCTGTAGTCTTTCATGTCTAATGCAATCCACCATCAAGTCGGAGACTCTAAATGCACATTTATCCAATGTGAAGCGAACGCTTCGCTCCGAATGGCAAGCCAAACAGAAGGTTCGGGTAGCTCATCATCTTCCTACCAACTCAACTGGTTCTTTCTCTCAACAGAGCTTGGCTTTTATGAAAGCTGGCTCTCGGTATGCCAAAAAGGTCTTGGCAATCATTAAAAGTGGTGCAGTTTCCTTGTGTCGTAGCCCATCAACTTATGAAGTAAAACAAGGTGACCAATCTAGATGTTCTAGAAAAATGAGATTTACTGGTTAATGAAACATAACAAGTTTCTACAAGTGAAATGATTAAATGAAATCCTCTTTCGGCCACAGCCAAGTTCTTTTTTTTCTTTAAAATGATACCCAAAAAGTTTCTGTGTTTCCTTGCCTGCATGAAATTATAATTCCGCTGGCAATCTTTTCCTGTCATCAGAAACATATTCTTGCTTGTTGAGACTAAAAAGCTCATCTGATGATGAAGTTGTTAAAATGCAACCAGCATCTGGTGAAACTCATCTATTGTAAGCTTCTTATCCTTTCTTCTTCTTGCTTTTTTTTTTTTTTTGAGGTTAATGCAATTAATTTTTGTGCTCAATTGAACAAATAGCTTTCCTGATTGTCCTGGAGACGATTTAATCATCAAAGTTCAGAATTCCAAAGGACAGTATCATGGGCATGCCAAAGTTCAAGTTGCTGCCATTGCTGATGATTCAGTATAGTTTTTGTCCATATTGTCTTATTAAGTAAAAATTTTATTCCTTCACTTGAAGTTTTAAGTAAAATTTGGTTATCCTGCTGCAGGATGAAAAGACACAATGGTGGCCTGTGTATCGAGAGCCAGAGCACGAACTCGTTGGAAGAATACAATTACATACAAACTATTCTACAAGCCCAGATGACAACAATAGTCTAAAGGTTTGAAAAAAAAGAATGAAATCCTAATATATACACACACACAGTTTTTTTTTCCAAGTAGAAAGGTGGAGATTATTCAACCTGACAGGACTGCTTATATCACTAATTTGAACCCATTTTCAAAATGCAGTGTGGCTTTGTGGCAGAAACTGTGGCATATGATATCTTGTTAGAAGTTGCAATGAAAGTCAGCCATTTTCAGCAAAGAAATTTGTTGCTACAAGGACCATGGAAGTGGTTACTTTACAAATATGCTACTTACTATGGAATATCAGATTCATATACTAAGCTACGGTAATGAGATATGTTAAAAGTATTAACATCATTTCATCAAATTGAAATTTTTGACTTGTACATATATATAGATGATTTTAAGGGGTCAATTACATTAATTTAGTGGGTTTTTTAGGTACCTTTCCTATGTCATGGATGTTGCTACACCCACTGAAGGTTGTCTGTCTTTAGTGGAGGAGTTGTTGCAACCAGTCATAATGAAGCAAGGGAAGGGCTCCTTGAGTTGTCAAGAGGTGAGGTTATTGTTTGAGAAGTTATATGTTTCTTTGACCATGATATAATGATACTGTATGGCTTATGACATTATCCACCAGAAACGCATGCTACTGGAGATTAAGGAACAGGTCGAGAAGATTCTTGCTCTGGTCTTTGAGAATTATAAGTCACTTGAGGAATCTTCGCCTTCAGGAATGGTGGCTGTCTTTGGTAGCGCAAGTGGTTTTGTGGCTCCTGCTTTGACCCGCTCTGTGAAGCTATATGCTCTCCTGCATGATGTATTGAGTTCTGAGGCACAACTCAAGTTATGCAGATATCTACAAGTAATCTAAGTGAAAAAATTTCATTGTTACATTTGCCATTCGTTTTCTTTTAGTAAATTGTGAACGTTAAGTTGGTTGGTAACAGGCTGCTACAAGGAAAAGATCAAGACTGATGTCAGCAGAAGTAGATGAATTCATATCAAACAGTAAAGAAGGCAAATTGATGGATGCTGTTATTCTTTCAACTGCTTACCAGAAGATGAAAACTGTGGTGTGGAATATTAGAAACGAAGTGTTGACTGATATTGAAATCCACCGTCAAAATGTGTTTCCCAGGTGAATAAATCACCATATGTTACATTCTGAGTCCCTTTTTTTGGTGGTTTGTCTCAAAGACATCATTTACTGACTGAAAATTGTGGTGATTTTAGCCATATTTATAACCTACATTTGTCTTTCTGTAGTTTCATAGACTTGCCAGACCTTTCTTCACCCATATACAGTGTGGAGCTGTGCAACAGACTGCGAGATTTCCTCATGTCCTGCCCTCCTCCTGGTCCATCACCTTCCGTGACAGAACTTGTCATTACAACATCTGAATTCCAGCAGGATCTTGCTCATTGGAATATCAAGTACTAACATCTCATATCTGAATCTCCATGATGAAATCTAGTGTCAATTACACAATTTTTTTAGTCAGTTTGTCTTAAATTTATTTCAGTCCTATCAAAGGTGGAGTTGATGCCAAAGAGCTGTTCCACTCATATTTTACACTCTGGATTCAAAGTAAGCGTCTTGCTTTTCTCGACTCGTGCAACCAGGACAAGGTACGACTTAGTAGCATCATGAGATTCTTGCTGCTCCATGAAACTGGTGAGATTCTAATCATATTTACTCTCAGGTACAACCATATGGAGCCAGATCAGAACACTCAACATTGCCGTTTGTTGATGATATGTATGATAGGCTAAAGGAGACACTAAATGACTATGAAGTCATTGTTTGTCGCTGGCCAGAATATGCAAAGAGTCTAGAACATGTAGGTGTCTGATAGTTACATTATTCATCTGCCTTACTGAGAACTCGTCCCAGGACTCGAAATGGTTTTGCTCTTCTTCTATAGGTTGCTGCAGATGTTGAGAAGGCAACTTTTGAGTTCTTGGAAAGGCAATACTCTGACGTTCTCTCCCCATTAAAGGACAATTTGGTGCCCATAATGCTTTCCAAATACTTCCAGAAGTTTTCCAGACAAGCGGTAGATACATTTTTTATACCAGATGAGGTATAGCTTATTCTTTCTATGTGGTTTGGTAGAAGTTTCTGAAAAAAAATGTTCTTATTTGGCTGAGGGACCATCTTTTTTCAGTTAGGAATTCTTTTGAATACGATGAAGAGGATGCTGGATGAGCTGATGCCCCAGATAGAACGCAAACTGAAATCATTGGCGTCTTCTTGCTCAACTGATGAAGATCCTGTTCGAGGTGAATATCTCAGTGAAGTAACTTTGGTGCTTAGAGCCAAATTCAGGAGTTACCTGCACGCAATTGTGGAGAAACTAGCAGAAAATGTGAGTATCCTTCAAATCCATCTGTATGAAAATCTTACCTAAGATCAAGATCTTGTTTATACCGCAAAGCATAACCTTTCCCATTACTCCAAGGAGATTCACCTCTCAAACCAGCAATATTTCCAGATCTCTAGACTGCAACCGCAAAATTTCCTCCTCTCAGAAAACAAAGAGCAATACTTTCTACTATCATTTTCATACGTGATAAATGGTGTCATATAAATGCAGACAAGGGTCCAGAGTGCAACAAAATTGCGGAGGATAATACAAGACACGAAGGAAGCGATGGCAGATTCAGAAATACGAAGCCGAATGCAGCCATTGAAGAATTTACTGATGAACATAATACATCGTCTCCACCCCGTCCTTGACAACGGCGTCTTCATAGCAATCTGCCGACGTTTTTGGGATCGAATGGGACAGGAGCTGCTCCATCTCTTAGAAAACAGGAGGGAGAACACGTCCTCGTATAGAGGCCTGCGGATTGCCGTTTCTGTAAGTCCGAAACCAATCACTGAACGGAACGAAATGATCAAGAAGATCAGCTAGTATCTCTTATTTCTTTCGTTGAACTATGTTCTTGGCTGATTCCGCAGGCTCTGGACGACGTTTTTGCATCGGAAATGCAGAGGTTGCTGGGGAATGCTCTGAAACAGAGAGACTTAGAGCCACCAACTTCGATCATGGAAGTGCGATCAATACTCTGCAAGGATGCTCCAAGTTTCAGAAGGTGAACTTGATTTCGTGCCTTCCAATTTTGTATCATCTTGGATTTTTTTTTGAAATATTTTAAATTGCAAAAAGTTGAGTAAAAGAAATTAGAGTTTTTTTTTGGGGGGGTTAATTTTAGGAATCATATAATTTGTAAAAAATAAAAAAATAATAATAGACATTTAAGAGTAATAATAAAATAACTGTAATTTAAATAAAAATTTCAAAATTAAGGTAGATATCCAAATTATTGACAAAAATAGGTTAGGTGTTGATGAGTTATGTACAATTGTATGCAATTTGTATAAATGTCGTGTAGAATGTATCTAGTTTATAATGTATCTGGTTTCCATTAGATATGTGATCGAAATCGCAAACATATGGCTCTAAACTTGAATAGTTGCAACTATGAAATTATTACCAATGGTTGTAATTTTTTTTTTTAAATTGCATTCAAATTGTTATCATTTGATGTGTTTTATACACAATTGTGATCTCACCGTCCATTTTTTAAAATACTTTTCAACTTACATTATGTCTGTCGTTATTTTTTTAAGAAAACATATCCCTTTTTTTTAGTTAGTATATTGTTGTGAATTTATATTATAATGCATGGCCTTTTTTTTTAGAATAAAAGTAATTAATAAAGAGACCAAAAGTTAAATTTAAAGAATATATTTTTTAATTATTTTCAACTGGCAAACCCTATTTAATAATACGCGATCATATTTTATACAAATAAAATGAATTATGATCAAATCTAGATTTCTTTAAGATTTTGACTGTCTCGCTCCTTTTGATATTCCATAAAAGATTTTTAAAAAATAGAAACAACAAATTTGTTTTTAGTACTTTCTACGGGTCCGTTTGATAACCTCTTTTTGTTTTTAGTTTAAAAAAAAGGGTTTGATAACTCATTCAATTTTCTATTTTTTATTTTTATAAAAATCATTTTGAATTTCTATATAAATATCAAAAACAAAAAAATGTAATTTTCAAAAACAGCTTTTTGTTTTTCAAAATCTCATTTCTTTCTTATAGTACTCAACTTTTTTTTCTTTCTCATATTTATCTTTAAAAAATTTACTTTTCATTATAAATTTTTTTTATTTCTAAATTTCTCTCTCCAAACTTTATTTTTATCTCTATAAAATTTTCATATTTTGAATATTTATTGTTATGTGTCTCTCTTTAGAATTTTCTGTATTTTTGTTTTTTTTAACCGATCAGTTTCATTTCTCTCTCTAAAAATTTAATATTTTTCCTCACTTTTTTCTCTCGAAAGTTTCATATTTTATAACTGTTATGTCTCTTCGTAATCTATTTTTTATTCTAAAAATTATATTTTATTTTCTAGTTTAATTTTCATTCACGGTAACTTTTATCTATCTTTGTATTTAATTATTTTATATAAAAATTATATTTTGAATCTTGTTTTTATCTCTAAATTTGTTTCCACTATAATTTTTCTCTTTCTTTATAATTTCTTTTTCTCTTTAACATATCTTTTCCTCTCGACTTTATTTTTTCTTCAAAATTTTTCTCTATTTTCATGTCTCTACATTAGGGGGAGACAAAAATTTCCGTAGGGTCAGGTCTCAAAAATAGAAAATGTACGTCTCAATCTCATCCCCAATTCCATTTTTTAAATAATTAATATATATATTACATTTTTTATATTTAAATTCTAAAAATAATTAAAAAAATTTATAAAACCGATAATTTTTCTCGATGACATCTCTCGGAACCAAGAACGAGGTAGAGACGGAGACTAAAAATTTTTACGAGCCCGAGAATGAGGGAGAGCATCCTCACTTGCACCCGCACCATCTCTACTAAAATGATTTTTATAAACTCCTTATAGGCGTGCAATTGAAAATTCTAGATAGTTTTTGTAATCTCCTAGGATTTAGGGGATATATTCTGGAGGAAATTATATTTGGATGCCAAATATATTATTATGTATTTCTAAAAAAAAATGTGAGTACTTTCATTCAATGTATTCCAAATCAAGTTAAAATTATGTTATCCATATAAAATTTTAAATTGCTATATTCAGAAAATACGTATTCTTATTTTGCCATTTATGTAATTGCCTCAAAACTGTAATACAGAAAATAATATCTGCTCCTTCCTTTCAAAACTTAACAAATAAGATATTATTTTATTTCATGAATCCACAGATGATTAAACAAATAATGAGTGCAAATAATGTAGAAAATCCTTTCACAATTAGTAATACTTGAATTTGTTTTGGTGTACTTTCAATGGAAAGAGATATTGGACAGGTGGAAAAGATGTTGAGCAGGTGAGGCCAAATAACTGAAGATATTTATGGAAAACACTTCAAATCGAACAAAATCATGAGAATGAATTTGGAGAGGACATATTGTCCTCTTGATATATACTTATTTCAGGGGACTTCATTGAAAAGAACTACCTACCTCACCTCAAGTTTAGGAATCGATTGATAAGTCCAATATCAATATCTTTATTTTCCTCTTTCCTTTCTGGTTTTCAATATTAAACTATACTTAGGTTTGCATCGAAATTAGATACCAAAATTCTAATTAATTTAGTCTCTCATAATCCTCAGCCTCAAATTTCACATGCCATGCCTACGGTTGACATTCCACTCTTATCCTTGTTCCGACCACTGCCTCACCTTATTTCCAACAATGCCAACTAAATTTATTCTCATCTCATCCACTAAAATAAATCTTCATTTCGAAACCTTTTTACCTAAACTAGTTGGTAAAATTTGTCATCTATGGAATTGGTGGATAGTCAGTCTCAAAACTCAAAACTAAACTTTTAACTAAAACCTCAAACTCAAGAAAAACAGTATCTTTTTACCATAACTTTTAACTTAGCATTTGCTACATAATATACCAACTGCAATTGCAAATGGGTGGGACCCATCTTTTTCCATTTTGCTTTCTCAATTATTTTTTCTGTTACTAAGTGCCAAAACTCGTTTGAATAAACTTTCAGTTCCATTCCACCCTCTCAAAGCCTCAATAATTCATTAATGGCGGAGACACCAACGTGAAGAAAGGAAGAAACAAAGAAGAAGCTGAAGAGAATCGCCGTTTAAAACAAACCCATTTCCTTCAAACATCTTAATTAACTTGACCCAAAAAGGGCATTACAATATTCCCATAAAATTAAAAATAATTTTATACTTAACTCAAATGCCTTGATTTATGGAATGGAATATATTCTAAAATTTTTTCGCCGTCATCATTCTATAATTAGAAATCTTTAAAAACCTTTCGGACTTGTTCCAGCGTCACGAACAGCACCACCGTGAACGGCCCTTGCCTTGAAATCGTCGGAATGAATCCCTTATACAGCGCCAGAGGCCCCTCCGCCCGTACTGTCTTCAAGGCGCAATCCATCGCGCCGGAGTACGGCGCCGCCGCCCCTGGTTCTACCTTCATATTCATCACTCTGGTTTTGATCACGTCCACCGGGTTCGACGCCACCGCCGCCACGAATCCGGCGGCGAAGCTCGAAGTCACGTGAGTGCCCAGCCCATCTTTCATCAATCCCTTCTGCAGAATCGTCTCTTTGATCTGATCGTACGATGCAAGCTGCGAAGCCGTTACGAGCATCGCTCGATTCACGGTGAGCGAGGAGCCGCGCCACAGGCTCGTCACGCCTTCTCCACGTGCCATCTGGGATATGGCGTCGACCACGCTTTTATAATTCCGGCGCTGCGCCGGCGGGAGGCGGCCGTCGGCTTGCATTCGGACCATGGCCACATCGGCCGGGTTGCCGACTGCGGCTCCGATCGCACCGGCGATGAGTCCGGCCGAGATCTTCCGCACTAGCGGCATGTTCCCCGTGTCCCGATCCGTCCACTTCTGCTTCAGAATATCGTACAGCCCCATACGCGTGGTGGAATAGAGCGTCTGCCGGAGAACGGTAGCGGAAACGCCGGAGAAGAGAGCGGCGACTCCTTCTTGCTGCACGATACGCACGCCAACCGCGATTGGGCCAACACGCGCCGGCGGAGGCGGTGGAGGAGGGACGTTCATGGACCGGGGAGCAGTTACAGAGGTGGTCTGAAAAGCCAGAGCCGGACGGATGGAAGGAACCGGCGCCGTGGGGGCGTGAGCCTCTCCCTGAAGCTGCATCCGGACCTTGATGAGATCAAGGGGGTGGGTGGAACAGCCGGCGACGATGGAAGCAATTCCCCCCTCGACAAATCCCTTGAGACCCATGATGTTTTCAGAGAAGGAAGAAATTGAAAAGTGAAATGGAAAATAGGGCCTCTAAATTAAAGAAGCCCGAGGAAAGGGAATTGGGAAGAGGAGAGAATTATAAAGAGCAGTTGGAAACGGAGTTGATATCACTGGAAACCAAGAGATGGGAATGGAGGGCGAAGGCAATGGAGGAATAGTGTGGAACGTGAGGTGTACGAGACATATGCAATTTACAACGCAAAGAATCAACGGTGAATTGAATTTGGGAAATACAGACTGTGGCGACGGAATTTATAGCAATCAACCATCTGCTGCCCATTCTTTAGGAAAGGAAATATCGCCGAAGCTTGCTTTACTTTCCAGCCCCCATACTTTCAATATTTACAATTCCCTCCCCAATTTTACGCGTTTCTCCCCCTCCCCTCCCCGGTCCCACTTTTACTTTCCTTTCTACTTTCTTACCCTACTTATTCTTTTGGGAAACATTTTTCTTACCATAATTGTTAAAATACAATTTATGCACACAATTTTCTTTCCTTTTCTTCTTCTTCTTCTTCTTCTTTTTTGAACACTTCAACTTTCCTTTCATTTTATCGATAAACAAGAAAATGTAATTCCTCTCAATTTCAGTTTTATCTCTCTGTTTTTCCTTTTTTCTTTTTTCAAATTCTTACTCGTGCTCTTTTTTAGTATTATGATTTTAATATGGGGTGAAATTTTAAATTTATTGTTCCGGGTATAAATTATTAATATCGCAAATAGTTGAAATACATTCCTATTAATAATTAATGCCATTAATTGGTAGCATTAATTTTGAGATAGTTTGATGTATATCTAACAACCAACCTTATACCATTTTTAAAAACATATAATTGAATCTACCATCTTTTCTGCTTTTAAATTTCTTTTCTTTTCTTCATTAGATATTACGTCGAAACTTGAATGTATCTACCCATTCCTGTAAATATTTTGATTTGTTTCACAACCATCCATTTTGTCAATCCAAAAAATAACTTATCTCATTACATCTTAATAAATTAATTGCTATGTCATACTTCAGAATTTTGATTAACAACAAAATTATATAATCGTATAAATACAAATTAAATTTCAACCTAAATGCAGTTGTATGGTTAAAATATCAACAACTTTACTTACGCTTAATTGTTTGAATTTTCACCTAGAATTATACTATATTCTAAAATAATTGAAACTAAAATATGTCAATAAAAAAATGGTAATTTAGATTTTAACTTAGAATGCTGCTGTGTATTGATTTTGGAAGGCAGGGCTTGGTCCCTACTTGACCTTTACGCTGAAAAATAATAGGTCCTATTCTTCAAGGCAAGCTATTCTTATATATGAACATATGACTTTTTATATATGTATATAAAAAAAATCAATATTATACCATTTTTAAAGCATATAATTCAATCTTCCATCTTATTTCGGATAAAAAAGTTAAAGGTTCGAATCTCATTACATGTGTGGTTTTTTTTAGTACAATGGTGGGAGATCGAACTCACAACCTCTAAATTGGAAATATATGTCAATTACCACTAAACCATACTCACTTGGCTCATTCCATTCAAAGAAAAAAAGTTTACATTATCATCTCATATTTGTATCGTGAACTAGCCAAAAAAATATATAAAAAAATTTATGATTCAAACTAATTTATTGAATTTTAATTATTTATTTTAAATTAAGAAATAGCTAATTTAAAATTTGAAAGTAAATAATTTATTAATCAAAATAATTTTAAAATATCGAAGCTTCATATTTTTTTCATGCATAACAGCCACCTCCTCTTTTAAGTACCTACGTATGAAAATTTTATATATGCTACTTTATATATGGAATAATTAAATAGAGATACATTATGAGTAAAGTTTTAAAACTAGAGATTAAAAAATTAGTTTTAAAAAATATGGATTTTTTTTAGTAAACCACCTTATTTTTTGAATAACAAAAAAAGTCATAACCAGAAATATTATGAAACGTAATATAAACAATTAATTTATGAAGTCAAATACTATCACTTAGCTGCATCTTATCTTGATTCTAATTAATTATTAAGCTTCTTTCTGAAAGGAATTTTTTTTATTAAATTGTTAAAAAAATAAATTGACTTTTGAATCAACTTGTAATGTATTTAACAACTGTTAGACCTAGATAAATAAATGGGGAGGAGACTGAAAATGAAGAGAGGGAAAAGAAAAGTCAAATTTCCAGCAAAATTGGAGAAATAAAAAATTTGCTTAAAAGAAACAGAAAAAGGATACAAATAGAATAGGAAAATTTAATTAACTTATTTTTTTTAAGTACAACCAACGTAAAATTCTAGTTTGAAGAACAAAATATTTTAATATTAAGCTAAGTTGATGCGGACAAATTTAACTAACAATATTTGTATTTACTATATAATAATGAAAAATCATTTATTTCTTTTACAAAAATCTCGAAATACGTTTTGCATCCATCTATTTTAAGTTTTAGTTTATTTCGATCAATATATTTTAAACTTTAGTTTATTTTAATCCATATAATTTCAAAATGTTCGTAGTTTTAAAAAGTTACTATTATGGTCACTTTATTTATTTTTAACCTTATTGTTTTTGTCACACTTCTAACAATATCCTACGCCAAGTGTGACTTTACATTACATATGATCGAAATTGCCAAGAGATCGTTTTTTTTTCATTTAAATTTTAATTTCCTTAGAAAAGGTTGAACACGTTAAATGAAGGGAAGGGCGCAGGGAAAGGCGCGGGTGTCTGACCGTTGGGCACCGCGAAGTGCCATAATTGACTGGGAACTCGTATCGTATTAGCCTTAGCCCGGTCAAATTTGGGTATTATTAAGTCAAACTTTTCTGTTGTCGACGTGTCGTAAAGTGACTTGACGATTTGCCGCGACGCGATACAGAGACTCCCAGAGATTGGTTCTGTTCTGTTCTAGGGGAGGTGCGCTGACTCAGTTCCGGGCCCACCAGAAGTCGGGTTAAAATTGCAATAAAAAAGATTCGTTGGGCTCCTGCCACAAACTCGGAAAGATTAGTTCTCTTCCACGGGCCCACCACCCCAACGGAAGTTTGGTTAAAATTCAGGAAAAAAATACTATATCGTCGCCTGAGAGATTCGAACTCTCGCGGGGAAACCCCATGTACTTAGCAGGCACACGCCTTAACCACTCGGCCAAAGCGACGCTTGTTGAGAGAATGGTCGATTGTTATTTATTGTAATCGTCTCGTCATACTGATGGTATGTAAACTGTATTGAGGACCAGAATAACTGGGTCTTTTTTCTTTTGTTTTTTTTTTTATTCTGGAGTACAAAGACCGGAATAAGTTGCATGAAAGGGTTTAAGGTATATAACGGTAATTCACCTCCAACCAACAAAAATTTTATCATGAGCTCACCTCTATAAATGGAGATCTCTGTTTCTCACGCAAGGTACACGAAACTATATTTTCTCTCGAATATAGATTGGATTAGTACTAACCAGAATACTAACTCTGTTTTATAGGTCTTTTGTACATGAGTAATTACAGTTAGGTTGTCCACCTCGTTACTTATGGTTTGATTTTTTTAATAATAATAATTTTTTTTTAGTAATTTTGAGGAGTTAGAATATATCAAATCAACCAAGTTTTCTAAAAATGTTCCCAACATGGGCCTATATATAAAGCGAAATTAGTGATATTTCTCATTTGTATAGGTTGTATGAAGTGGTTGTTCATCTAATAGATATATATTTTAGGTGATTGTGTTGGCTACATACAAGATATTGAAAACAAGTGGCTTAGGATTGATAATAGCACAATTTGTTTTGGTTTGCTTTAGCTAATTTCTGATGACATTGGATTAAAAACACTTGCCTACCTCAATATCCAATACTTACAATACTTACAAGTTACAAACTTGGATATAGTGAATAAGTGTTTTTGTCATTATATGAGTTTTAATATGTAGCTGGAATCTGCACCTATAGCCCTCGAAAGGGTTTTGTTTTCATAGGCATATATAATTTGTGGAGCTCAAACTTTTTTATTGTTCATATTTAATTTCGTTTCTAACACATGACATATTAGGTGATATCTTTATCGTATATAATTTCTTTTTTGTTTTGTTTAGTACACTAAGTGGGGTGAGGGATTGAATTCACAACTTCTTTATTGAGATATATACTAATTACTATTAAATCATGTTCGTTTTGATAGGTGATATCCTTACAATATAATCTTTCATAGTAGCAAAAAATATATATGGTATATTGTTCCCAAATTTAATTTTTCTACATGGACCTTAAAAACCTAGCAAATGCATAAGAGGAAAAAAATTGACTGAGCGAGAATTGCGCAATAAATATCAACGAAATTAGATTATTTTTTAAGATAACGAATACAAATTTTTAATCAATAAAATGCGTACAAATACAAATATTATGATCATTAATTAATTTCTCTACTAACTCCAATCCTATGTCGTAATTGAAAAAAAAAATATATATATATATATAGATTAACTCAAGAGTATCTGTTTGTACTTTGTATTCCAATGCTCATTCAAATTCAACCAAGTTGTTTTGCCTTCTATCGCGGTCGAAATGACGTCGTTAATAGGCAAGTGGAGGAATGGACTATTAAAAGGAGAATTCTTCTGGTCTGGAGCCACGTTATAATTCGAGCAAGTAGAAATTAGAATCGTAAGCTCAATCTGATGCCCGCGGCAATTGCAATTGCAGCAGCGCCAAATTGTCGTTACTTCAAGAACCTGAAACTCAATTCACGATTGTCTTCCTCACTGTGCGCATTTGCTCGAGAGAACAAAGATATGGTCACAGCAGCCAGCAGCAGTAGCGGAAATGCGGGCGCATACACAATAATCAAAGAAATTGTGAGATTCGAGAAAGAAATCAAGAAGAGCAAGTTCATTGCAATCGCTGGTCCTGTCTCCAACGAGCAATCTGCATTTTCTTTTCTCTCTCAGGTTTCTTTTGCTTTTCGATACCTTCCATTTGTTCCTCGTTTTCCTTGTCATCTTGCAAATTGTTATCGAGGAGTCTGCGATTTCTATTCCTCTTCAAGCTTTCTGCTTTTCTGTTTGTTGAACCGAAACTGATCCTTTTTGTTTCCAGGGACTCCCGTGTGGCATTTTTTCGAAGTTGGAAATTATACCGTACTTTATATTCTAGATTATTTCATTCAACTGGCAAAGCTATCCGTTTCTTGTGAAACTCGCAATTGCAAACTATTATTATTATTTTTATTTAATTTAGTGGAGAATTTGGAACTTTACCTCCAAATGCGTCCTAAAATCTTTTAGAATAAGATTGATATGTTTGTATAAACTCCACTAATCTGGCCGGCATGAGACTTCTACTGCTACATATTAACTTTTGTCCTGAAACTCAGGTGCGGGATCCGCGAGCCACTCACAATTGCTGGGCGTATCAGGTGCTTAGTCTATCTTTTGTAGATCAATAGACATGCTTTGATGTTTTTCTTGTAAAAGGTTCTTGAAGAGTATCTGTTATAGGCTAGTTCATCATCCTTCACAGTGGTCCAATGCTACACTAATTACATCATCTGTAGCAAGTGTAACATAATTTTTGCTAAATGGCGTAATAAAATCATATATTTAAGTTATGGCATCGCTTTTATATTTTTTAAAAAATAACATATTGTGTGGTTTCTAAAATATGATAGGAAAATGTAATGCTTAGTTCTACTTTACAGTTTTTAAATTATGTTACTTTTGTAAATGAAGATGTGCTGCAGCCTGCAGTGAATGTAATATCATCTTTCTGGTGTGATTCCATCCTCTTTTTGTGTGCGTAAGTGTGATTCCATCCTATTTTAAAGCTCTCAAAATTAGAGTCTAGAGATTTAATCTATCAATTTCCTCATGGTCATATTATTTACTTCAAAACGTAATGTTTGAGTTTTTCAGGAACCACATTATGTCAGCATTCTGAATTATGAACTGTCCTCTAATTCTAATTTTTTGGTCAAGATGATTGCAATAAAGAGATGATATAGAGGGGAGTTAATATATTTATTCCAATGTTCTCAATTCCTTTTGTTTATAACTTCTGCCATAATTCAGGTTGGAGATCAATATAGGTCAAATGATGATGGCGAGCCATCTGGTACAGCTGGAAAACCAATTCACTCTGCCATTGCTTCTTCAGGTATTGACAGAGTCATGGTGGTTGTGATCAGGTATTCTCTTTTGAAATGATAAATATTAGGTTGAAATATGTTTTTAGGCATCTATCTATATGAAAATTTTCCTTGGGGAGAATACTTGCGAATTGGTGACCTAGAATCTTCTTGTTAATGCTCCTGGTTGATTTAAATGTGTATGCTTGCCATGTGCTACGGCTAACTTGATATGATATTTTTTTCTTCTACCAAAATTTTAGGTATTTTGGAGGTATCAAACTCGGCACTGGGGGATTAGTTAGGGCTTATGGAGGAGTAGCTTCCGAATGCTTGAAAAGTGCCCAAACATGTGTTGTGAAATCTAAGGTGTTTCTTCTTTCCTTCAATGTGTTGTAACCTTGTGCTGATAGTATTACTAAGAAGTTTATGAAGAAAATTAACTGTATTAAAACCATTTTAAATTGATTTAAATATGAAAATTTGTTTTTAATATTAATTGGGTTCCATGTCTTTTAGGTTCCAATGGGTGTGGAGGTACCATTCGATCTTTTAGGGGTCCTGTACCACCAGGTAAACTTGCCAATGGCTTAACAATTACCTTGTATCCCTATATCATGGCCCACGGATTTGAATTGTCATTCAAATTTTTTCTTTTTCATTTCCCATATATTAGATGGCTATTGTTTGTAACATGGTCATTGTTTTTGCATTTGTTTCTGCTTGTTTTTCTTCAGTCTAGTTCTCATGTAATAGTCAAAATATTGCAATTACTATTTGATAGAAACATTTTTCTATCATTCGTACAATCACATATATACCATAGAGTGATGATCCTCCAGCAATACAGGTTTTTACAGTTCTTTAATGCACTGTTCTTACTTTGTCGTGTGTTAATAACTATAATCTTATTTCAATTGGCTACAATTATATATATTTTTTAATTTAACAATAAATTTCAGTTTCTCAATGTTTCTTTGGCATCCTTGTATGCGTTTCTTCAGTTCAGACACATGATATTATTGTAAATCTGAATTCTTTGTTGGTGTTTGCAGTTGCAATCTTTCCAAGTTGAGGACATTAAGCAGGATTATGACAGTGGTAAAGATGGAATTACCATGGTGACATTCAAGGTTGATTTCGACCGTGTTGAGAAGTTGGAGGATGCTATCAAATCTAATTGTAGCCGTGAATTAATCTTTTATAAGCGATAAATTATACAGCTAATCTTTGTACATGAATACACAAAGAAGGAAGATAAATCGGTATGAAGACGAAATCAAGTAAGAACACAATTAATGGTGGGTAGACGTATGAGGTAGGTGACTGATGACTTTCTACAATTATTCACGTTGCAGAATAACCTAGATAACCTTTGTAAAATACATTCCCCATTCAAATGAATATTTAGTTATTTACTGCCTGTTTCATTTTCATATTCCTTCATTAACCTATATGCAATGGTACTGGCATAGAAGCATCATATTTCGCAGAAGCACGAGGCAATAAATCCTAGAGGATTTGATTGATGATACCAATTATCAAGGAAGCTATGCCAATGGAAGGATTTGTTTCATTTGATCATGGTGGGGTGGGAAGCAATAATTGAAGTGGTGGAATGGACGGTAGGAATTGGAGGGTTTGTTGTTATAATCCATCCTTAGGTAATGCTGTATTTGGGACTGTTTGCGGTGCTGGGTTTAATTGTGATATTGACTTTCGCTGATCAGTGGATATTACTATGACCAGATGTAGGTTGAAGGAAACAAAGGCAATATATCTTTAGGGTGGAGCCGGCACTGAGGGTCATGGACGTAAGATGGAGCGAGGCGGAAGTAGGATTATTGGCAGTTTTGGCGGTGGCTATGATGGTGGTGGTCTTAAGCAGTAGCTTGCTACTAGCCTCGTTTTGCTGCTTGGGGGAAAAAATTGCAATTATGCTTGACAAGGCAATCATTTGACGGAAAAAGTTGAAGTGCTCATTCACTTACTCAACGACTATCACAAGAAACGAAGGGGCCTTATTTATTGATACCTTTTTCCCTAGTACATAAGCAACAACAGTACAAGGCCGTGAGAGAAGACCAACGTAGCAAAGAAAAGCAATACAGAGGAACAGAATGCTTAAACAAATCCGACTCAGATGCAAATTGCGGAGACCAGGTGACGGTAATATAATATCTTAGAGTTATCGCATTGCCAGAGCTAGTTTATGTACTTCATAGACATTGTATCAGGATCTTCAGATGGGTTTAGGTACTCTGAAGGCTGAGGTTTCTTTCTGGTGGGGACTACAGTTGGAACTGTAGGATTTTGCTTGATTCTTGAACTGCGGGTTTCAGGCATTGTAGGATGCGACTGTGTTTTAGGTTATATGGTGAATAGGCTATAGTTCTTGCAAAGTAATGGCTCCTTGGAGCTGGTTCGGTTCTTTAATAGCTGTATTCTTTGCAAGAACGACTGCAACTGATTGTTATTTGCAGTCATTTTTTCCCATTTCATTTCGAGCTTCTGTTGCAATTTGTTGGACACGAGCTGCAAAACCCGACATCAGCAATAGAAATAGAAATGACAAATATCAACAAAGTCGACAAGAAGTAATGCTTAATGGAAGCCATTATATGTTGGAATAGAAGGACAAGGATCTGTCAAGAGCTAGACATGTAGGTTTAGAATTCAGATGAGAGTCTTGTGTTGAAGAAGATGAGATTTTGATGCTTATAAATAGCTTCTGAAAACAGACGGCAATGGCACGGTGATGACCGATTGTTATGCTTGTGAGAACATTGAAGAACCATTAGAAGAGCTTTGAGTTAGTTTAGTTGTTTCCTTGCTTGGCCAACAATCTATTAGAATTAGGACAATAGGTCATTGATTTAAGACCACGCTTGATCAGAATTACTGGATGAACCCCAAATAGTTGTAATAACAATAAAGAGAAAAACCACTCAGGAACAACAATTTGGGTTTTTTTCCCCCTCAGAATTGCTTCCAATACTTTCACAAGGGCACTATCTTTTCCACATACTCCTCTTAGCAGCTAATGGATTTTCTTTTAATGAATAGTGATAGCCTAGTGTGGCTTAAACAGACATGCAAATCCAAATATTAGAACTCATATCGAATGAAAAGGCAGCAGTACGAGAACTCAAGAAATGAGATGATACAATAATGATGTCACTGTAGACAGAAACCTTATGACATATGAACTCAATCAAGCCATTACAAGGAATGAAGAAAACAAAACAATGGACAAACACACAGAAGTATGCGAAGTCCAAGAAGAAAGGTAGAAAGACAGCAGAGAGGAATGGAGCTGCGATGCCATTAAACTTCAGGAGGTGGTTCATTTAGATGGAGGCGGCGAAAAGAAAGGAATAGCCGGCAACGCCACGGTTGTTGGTGTGATAGGAACTGAAGGAATTGTTGGTAATGGTGGCAAAGGGAGCAAGGTAGCCTTTGGCACTGCTGGTGCTGAAGGCAGTGGAGGCAGTGCTTGCAGGGTTGGCGTTGGAGGAAGCTGAGGCAAGGCCTTCGGCAGCGGTTGGATCGTAGGAAGGGGAGGCAATGTCGGTACAGATGGCAGCGGCTGTAATGATGTTGGAGGGAATGGCAGCGGAGGAATTGGAGATAAGGACGGAAATGGAGGTGGAGCTGCCGGAGTATCGAGAAGGCGACAGCTCATGTTGGTGCCTGTCAATGACAAGGATACAAACAATATTATCTTCAAGCAAACCTTGAAAGCAACCATGGTTGAATAAGAATGAGACAAGCCTTTTCAACTGTATTGATTCAGCTTGTTGACTTGAGTTGAAGGAGCATTGGGCCATGATGGTTATATAAAGACTTTGAACGTTGACTGTTTTTGAGTTTGATGGGATTTGGTTGGGGAGAGAAGAATGAGTTCATCAGCCTTTTCTGAGACCGACCTACCAAATCTCTTTACCAAAAGAATAATACTTAGGTACTTACGGTTTAACACTCATATTTTGTTGGTCATCATTAAATTTTTGACAAGGAGAAATGCAGAAAATGATACCTATTTCTTTTAAACGGTCAAATCTTTATTGATGGTGTCTGGTAAGCATGTAGATACTGTTCGTGGTAAAGAAGTCCTAAATTTCGTGTCCTAAATTTTTAGAAAATGATGCATGAATGTATCGGTACTGTGTTATATCCATGCCTCATGTCAGTAGATGTGTTTCTTAGATGGTACTCGAAGAAAAACAAGACATTTTTCGAGAAAAAAGGCATTCTTGTTAGCTGCTGGGGGCTGGAGTACGCCAATCATTTCTCGGTTTTCTAGCAATCCATGAAGGCCTCCTCATAACAGCCTCCAAAACCCTCTTAAGCACCCCTGGTCCTTCTTTGGGCCCCTGCACCCACAAAGCAAATCTGCACCTTCCACCAACAGTCACCATCTCAGCTCTTACCAGCTTCACCTTCACCGTTTTCAGAGCTCTGCTCAGTTCTGCCATTATGTCCTGCCTGTCCTCACAGCTCAGTACCGCCTTCACCATCCCTTCACCACCATCACACTGTTCTAAGCTCAGCCTATCTGCCCCACTGGGTAACCCACATCCCCTGGCTTCACGATTGGCTGCTCTCTTCTCTGATACAAGCTTCTTAAGTTCCTTCACCCTACGGATTGTCTCAGCAAGCACAAAAGCCTTTTTGAGCTTACTCTTATCCGTCTGTGTCCACAAATCATTTCTTTTCAAGTGTCAATGCACACAAAGTTTAACGGTGTGAGCTCTTTAAGATTAATTGAAGATAGATTTTTTAGAGGGAGTTTGGACTAACTTTGGGTAGGCTGGGGAGGATGGCACGGAGGGTGGCATATTGGCCGCTGATTCTGTTCCTTCTGTTCTGCTCTGCCAGCCGGTGCTTCTGGGCTGCATGCAATTTAGGCTCTTTCCTTGGCAAGGATGAAAATGGACTGTAATGCTTGGCCGGCGGAGGTTGTCCCAGAGGATAGATCTGTTGCATAGTTCCTGAAGTTGTGTGGCTCTGGATGGACTGCATGGCCTGTTCAAGCTATGAAAACCACACACAGATTGCAGAAGAAAAAATGGAAAGGCTCGTGAGTATCAAAACGGAAAAGAATACAGTGTTGACTGTTGAGTGGTGTCTGTAATAGTTACCTGGTGCAAAAAAACCATGGCGTATCAAGATTCGCCTTACACCTTACTGGAAGGGGAAAGAAAAGCAATAATTGCTGCCAACTACGACAATCGAGGCTTTTTTATATGGGGAAATTCTCTACTTTTAGAGAGAGTGAGAGAGAAGCAATTAATTGCTATATTTCTGTGTGATTAAGGAAGATTATGTAATATCAATCTCATAACTGCCATTTACTATGCATTTTGATTCTGTATTTATGATGATAAGATAAGGATACTCAAAGTGCTTTAACCAAAATCACACGTCACCCATCCGCATGACTAGAATTTACCAATGGGTTAGAAATCTTTGGAGACAAGGCATGCTCTATCAAGGTATTCTGGTTGAGATGAAATATTTGAAAAGAAGAAAACAATGGCTATCCATTAAAAATCCAATCCAATAAAGGTCTACCACAAGACCCAATACTCTGTTTCAGGTAAATTGCGATAGTGAAGCTCTTTTTATCCCTATCCTGGTTAAAGTAATCCATTGAATCAAGAGAGATTTGTGAAGTTACCAGTTCATAATCTTCCCCTAAAATGATTAAACAGTACTCTTTCTTCCCTTTGTAATCACTACTTATCTATGTATGTTCCAGTTGGAAGAGCCTTTTTTTAAGTCAATTACCTTTTGGGTCCTTATCAAATCTCTTTTCATTACATAAATAAAAATTCTTTGATTATAACTAAAAGGAAAGAAAGATGAATAAACGAGATTAGCAAGTTGGAGAGAACTTACAAAGCGAAGACCTCTTTTTGGTACTTCAAGAGAGAGTTTTTCCAGTATTCTATTCATTCACCAGTTTCCGACTGTACAAAACAATTTGGGAACGAACAAAAGTAATCTGCACTCTAGATACAATGGTCGCCATTTCCAACACTAAAGCTAAATTGACTTTATTTTCTCTTCCGTCCCATCCATCACCAAAGATTTGGTAAACCAACGAAGATATCATCATCGCCTTCAATGTAAGATTCCAGCTCGCCAGATTTACTCTTCCTCTTGTGTTCAGATTCCCCGTTGAGTCTGTCCTTCGAATGATCAGCCATCGATTTACCTTCATTCTCAATCTCACGAATTCTTGATTGCAACTGCTCAATCTCTTGCTCTGCACGATCATCTTTTTCAATGCTATCCGATTGCTCCGGCGAATTTTCACAAAACTCATCAATATAGCAATGGCCTGAAGTGCCCTCGTCGTTCGCAATCACCCTTCTCCGTTGTGTGGTACTACTACCATCATCGTCCTCAAGTTTATAAACTACAGTAGTGTTACTGTTAACATCCGCCATTATTTCTTTATCAATCACAACCGCTACCGGTTCATCGGAGTAGCAAATTTGAAATAATCTAAGACAAACATTATACTGCTCCTTTCCTTCCACCAGCGTAGTCTGGGGTAGTGGTCCATCAATGGCGACCGCATGAAAAGCCCTTTCACAGTTCTGGCACCGGAGACAGCAGTCAAAATACTCTATCTTGTACTCGTAGATATAATAGCAATACGGACAAATTGTCCAAAAGGTCTCGACACCGTCGTTCACATTGTCCGAGTTCTCTTTTCTTTCCAGCTTATTTCCTACACTTTGTTTCATCGTAGTCTCCATTTCGCACCGGATGCGGCGGCGCAGAGCTCAGTACTCCAGACGGTGGTTCTCGACAGCGGAGAGAATTTGATTGCTCCCGAGAAAATTGAGGTCTATTTCAGCAGATAAAGAATCGTTGGCTGAGAAGATTCGAAGAGAATTCTCCTGCGAAGAGAGAGCGATCGTGAGAAGAAGGAAAAGCAATCGGGATCCGAACAGGATAAGGTAAATCTTTGAAGAATTCGAATACGGCGCCAGGTTTCTTGGAGCGCAAACTTACTACTTTTACGTTTGCTGCTTCTTCTACGGCGTGATTCCAGTTCAGGTTAAATCTTAAGATAATTTCGCGCCAATCCATACGACACCGTATTGCGCCATTTCAATTCTCAAGTCATTGGCTTGGCCCCTCTGTTCTTTTTCTGAAAAAATAAAACAAAATCTAGAATATCTCTAGGAAATAATAATATTTCCCAAATTACAGAAACTCGGTGCATTTTTCAACTATGATATTTTCACGCTGCTTTTTCCTACAAAATAAAAATATATTACACAATAATACGATTATTCCTTTTTCCATTTGGGTTTAGATAAATTCTTTTCATACGAATAAATCTATAGATCCCACATTCATACAACAAAAATTATGAAGTCATAGTAGATGGATGGAAAGGGAAGTTTTCATCAGTAATCAAGAGTCGCATGGACTCTTTAGATTTAACTTAACAAATCCTTCTAAAAGAATTCATATACGATAATGTAAGAGGATCAATCCCAAAGTTGGTTTTGAAAAGTAAAAGCCGGATCCTGTGGTGAAATCCTTCTTCAGAGAACCAAATGAATCTGAAAGAATAGCCAAAAATAAGTTGATGCTCTTATCTACCCTCGTTCGAGGTTAGCATCTTTTTCCGTAAAGCAAGCACTATATGTGCATAGGTTACTGTTGTCGCCACGATAAAGACTCCGATCAAGACGCACACAGTCGTAGCACATGCGTACAAGTACCTGGAGAAATAATGCAAATCATAAGTTTAAACATACAAGGTTCAGTTGGAAGTTACCATTTAAAGTACAGCCCTGAAAGCTTTACATGATCTAGGTAGTGAATTCCTTTTAAAAGATATAGCACATACATTGTAAAACATAATTTAACTAGAGCAGAACATCCATCCATATGGTTTGATAAAGAGATGAAAAGTGCTGAAAGTCAAATAGAGACTTCATGAGGACTTACTTTGGAGAGAAAACACTCCAAACAAAGAGATGGTTCCTCATTAAGATCAGTACTATTGTGTAGGCCATCAGCAAGATCGAATTGACAGTAAGTGGAACCAGACACGGAAGGCCAAGAATCATCTTCAGAACGTGCCCGGAATCTACATTTTGAGGAGGGGCAGCAATGTCCAGATTTTTAATTGAGATATACATTACCATACTTAGCAGCAGCAGGGTGGGTGATGCATAGGTGATGATGAACATCAATATGCCAGAAAATAACGTTGAGTAGTTTGAAATGCCCTGACAAGGATAAAATCCGCATAACTAAGATAGGCTTGTAATTGTTTGGATGAAGTTCAAGAGTGCATTCACAAGTAATTCTGTGGTGCACAAGGGAGAAGAAATTACAATGAAAGCTCCAGCAACGTCGATTGTAGCTAGAGAATTACTATTCCCCAGTGCAAAATGGCCAGCCATTCCTATATAGTACAACACAGCAACCTTTAAAGCAAGAAATAACCGTCCAGGATTAGCATGCATTTAAGTAGCCACAGATGCACAGAAACTTTGAAACTATACAAAGTAAATAAAACTGGTTTCTAAAGATAAAATTCACCTCAACCCACTGCTTCCGCTGCAACATCCCTTGAGAAAAGAACAGAAAGCTGGCCAAAATTTGCATCAGAATGAGTAACATAACTGCTGAGTTAATTGGTTGTTGGAGCAGCAACTGCAAAAGGCACCAAGACCCAACGTACACGCACCCGATAATATATAAAGAATCTCTCAGTTCTGGATATTGGGACTCGCTCCCAATTTTAGAAGGATGAGAGATTGAAGAGTTGTGATAACTTGAACATGTCTCGGATAGCTGAATAGGCATAATCCATGGGACAGCCAGAACCGTCCCGACTGTAGTAACACCAAGAGTTGCATATATCATTTGTGCTAATGAAGTAGCAGCATTGTTGGATGGTAGTGACGCATTGTGTTCAGATTTCACGATATGATGCAACACTAGCAATCCAGACATCAAAAAGTTAAATCCAACCACTAGAACAATTTTCGTTCTCCTTCCTAATAAAGATAGAGATAATAAGCTAAATATTATTGTAAGGAAGACAGAGGCTAATTGAATCAACTGAAGATCACTCTCTGACTGCTCAAGCCATTTGGATATGTCTGGAAGATATGTCCAATTGACACCTCCTTGGTGCCAGCCCCTTAAAATTCTTCCACAGATAAGGAGGGTAAAGATGGAAGATGCCCTTAAACAAATTCTTCCGTGTCCATTTAACAAAGCAAAAGAATCACAGGCGCTTCCTTTTTGAAAGAACTGCACTGTTTTACGAAGCAATAGCATATTCAATGTTGAGATCAAGAAATGCCAAATATATTGCTCTTCTTCAACCATGGAACTCGATCCCATACTGATAACCAAGATGAATATTACAGCTAGGGAAAAAACCTCATCGAGATGCCAGGGAAGGATACCATTGGATAATTGCTTTTCTCTTAAACAAATTTCTTGGATAATAGAGTAAATGACGGCAAAAAATATCAGACAAGATAGGGTCATTGACACCACTCCAAAAGCAATAACTTTAGCAGGTTTCTGAAAAAAAAAACAAAAGTGAACATTCATAATCAGCAACAATATCATTCTTAAGTGATCAAGTATTACATGAAATATCTAGAGTTTGTTCAAAAATTATGATAACAATTTAAAAACAAACAGATAAACTTCTTACGTCAGTAGCTTTGTGTAATAACCATTGATTTGCATTTATCAGAAACTCATAGTATGCCGCAATAATTCTACTTTTGTCTTCTCTGCCATCAGACCTGTTAAAATTACTACAAAAAGTTAATTTTTCTGTTCCACGCTACAAGATCTCCAAATAGATGATCTTGTGCCCACCTGGAAAGCTCCGTTGATATCCAGGAATCATGAAGAACTGCAGCACGCAAATACAACCGGCAGAACTTCTCCATACTACCATTACTATTATATCCTTGATCACCCGAAAATCCATCGCATGGGCCACTTCTACATGAAAAACTAGGTACCTGTTTTTGTAACAATCTAAGCAATTGCCAAGAATTCAATTGCAGTGCCCTCAGTTGTTGCATATCTGTAACCATGCAGAAAGATATACCACAATAAGATTACACAAGTTGACAGCGATACAAACTCCAAAAAGCACAGAAAGCATTCTCCAATCTAGCTCTAGATATTATTTGATAAGAGAATGTGGGTGAGTAAGTAAAGGAAAAAGCAGATTGGATCACTACAGGTTCAGGTAGCAGGTTTATCCACTAATGTTCAAGGCTTTTGAATGGAAAATGAATATTGCAATCAACTCTTTAACAGATGAGATTACATCTCTACTTTAATATCCAATCACTTTTCTTCTCAAACGGCCCACTCTCTCTCTTTCCCCTGTTCATTTCCACAACTTCATTATGATTCTGAAGCCAATTAAGGCCTCGTGCACAGGGAGGGCGGCATTTACCCTTAAAAGAATCAATCATTCCTGGAATCATGACGCCAACATTGTTGTGGGGAATTGGCACACCAAATAAAAGAGCTAGTGTTGGTGCAATGTCAACCTGAAGCACATTACAGGAAAGTCAAAAAATAAAAATAAAAAAGACCATTCAGACTAAACAGATATATTGGTTCAATACTATCAGGCAAGTACTTCCAGTCAGAAAAGTAGACTGTAGAAGTTCAAAGAAATTGGTTCAAGCTATCAGTTTGAAGAAATGACAACTTTGTTTGAATAAACCTACAGGATTTGAGTGTTATGAACAATAATATTTCAGACAAAGCTTGAATTATAGAATGAATATTGATGCTTTAGTAATTAAAGATTTCAATGCATAATCTTAATACAAACCTGAAGACATTGCACAAGTTTAGGAGATGAATACCTGGTTAACACCATTGCTGATAACTGATCCAAAGTCACTGGCCTGACTTTTTGATCCAATAAAAAGAAGCAAGGAATCAGTCTCTTCATACGATGACCCACCATGATTGCCATTTTCAGTCATCCCATGGTCACTCACTACAACCTAATTTGAAGTTCAAAAGACGATGATTATATAATTAAATTATTTGCATGATTTGAATTTATAGTCTCACAAACAAGCCAGAGGAATTTATATCCCATTTCTATTTCCAGGGATACATGAATAGTCATTAATCAGGAAAATATTGAAAGGGCAATTAACTTCCAAGAAGGATTTCAATCGCTAGCCAAGGAAACAAAGGTGCCAAAAAATTCAAGTGATAATTAAGGCTCTGGTTTAAATGAAAGTTAGCAACTTTAAGTGGATTAAAAGGAATGTCCATCTCTTTTTGCTTCTGGCTTCAAATATGCATTTCTTTTATGGCAATTACTTCCGAGAAATATTTGTATCACCTTTTATTTCATGGCCCACTCATTCACTTTTTTTAACACACTTAGTTCTAATCTTTGAGGCGTTCTTCCAAAGAAATCTCTTCTCAGTATTCAATTTGGAACTCGTATACAAGGCAGGGAAAAGATACTTCGAAGGTTGCTTCCATGTCTTTGTTTAGGGAGTTTGGTGGAAAATATTTTTAAGACTTCCATACATCCTCTAGTAGAACATAACAAGAATTAATGTTTTAGCCTCTCTTTTGGTGAAGGAGTTTCCATCTTAAGGACTCCAGGAATTTTTGTCAATCTTACTAGTTGTTAAATTTTTATATGAAATTTTAGTTAATTATTGGAAAGGAATGAATGCCTATCGTTAAATTACAAAAACAGCACACATCAACTAGACATGTCAACCGGCACTATGAACTTCTTGGCTTATTCACATCCTAGAAATGCATATTTATTACATGACGAGTTTCAAAATGATAAGACAAAGTCAAAGGAGACGAGAAGGTGCCACAAACCAAAAGCGTCCTCTTTTTATCATCTGGATTCATGATGGTACTAGAATGAATCATCTTCACCACTTCATCCATTTCCATAAGTTTTGGGGCCATTAAGGGACTGAAAAGATCAAACATCCAAATGAAACTTATTAAATAAAATAATTAGATATAGCAGAAGTTGAAAATTTTGAAACTAATAAATGCACCTGTTTCGACCACCAATATGCCCAACATGGTCCAAACCTAGATAATGAAGAATCTGAAATGAAACTTCAGTTAGAAGCTCTTAACAACTGCCTTTTTATTATGTCACAGGCAAATATTATTCAAATAATATGATAGAAGACTTGGCATAAAGATGAAACAGGCTACACAAGTATTTTGCAAAGTTAAAATAATTGACGCAGTACATATAGAGATCAAATGCAAGTCAGAATTGCATAATTTCACTGTGAGGCAATCAAATGTACAGATTACAATTATGAATAATTGCACTGGAGTAAATGTCAAAAAAATATATGCTTAAGTTCACAAAGCCAGGATAGTCGAGTAACAAAGTTGCAAAACTCAAACGAAAGAGGTTCAAAGGAAAAAAAAACTATAACCATCTCTAACAGACTACAAATAAATAAAATCATCCACCCCAAGCTGAGGGACAAAGACCCCAGGCCTGCCCAATAAGGTACAGATTGAAACAACCTACTGAGTTTATAAAAATACACACACAACTGTAATGACATTAAACAAAGCCTATGAATTAAACCATATTACTAACTAAATTGTAGATCGTCTTCTATGCTAGTTCAACTTTTTTGTAATAGGCATTTGAATTACATTGCAGAAAAGATCAATATGCATATTGACAAGAAATGGAAGATACCATTTAAATACCCCAAAATACGTTGACAAGAAAAATTGAAATGGAAGATATCCTGACTACTAAAAACTATGGTAAACAAGAGAACGTAACAATTGCAAGGAACAAACAACTTACTCAGCAAGCAGACACAGAGTGCAATTCGGGTTTAACAACACGAAGAAAAAATCAACGAAAAACAAATGTTATTGTCATTGCACACACGTGAAAAGAAATGGATAAAAATACCCAAAATCAATTGACTTACCAGAAGATCCCAGTCATTCTTGCTAAGCTCATAACTTAAATGTCGAGAAACATTTTTATCTACCTCTACAGTATCTTTAACCTGCAGAAATAAGAAACTTGAACATGTATACCATACTGTAAGTCTATTTAAAAGATAGTACATGATCGTAATTAAAAAAAACCACGGAAGAGTATGCTTCATCAAAAATTTTTAAAAAAATATAAGCAACAATGAGGTCTACCAGTTTTAAATTATTTTTAACATAAGAAGCTTAAGCTATTGTATTAGAGTTAACTTAATCACGTCCTCTTGTCCCTCCTTCCACGAATGAGCTCAGGTTTTACTTGAGTCCAAAATGCCTCATATATGTGGGATCATACCTTTCTAATTTTTCTATTCTTTCGATTGGAAACAAAGCTTTCATTACACGAGAAATTCTTTAAAAAAAAAAAAAAGAAAAAGAGGGAGAGATAAGGCAACAACCTTGAGAGGCCAAGGAGATTCATAAAAACCCACTCCAATCGGCTCATGAAAAAAAAAAGTTGAATAATTACAAAATAGTTTGGTGAGTAATCATAAAAAGATCGAGTAAAGTTGTCAAGTCCCAAATCCCAGCAACATTATTGCTTCTATCTTCAAAGTAATCTTGTCATTTCTCTCCTTCCATATTGCCCACAGATTTGATTTTGCTGCGTTGAACCAAATCACTTTGGATCTGGTGTCATACTTTATTTTTATGAACGACATCATTTAGAGCTGAGCAATAATACAACAAATTTTTTAACATAGAATTCATTCAATCATTCAAATTATTTCTTCACAGGAGACCTGAAAGCATCAAAGCAACAAACAATTTCCAAGTAAATTGGTAGTATCAAACAGCTTTCCATTAATTAAAGAGATGGTTGGTCTCACTGGAGAGGACAGTTTTGACCAGCTTCGTTGCCACTAGTGGCAAAGTGGATTTTTATCATCCCTTCGATTAGACTAGAAGCTTGTTCTAAAGGGTTCACTTCACTTGTTAGGATAGGGGAGAGAGAAGCGTACAAGAAAGCCCCTACTCTTTCATCGCATTCTCCCACTCTTTCAGGCTCTTAGCTTCTTCAAATGAGCTTGGATCTTCCTTATGTGCTTCCAGACATGCCAAGCTCCACATATTCTTGTACGATCAAAAGGGGATCGAAAAATTCTCTCTCTTAGTATCAGTTAATTAACTTAATTGTGACTCGTGAGGAAAGTTTCAAAGAATCCTCAGGGACTTAACATATGAGCATCAGAAACTCAACAGAAAGGCTAAAGTCAATTAGTAGATCCTTAACACCTTCGTGCTTGCACAGCCAAGGTCACAAGCCCTCATACTAGATAACTATTTCATAGTTCCATGCATAAAAATGAAAACTACACTCGTGATATTTAAAAACTATGAGACTACAGGAAAGGAATCCATTACACAAATTAAATGTAGGAACTAGGAAGATTTAAAGAAGTGGTGTGCTATCACACATGCTCTAAGAATACAGTAAGCTGATGTGTGAGACGTTCATTAACTACTAAGCTATAGAACAAAATGTTTCACTTTGGCTTGATACATCCAGATAGCATGCCATTGGTGACATTTTGGCTAGCTGGCTACTGGATCCCAAATAAATAGAAAGCCAGATAAACTACAAATCTCCATGTCCCGGGTCCAAGAGTCCATGCCAGTGAGGAATGAAGACATTACGGCAGTAAGACCAGAACACTGAAGTTCTATAAAGGTATGAAGTAGCATGCAATGCACCAAACATCATCCATTGTATGTAACATCAAAAGATTAAGGTATCATACTTACGAAAAAACTGCTAACTCCATCATGCCTAGTAAAAATTCCTGGAAACAACTTAAGCCATGTTTCATCTCCGCACATCACCATTTTCCAACCAAGTTTAAAAAACTGACCTATAATATGTAAAAGCGATTTCATTTTCATAATTCATATTCATAACATGGTTTACATATACTGAAGCTGCACTAATTTACCAAGAAGATTGTCATCAAGTAGAACTTGAGTGTTGAAATTGAAAGCCACATCAAGGAATCCTCCGATAGCACCAGATACGATCGCCTGCAATCATATGCAAATAGATAAGGTCCGTAGACTGCTGGCATCCGGCATACCATTTTTGCCACAATAATCAAGAATGAAGAAACACTTACCTTCAGACGGGGCATCGTAACAGTTGGAGGTGCAGCCTTTGCATGGTAACCTTTTGCAACTCCATTTGCCAACAATGATTGAGTGTATGGCATAGATTCCATAAAGGCCTGGTTTGGAGGCCGTTCATCTTTTCCAAGCACAAATTCTGCTGGAAGACCATCAATTACCTAAACTGACATGTTCGTTATAGAAAGAAACTGTTACATTAATATATGCTGGCCATGAAAAACCACATTTTTCTGCCTGTAGTTCACATACCATTAAAACTAGTCGGTCAAATAAAGGAGGAATGTCCGATAATTCCTGCATGAAAAAATTGTCAAGTTAGATTATGTTCTCACTAATCTTGTATGCATTTCAAAATTAAAAGACCAATAGGAAAGGGAAAAGATAAAGAGTTAAGAGATAGAAGCTATTTTTGTCCCCCGATGTATTTCAAACCACATATTATATTACAGAGCAGATAATAGATATTCAATAATCAACAGCTTCCTCTTTCATGTCATGGGATTTCTTTTTCAAACTATTTTTATGCACCCCTAAGGATTCATAATGAGTTCGAAATTACTGAGAGAGACTATGATTTTCCCTTAAACTTGTCCTCCTGTCCGTTGACCATGGGACTTTTTGAAAAGCTTAGTGATCTAAATAATATCACTCTCAAGCCATTATCATCTATATTTTAGCTCTATTGCAACCGCTAAATCAAAACAATTTCATAAGAAATACCAAGAACTTACAGAGGATTAATCTCTTGAATAAGATAAGAAACACGTAAGTTGGAATCTGATAATCCTAAAACCTTACGTAATTGACACTAGAAACGTACTAATTCTTTTTGTTTCCTAGAACCACATCTTCGAGAGTAGTAAAGGTGCCCTAATTAAGAACCAAGAACAGGCTGCTATAAGCTTACAAAGTGGTTAGAGTCTAAATAAAGTTTGATCCTACTATAAAAGCAATCCCCTCCATATAGTTAAATTCAATCAACCACCCTTTTATATATAGCCTACACAAGTTCAAGCTCAACCAGGAACGTAAACAATATGACTGTATCAAAAGAAGTAATATCTTCGGAAAGGACCTGATATAGCGATTGGAGCTCATGAGGAGGCAGATCTTTCTCACTCTCATTTCGCAATGAATAGCATGTGGGCGAACGAAAACTTTCCGAACCACTGAAAAAAAAAATCACATTTGCGACGTGTAAACCTCAATAGGAAAGAATTAAGTAGGTGCTTTGAAACACAAACATTCCAATCTCCATTGCTTCAATAACCATACGAAGTGAGCTCAGGGTATCAGACCAGCTGGTCCAGCTTAAGCTTGCTCAATTACATCAAACAATTCTAATTCCGAAGCCCAATAGAGACGTAGTTACTTTCAGAAGCTCAATCTTTTAATAATGCTATCGTTTCGTTGCTCAATGATCAGAAAGAGAACTGAATAGCACCTGTCACCGGATAGTGCTGGTTTGACGGGGAAAAACCCGAACACGAAAAACGAGAGTCCAATGATCTGAACAGCAACAGCTGCCACGGTAAACAGCGTTAGCCTGTTACAGGTAAGCGAAGAAGACATTTTCGGGTGGAAGAAGATGAAACTCCACTTCGAAGCGTTCCCTGCAAATCTCGAGCCGAGGAGCCTACGATAAGCAAGGGAAATAAAAGAAGTTTCGGCGGCCGGCCGAAATTTCTAGGAAAGACGGTTTAATTCGTTTCCGTTGGTCGTCGGATTGGACAAGACAAAACATATACCATTTTTCCAAACATTCAGAAAATGTGAAACCTACTAAAATTTTTCGCATTTCTTAATCACTGCAATTCTTTAAACTCACGAACTTTTGGTCGAAAATAAATACATTAATCAGTTATTTTCAAGTACTTCAAACTCAAACATTCGGAAAATGTGAAATATACTAAAATTTTTCACATTTCTCAGATATAGCAATCATTCGAACTCATGAACTTTTGATAAAAATAAATACAGTTATGGTAAGTTCGCAGCAGCCAATTTTATTATTGTACAGAAACTACACATTTATATAATATTTGAATTTGAGATGGATTTAAATTAGATTATTGTTGTGAACGTCCTTTTTCTGGCTCAAGTTGTAGCGATGCTCCTAAAGATCACAAATTAAGCGGAAGATAAAGAAGGAAGGGCAATTTTACAGAGAATTTAAATTTTAATAAATTCAAAACTTTCATTCGTATCGACATTGAGATAATATTTTCAGGGGGAGTGACATTGATGATTACAGTCAATTCGACATGTGAGGGAGATGTCTACAAATACAGAGATTTTGCTGAGAGCAACAGGACAACATAAATTACAATGCTGCTAAATTTGTGGACAACCTCAGGAGTTGTTCAAAATTATGGGAACACAGGCCAGGCAGCAGCATGTCAAAGCAAAAGAATGGACATCCAGACTTCGTATTCATGATCTTACATCTTTCAAAACTCCCCCCTTCTCGAGCTCGCCAACAAGATCCCTTAACGATGGGACTTTCATGGCCAGAGTTCTGTATAGTCGAGAATACCGAGCTCGGGTTCCATCTGCAGTTCTTGCCAATGCAAGCAAGCTCAGAGCCTCGGGGAGCTGGGAAAATACCTGCTTGATATCCTCCAAGCTCATGTTTTCTAAAACAGATGGTCTTGGAACAACTCTCACAATTTCACCACCTTTCGGTTCCTGTACACGGGCGTCGGCCTTGATAACCAATTCTGAATTTGAGTTTGCACCACACTTGATGATAAAAGGTGTTGTTGAGCCTGTATTGAACTGCAGGACGTTCCACTGAGCTACATCGGTTTCCGTGCCAGAACTCGAGTCCATGGACAGTCTACGGTTGTGTGATGTCGCTTGATAGATGTCATCTTCTTCTGGAGTTAACTGCAGTAAATAAAATTGGAGAAGTCATGCAGTGAATAGAATTGCTGAAATATATAGGCTTCAGCAAATAAACTACATGAAATCCAAGATTTGAAGCAGTCATGCTCTAGAATATTCTTATTTTACATCGAGATAACTAAAATTGATATCTAGAAGAGTAACAAAAAGTTGTCTAATCGGTTAATGTTCTATCTAAACGGTAATATGCTCAGAGAAGATATGGAATAAGGTTTCTGAGATTAAGAATAAAATTTCTAATATTATTTTTATGAATTATTTTCAAAATTGCAATAAAAAGAGAGATTTTACATTGTTTGGCGATGTTTGAAAAAAACCAAATTTAAATTGATACAAAATCCACAATAAAAGTAGAGAATGTCTTTTAAGAAAAAAAGTATTGGGATTAACCACTATTTGGAAATGGGAGTTAACAAAATCTAGTCACTAAGAAAACAATCAACGACAGTAATTCTTGATTTTGAAACAAGGTCAAAATCAAGTCATTCATAATCAACATATAGTTCAAAAGAATTCAGACAAGCTAGTATTCGATTTAATTTATTTTTTTAGTCTAAAAGAACTATATTATAATGAGTGACAAATTGCCACAAATCTCTTGCAGGGATTCCCACTCCCACCACAAATATTAACAAATGGAGATTTTCCAACCCTACTCTGTTGAAAGATTTAATAGTTCCACATCTATACCAACAATTACTTTACTCAAATCTCCAAACAAGAAGAGAGTTGAATCGAGTTAGAACTTATATCTAAAAAGATTTCCATACCTCAACTATCTGACGAGCATCTGTAATTTGCCTCCTAGCACACGGATGATCAATCTCAAGAAGAGAAGGCATCTGTTCTGTAAATTCATCAAGAGATGCAAGCATAGCTTTTTTCTTACTTCTACTCAAGGCATTCACAGAGGCTTGTCTTAGAATATCCTGTTCAATAAACATCTTTGTAAATGCCTGTTGACTGACAAAGAAACAAAACAAGGGAAAGCAAAAGACATTTGTGTAGAATATTACCTTCGCTTGCTTCAAAATGCCATCAAGGGAGATGAGAGAGGCAAGTCTTGCATCTTCAACAGCAGTAGACGGATTTTTGATAGGTGAACCACCATCTTCCAGCATGAGTAAAGCTATATCATTTTTCATTTGTTGTAAAATCTGACCAAAAAGGTCTACGTATCAGAACATGCTAAAACGCAACAGAGAATGATGAAAGTTACATATATAACAATGGAAATTTAGCATTTACGTAAGAAAATGCTATTCAATTTTTATTATTCATTTGTGGTAAAATCTGACAATAAAAGTTTTGTGTATCAGAATGACAGATTATGCTAAAATATAGCCAAATATACTGAAGAATGTTACATGGATAACATTGGCAATTTTGCATTTATAACTATAGTATATTTGCAGAGTAGAATCAACGACATGGAAGAACCGGACAAATAATGGAAATGAGAGAGATGGGTTTTATTTCTTGCCATACGTGGGAATGTTCTCTTTAAGTGGTTAAGCTTAAAACAAATGATAAATTGTCCAAGTATATAGAAGAGTGAAACTGAAATCATTCCTAGTACTTAACATGCAAGCATGGAGGTCGATTAAGATATGAAGTACCTTTCTTCTTTTATGATCGACTGACTCAAGAGCTGATCGCAACTTTGTAACTTGAGCTGCATCTTCTGCTTCTTCCATAGCCAAGGTACCAGCAATGTCCTGATAAAACAGAAAAATGTAGTTAATTTCAAAGATATCGTGGTCTGATTACCACCTCCCTATCAAGGTTGCAAACTGTACCAGATGAGTACAGTGGAACCTAAGATTTATTATCCAGGTTCTAAACTAGTCTGACTCCATAAAAAAAAATTCATCAATCTTCATCCCAGTGAAGAAAGGATCCAACGTTGAAGTTGCTACAGTATGTGCAAATTATAAAAATTATATTTGATCTGCTTAGATGAAAACTGGAAGGACATGGATGTGTTTATATTTTCCAATGCAGCGATCGTGGTAGAGTGGCATTATTTATCTACACAGATGACATTGGGCCATAGTTTTGAGTCTTCCTTTTCCTTTTTCTATATTCTTTTTCAAAAAAATTATAAATATGAAAATATTTAGTGACTTTGAACTCATGAAATATTTAAGAACCTGGGCAAGTAGTCAGATGAACTTTGAACCAACTACCAAGAACAACCCAGTTGAATCTAAATGACTTTTCAGCACTGAGTCAAGTTTGATTTATTGATCAGAATTTGGTCACAATTAAAAAATGAGGTTTGGGTAGCTGATCAAATAATGACTTTTCTTGACTTTAGGAAAGGGTTTCATCCTCTAGTAAGTTGAGGAGACTAAACTGGTTCCTATTAGGGCATGGGTTCGGCATTGGTAGCCTGGAAATGTTAAGCTTAGTGGGTAGATTTGGGGTGTTGTCATGCTTGGAATTGGGAAGCTTGTGTTTAAGGGCAGAAATGTGTAATTTGGGATTGAGTAGCCTATGTTTGGGGCGCAGAAATGTGTAGCCTTGCTTGAGTTGCCTTCATTTTTCTTTTGAACTATTCAACCATTTTACAATACTGTTTCATTTTCTGAAAAAAATAATAATAATAATGGAAAAGATGGTGAGTAACTCATGGGGTGACATTATTCAAACCCCATGGAATTATGTTTATGAAGCCAAGGATGCCCTTAGGATGCGAAATCCATCACATAACAACCCCTCCCCCTAACACCCCCCTTAAAATTGAGTGGATCAATCAATCCACACTGTCCCTGATATCAAAGAAAAAAGTCATACTGGATCAAATAACACAACTTTTGACCCAGAAAGTTATCTTAAAACCAAAATATTTTAACTATCAATAACAAGGTGAAAAAATCAACCTAAGCATTCATTAGAAATAATTGACGTGTCAAATCAGTATCAAACTTAACAAGTTTCCAGAAACATTTAGTAATGAGACCAAGCCTATTTCAATATCTCAAGTTTTTTCAAGAATAGGTTCAAAGAAAGAACGAACTGCACCTTCAAGTGCTGCAATTGGGAAGAATAAACTCGTTTTGTATACTCGGAAAGAAGCTGGCCAAGAGCATCTGTAGAAGGAGGCATTGCAGCACCAAGTCCACCCATCCAACCATCCATGATTGCAGTTGACAGAAGTTCTAGCTGACCGGTTGTTCCCCCTGCTGCATCGTCTCCAGTAATGGACAAATATTCAAAGTTCTCCACTAGCCATGACCTAATCTGACGCTGCAGCTCACCAGCTGGAGTGTGTACAAATAGAGCAGCCAAAGCCTTATTTCCAACAGCAAAGCTTTTTGCATCCTCATTAATTTCTCTCAGTTTTCCTGCTGTCACTTGCAGCCTCGGAGAATCCTGTCCAACACAGTTCGAAGTAATAAGCACTACTGCATCATAATAATATATAATGGACTTCAGCAAAATGTAGAAACCATTCATTTCTCATGTTAAGTGGCATGTGAAATAGAATATAGAAAATTGACAGCATATGAACTGGGGGAAACTGAAGAGAGCATGATAGGGGCATATATTCATATTAACTAACACCATGCATCAGATATGTGGGAAGATATTAAATAATGACAGTAGCACGACCTGATCAAGACCCCGAATTTTTGATACTACTGATGAAAACCTGGACTTTTTTTCTGGCTTAAGATTCACTTTAAAGCCTTGGATTTGCTCATCAAGATAACGCACTGGAGATCTTCCCGGACTGTTACCCCGGCTGGAGCTTCTACTGCGTCCAGTATTTGCCTTTTCAAGAAAACACTCAACAGGAGAGACCTGCAATCAAAAAGATACACGGACCGAATATGATGCAATGTCAAAGAAAAATGTACTTTAGAGAAGAGATGGTGAAGGATGGAAACACATCAAAGATTTAAAAACCTTAATGGATTGCAGCTCCGGTGACCTAGCAAGCAAAGATCTTATGTACAATATTCTAACTCGTGAAACAAGCATTGTGTCCATCACCCTTCTTGGTTCCATCTTACGGATGAAAGAGAAAACGCCATCTCTTATTTCAGCCAGTATTTCATGCTCTCTAGAAGCACCTGCTTTAATAACTGCAGCTAATACCTGCAAGGTTTATCTCCAATCAATTGACCAAAAAGTTATTCTCATTATACCCCAGTGATCATGATTAGCCATAATTAGTTTTCGAAATTTTAAAATTTAAAAAAAAAATTGAGAGAGAGAGAGAGAAGAAGCACCAGCAGCTAAGGGGACACAAAAGAACCATATACAAAGTCTATACCATGTCCCACACAGCTCCATACCGTACTCCAACCCCACCCCCCCCCCCCCCCCCCCCCCCCCCCCCCCCCCCCCCCCCCCCCCCCCCCCCCCCCCCCCCGCCCCAAAGAAAAAGAAAAAGGAAAAAATAAACCTTGACAAACACCAATACAAGTAACTGAGAAAGATAGTCCATGACAAAACAGATTTTGCTTTACAGCCAATTAAAGAAACTCTCTAGTCCTCAGATAAAAGTTACTCAGTACACGAAGATTCAAATTGCAAAAGACAACAATTGACTAGTTTCCTCCTTTAACCTTTTCAAAAGAGACCAAAGGAAAATTACCATTACCAATAATTAGTTTTGAGAAAGAAATAAATAAAGATACCATTAATAATTTAACCAACCAAACTAGAAAGATGAAAATCAATAGTTAAGTTCCCTTCTAATATTAACTTATACATACCAGCATTAAAAGCTTGTTTGCACCATCTGAAATAGCAGCAGGGCTGTCATACTGTTCAGGGTCGAAATCATTCAGAGCAGATGTAAGATACTCTCCTGCTGGTGTAGTTTTAATTTTTTCAGAACCAGCTTTAACTAAGGCAAGATTTCCCTCAGCTTTATCTACAGCTGATGGAGAAGGAACAATAGCCATCGAACTCCCTTTACTCTTGTCATTGGTATCATTTCTGTTTTAGCAACCAGGGAGTTCAAAGCACTTATGAAATAGCAAGTAATAGAACTGATAGCATTTACAAACTTCAGATTTGACTAAATACCTGCCAGGATCCTGAGGTTGAACATTCCCAGAACCTTGGGGTAGTGTACTTGACAGCTGGAAATCAAATAATAAAACCACCAATATAAGTAATACAGAAGCATCATACAGAATACCAACAATAATTGAAATAGCCATAAAATACCATATTTTAAATCAAGGGCATGGTAACTGCACTGACTAAACGCATTCAACCTTTTAGAACTCAAATGACAGTTGTACAACCTATGAAACATCCTGTTCAAGTGAGGTCCTGTTCAAGTGAGGTCGTAACTAAACATACCCAACTGTTTTTAAGCTTTCAAGAAGAGCATTTACATGCATCATTGTAGATTTGATTTCTAAAAAACCTAGTCAGTGTGAAATTTCTCATAAACTATATGATTTGTGGAAATACTGTTGGATACCTCGGTATAAATAAAATTCAAAAGATGATGTTAATAGCAATGACTCACTAAATAAAATTACAGGATCCAATAGTCAAACACATTGCATTTGGACAAACTATCAAAAACAGTCCTTATATTCCAGTGCTCTACTGCCATTCGTACTAAGAAGTATAAATAAATCTAGAAACCATTGAAGTACAGAGCAGCACGCTTCATGCAAAAAAATCAATGAATGACGAATGGAAGAGTTTTAGACAATAAATCAAGCAAACACAAAAATAGAGGCTCAAAGAGAATGTCAAACCTTAATATAATTAAACACAACTAAGCAGAAAATTCAAGAATCAATAGTCTAAACAACTAAACCTGCCCCGATAAATTTAGATCTCCAAGAGAATATATTTACCTGGGGTGACCCAGCCAAAGATGCTTTCTCTGTCAATCGATCAAACAATTTCTCATTTTCTTCATGTAATCTCTGAAAAAACAGCACATAGACCCCTTGTACAAATCAACTTACAATGAAGCATGAGTGTTGAATTGAATTCGAACTAGTTAGATATACACTAAAACATGAAAATAGTTTAAAGCAATATGGAAGTACAGGACTCTAGAAATTACGCAAGGAAAATTAAATTTCCAAAAAGTAAACACACCATAGCTTAAAAAGGAGTGTGCTATTTTTCACCAACTAAAATTGATAATCTTATCCAAGAAGAGCTGAAATTTTATGGATTAATGTTGTTAAAGCAATAGTTCGGGGATTATGGACAGAAAGGAATCTATACATCTTTGAAGGAAAGCGAGCTCTTTGGGAGGAGAAATTAGATATCATCAAATAACATGTGGCTTCTTGAGGTTCCATGCCATAGATTTCAGCAATTATTCAACCTTTTTAATTAATTCTTGTTGAGACACTTTGTGATTTTTAATATTTTTGCACGGGAGGTTATATTCTAATTTATTCTTGCTAGAGATGGTCCCATACTCCCAAAGGGAGTTTCTCTTTTTTCTTTAATTAATAGTTGGTAACTTTTCAAATATCAAGAAAAATTTCTGATTCTTGTTCAGAAGAAAACAATAATCTTATCAAAGCATCTGCTGCCATGTAATTTTATAGAACAGACCTCTATAAGAGCATCCCGTTTTTTGAGCTCCTCTTCAAGCTTCTTGGTTACTGCAGAAGAATCCATGCCATCTGCTGTGGCTTTGGATGGTTCTGTGCTCAATGACGATCTAACTTCATTCACTTGGGACTCGATGCTTTTAATCTTTGACTACATTGGGAAATTAATATTATATCATTTGCATCCATTCAAGAATGATGAACTTTCAAATTATTCAGGTCAAGAGTCCTGATATAATAGAGAACCAACCTGCAAAGTCTGAATTGTTGAATCTCTCTGTTGTATCTGCAGTTTCTGCTCTTGCTCCAAATGCAAGAGTTGAGCTACTTGATTTTTAAGCTGAGTATTTTGTTCCTTTTCTGTCTTAAGTTTTTCTGCAAGTGAAGTGTTCTCTGTCTGCATTAAATAGAACATAGTTCAGCAACATCATTACTTGAAGAAGTGATACGACAAAACTAACATCAACTTGTGAACACGACATGATAGAATTATTTTAAAATTAAAGCAAGAATGCCGCATGAAAGAAAAGCTCAGTATGAAAATAAGACCAGAAAGGTTCTCAATTCTCATAAAAATAAAAATAATAAAAATAAGACAAAAATAGTCATTCATACAAGAAGCGAGATACATTTTTAGTTTCATAAAACATCAACCAAGCCCTTATGACAGAAAATCAGAAGTGAAGGTCCAAGTGAAAAAAAAGCTTCAACCTGATGGACAAAAGCCTACATGCCTCGCTTCAAAAAATATACAACTAATACAAGTGAGTAAACTATTGTATTAATCTTTGGAGTATTATTCAAATAAATAAATATCAGCAATGGTTTTTTGGTACATCAGCTGATCAGCATGCTAGCCATCAAAAGATGTAAATGAACGAAAATAATATTAATATTCTCTTTTACTTCTGATAGAATCTATAACAGAATGATGAAAATTATTGATTTGTGCTTCCTCAAAAAATATATATATATGAGATAGAAACAAACTGAAAATGGAAAAAAATAGTGTTTATAAATCCCAAAACCGAAACTAACTGCCCCCAAGGATGGCCCCTTGGAATCTCTTGGTCAAACAGGCTTAGGGTCTCAAATTCAAACCTTTGGATGGGCTTACTACAAAAAAATAATAATAATAAAAAAAAACCCTTGATGTTTCCCGATCTGGGCCTTAGGGCAAGCACAGGTGTCCCCGATATAAGGAGGAAACCTCTAACTCCCAATTATCAAAAACAAAAAAACTAAACTGACTCCTTTTTTGATCCTAAACCTTCCATTTCATAGTTTACAGGTAAAAAGCAAGGTAGAAAAAAGTGTAACTGAGATCAATAACATCAAAGAAATCAAAAATGAGATTAAGCCGAATAATAAAACTGTGTAATAAAATATAAGGTAAGAACCTTTAAATCTGATTGCAGAGTGGAAGAAACTTTCCACGCCTTCTGGACTTCATTGTAGAGTAAAACACACTGGTCATTAGCATCTTTAAGTGCATTTTTCAGTCCCAAAACTTCTTGTTTCAGATCCTGAATTTCTTTTTCCTTGTCATATAATTCCTTACGTGCATCATTTGCCTATAAGAATCAGCAGGAAATGAAATTGAGATCAAGACAGATACATTTTTGAAAGACTACCATTTATAGCTCACAGTTGCAACAAATGATGCATGTTACATCATGTATTTTATTGTATTACAGATGTAGGTGTCTCAGTTATAGTAGCCCAATAACGATTTGTCCTTTTTATAAATTTACATTCTATAAGTCTAGGATTCCAATATATGTCCATATAGATGACTCTAACAAATGGAATAACAATGAATATTCTCTAGGTATGTATCATTACAGATTCCAGCCTATTATTGCTCGGTCAATCAAAAAATAAATATTTTTTCAACCATCTTTAGAAGCGCTATTTAATACTTCAGATCAGCTCCTGAGCCTGGACCAAATATAAAAATGAGTTATACGCCCATCTAATGTCTTTTTTTACTCCATGTTAAAGTTGTATCTGTTCAATGAGAAAACTTTTCTCACAGAAGATTCTAGCAGTTTAAAAGTCAAGAATCAAATTACTACAGAGATAGGGTCCAGGCCAAGCCCATTCCACAAAAACTTGGCTCCTCCATTGAAAGAGATGCCCTCTTTCCTTAGGTTTGGATGTGGAAGGTCCTGTTAAAGGAAGGAGCAAGACGGTTTTGCCCATCCAAGAGGAAAAAAAAAAGAACTCCTATTTATAGATAGGAGCCTTAGTACACGAGAGATAAAAGAACTAGCCGTTGGAGGCTAACTACCTAACCTGACTAATAACAAGAAATAACAGACTTAACTAAAATACCCCTTTAACGACTACATCATCCATATTAAAAAGCACTCCTCTAAGTTCAAAGAAATCTCGTTCAATAACAATGCAGGTGATGATAGTATTGCATATCATCTTGAGTTGAAAATTAAAGACATGCTGCCACATTCAAGAAAATAAATTTGAACTTACAATATCTCTCCATTTTTTAATTGTATCTCGATTTCCTAGACTTAACACAGCATTTCGTGCTCTTGCGGAGAAGTTCAATGATGATAGTGTCTCTGACAAATTTGAAGCATTTGGACAGAGGTGGACAATCATCAAAGTTTTCGAACTGCCGCCTGCATAAAGTAGAACATCTTAAGCAAAAGGAACCAGCTGAAAATCATTTGAGCAGCCTCAGAACAAAGATAAAAAACATTACAAATCAAAAACAAGAGAAATTACTTGAGATGAGAATAAGGAGATAAGCCTGAAGGATAACTTTTCAGCCAGTAATAAAAGTACCATGCAAAAACACTTAAATGATTGCAGGGTCAATCTCTGGCTGTTCCTCAACTATTGCATAGGGAAGAGAGGAAACAGTAAAATATATAGCAACCTGTAGGTTCTCCTAGGAGGTGCCAAGGTGTCCCTCATATCCCAAGTTGTTACTATAAACTGGTGTAAACCAATTGAGAGGGAATTTTTATTAAGATTGAAGTCTGCCTCTAAAGAACAGAAGAACTCCTATTTATAGGTAGGAGCCTTAGTACACTAGATAAAAGAAATTAATCCGTTGGAGGCTAACTACCTAACCTGCCTAACAATAAGAACGAACTAAATAACCCTTTTAACAGCTACATCATAAACTCTTCGTGAAAAAATTTATAATTTGTAGCATATTTGCATTCTACTGCCTCTTAAATTCCAAATAAATATGCACCCAAGATTATTATTCCCTCGAATGATGTGGTTATTCAATTTTGAGGCAAAAGGGAACATCCGGTGGTCCTTGTATGTAGTCACAAGGTTCTTTTGTGTCAGATGCCTCTTTCATACCACAAATTGCCAGTTCTCTAATGATCATGCACGGCAAATTGTGTGTATATAAACTAAGAAAATAACTTTATTTACAAGCTTTTTACAACACTTCGATCTTTATTTCATGTGGAAATTTAGACCGAAAAAAAATCTTAAAACCAAATTTTATAAACTTGCAAAATGAGAAAAAAGTGAAAACAATATTAACATGAGAACAATGTTTGATCATTGAGAAACCATGCCAATCTGATTCAAACTTTATGGTGCCCACCTAACTAAGATATCGAAATCATATAAGTATCTTAATAACCAAATCCAAATATTGTAAAGTCAGTAAGATATCTTGTGATATTAGCCGAGTTGCATGTAAGTTAGCATCAACACTCGAATGTTAAAAGATATAAAAATCAAGTTTATATGGAACATGGTGTTATTTTATAAATTTGTGATAGATATTTCTATTTTCATTTGTCTTAAAGTTCAATTTCATATCCAAAAAATAACAATAACAAATTTGTGGTAGATATAAGATAGAGATGTCACATACACTATTCACCAATTTAAAGGATCATTTTGGCTTTAGCAACAAGTGGAAGGTATAGACATAATAGGAAGTATAACAACATGCTTTTATTGCTATTTAAAAGAAAAATCATTTTACCAAACCGTACAACCATAATGACATGGTTGATAATTCTGGCCTAAAAGGAAACAAATGTACACACCACAAAGATTACCTTACCTATTGAGTCTGCTAGTACTTTTGTGAGCACTGAATTCTCATATGGAACTACATCCTTCTTAGAAGTCAAGGACGACAAAACATCTCCCAACCTACAAACGCAGTATCATAATATTTGCATTGAGGTTATTGCCAGAAGCCAAAATATTTTGACATGTGTAAACATTTCTTCATTAAAAAGAAGTTGAAGTCGTTGGATCAACAACCAACATTTCTATTAAATCATCAGTCAATCCAAAAGCTTAAGGTGATGAGTTGTGATAAATTTAATTATTATAGATACTTTAACGCTTCCCCTTATGGGGTTAGAAATTTGTCCGAGGTCCAACAAGTGGTAATCAATATTAGATGGGGAAGAAATAACATTACATGGGTTGGGTCCGAACACAAGATCTCTTGCTCCGATACCATGTTAATTACCAATCAACCCAAAAGCTTAAGCTGATGGGTTACAACAATAAATTTAATTCTTTATGGTTACCTTAACAATTTCATATTTCTAGACGTTTATCAAATGTCAATGTAATTCAAATTAGGGCCCACAATAAATTTAGTCCAACTTCCTCATTTAACCCTATAGGAGGAAAACCAAAAGCAATATAAAACTTTCAAAAAAAAAAAAAAGAACCAAAGACCCTTCGTTTTGTTTTTATAAATTATTTTTTATAAGAAATCGAACTTTTCATTTAAGGTCATACAAAAAACCAGCCTAACAGTCAAAGAAAGGGTCCCCAATCCAAAAGGATAACTCCTAACTAATAATACAAAACAACTTCGAAACCGAGTGCCATAAGGAGGTATTAAATCTAATGAGCTCCCAAACTAACTCCTTATCTCTCTCCACCTCTAAAGATTCTGTTTTTTCTCTCGATCCAAATCCCCTACAAAAGCACTTCTTCCAACATACCACCACAATCCCTATTGCAAACCCAAGGCACCTCAAAAAGTTCAAATCGCAACCAAAACATGAAGAAAAACTCAGAAATTAAAATATCTTTTGAATTGAAACGATAAACCCGTTCGATTAACAAAATAAGCAGAATATCAAGCCTCAAAAATTAGCTTAAGAAAAAACCCCATGTGCAGTATGCAAGATTATACAGGAAAAAAAATGATTAAGAGGTTAAACATACGCTGAAAGCGATTTCATAACATGCAGCAAATCTGTCACCCTCTCTCCACTGTCATCTTCTGTAATTGAACCCTCACTACCAGCCAAGTCCACAAGAGAAAGCTTGCTATGCGTACTTTCACTAGTGATCAGATTGGTATAATATACATGTATTGTGATGATCCTGAAATAGCAATTTAGAAGTCTTGTAAGATGGTGAAAATATTGAAAATAAATATTTAAAACAAGTAAACATAAAAATCAAACGTGAAAACCAGATTGAGATATCTTTTCTTTCTCCAGTTGGGATATTATGAATAAATTCAAAGAGCCAATCAGTGAAATATGCTGCAACATCATAACCTTTCCACTCCAGCAGGTTTTTCTATCAGACTCTCTAGTAGACTTATGCTACAAAAGTCTTGAAAGAAGTACAAACAATTAAATATGGTTCTTTGTTGCCCATCTGAGCTAGAGACTAAGACGCTAATTACCTACCCCTAATATCGAAGGTTCAATCCCCTACCCACATTTGTTGAACTCAAAAAAAAATAATAAAAAAGTAATGACATTGTAACTTTACATTCAGTAGGTTTACACAAATATATAAATCAAAATCCCAAGATGAAACAATAAATATTTGCATATCATTAAATAAAAATTAATTAGTTGCAAGCAACAATTCCATTTGAATATTATCTTTCACAAAGTTTAAGCCCATCAAAGAATTGGAAGTTATACATAATATTGAAATTGAACAGAAGTCCATCTAACAGTGGTAGTATAATTAGAAAATGGAACTTCAGTAGGTGCATCTTGAACCTTTTCTTATGTTACGAAGATAGGGTTGAAAATCAGAACCTAACACACATCTAGCCAGGAGATATGTAAAACTCCGTTAGGTGGAGATAGGTATTTTTGATAAGTATGACAGTAAGAGTTGGGCAGGCTCAACTACCTCAACGTCCTCAACCCACGACCAAAGCTCACGCACCAGTTAAGGTCAAATAACCAAAAAAATTGCACCTTTCAACATTATGTTTTTTTTTTTACTCATGACCAGAATCGACTTCATTTAGAGTACATAAATATTATAAAAACAAAAGGGCATAATAAACTCAAAAGAACCAGGTGCAAACCATACAAATGAGAAACATTCAACTTTGATATATCATTTCCCCGTGCATTAATTGCTGCTTTCAAAATTCTAGAGAAGTCCAATGGGTTATCTACTTTTTCTTGCACAAGTTCTGCAAACAACTCTGGTGAATCCACGTGGAAATTTGAAGAGATTACTGATTCAGCGAGCAAATCCCTGATCTTCAAGAACATGAAAGGGGTTCATCAGAGTACTACATAGAGCTAAAAGAAGGAATTTAAGGAATTAGCCTTATACTATGATGCAATTGAAAATGAAATTTGCATATGAAAAGAACCTGTTCATTATATAGCTCACAAACAGTCACAAAAAATTTAAATCGAGAAGTAGAGGTTGAATCAGAGTTGGCTAAATCAAACAGCTCCTCAAAACAGCGAGCATATAAACCTCGGTCATGGCTGGATCCTTCCTGTGCAAGAAAAATGATAAAATGAAAAAATAAATCTACCAGCTCAATAATGCTCAGAATTTGGCTGATAGTAAGAACACTATGCTTTCATAAAACTATATTTGCAAGAAAGAAATGCTGATGTGGCCAGAAGCTCAATATCCAAGCTCATAGTTTTGGCTATTTATGCTGGGTAAAAGAAATGAAATGGAAAACTACACTCCTAGCAGTAGTATCGAAAAACCATCTACTTCCCATTAAGACCTCTTACATGGGAAACAGAATGGTAAAGACGTTAACCATCTATTCTTGCAGTTTGAGTTTATGACTATGCCAACAAATGTTCGATTGCTTGTTTGGAATTTTCAAGGTGACCTTGGCGTTTTACAAAAATATTAGGGATGCAGTCTCTCAGTTATATGTTGGTTAGAAGTTGGAGGGATCAGAGCTTTTCTATTTTCTGGCTTAATAATCATATATAAGGGCCCTTGCCCGAAAAAAAAAAAAAAGAAACCCATACTAATTATTATATGCATAATGACACAAACACTGCTTGCTATTACGATGCGTCTATCTGTACGTGAGAGAGTGAAAGGAATGAAAAAATAAGTCAAATGGAGGGAGAGGGGAGACCAACCATGGTGTGTGTCTTTCCTGAGAATGTTTGTCCATAGGCAAGTATAGAAACATTATGTCCATCCAACGTAGACTGCACATAAGGCTGAACATCACTGAACAATTCAGCTGCACATGTAAATAAAAAGTCCAAGATGTATTAATAACACAACCATAGTATATGCATATCATAATTTATTTTATTAATTATAATTAAATAAAAACTCATAGAAACGACACAAGAAGGATTGGATCGTGTAGGGGGAACACACATTCCTTTCACCTTGTCCAACATGAGGTCCGTAAACTCTGTCAAACTCAAAATCCTTTTTGGGGTTAGCGATGGTATCATCACCAGTGATGATGCGGACTGTGCATTCGTCGGGAAATTCAACAATCGAGGGACCCTCCTCCTCAAATGGCGGTCTAGTACGGCAATAAACTTTTATGTTCCCTACAGTCAATAAACCAGCTACTGTTAGAACTAAATTTTACAGGGGGTCAAATTAATAGAAGAAAGAACTCATGGAAAATGGGTGTACCTTTGGCTGTCAACAAGTCATTAAACAACCTTCTTTTCTCATCAATCAGTGGGCCAATTCGAGCCTGAGTTTCAATGGCCACCCTATCTGATATTCAGATATGGGTACAATTTAAAAACCACCAATAATTGTACTTAAACAGGAAGTTATAACAGTATATAGCGTTTGTACAAGGTACAACAAAACCAAACAGATTTGAATGGTTCTCGTGAATAACATCTCAGATTCGAAAGACTAAAAACTACAATAATCTGTCAGTCTCTTTTTTTTTTTATAGGAAACAGAAATAATCTGTTCAGTCTCGTAACAATGTGCAAGTCATACGTGATTTTAAATCTAGAAAAAGTACCACACAATTCAATGAATAACAAAGATTACCTAAGACCACAAACAAAAAAGAAAGGTACCTTTTCAAGGAACTCGACATGGAAAATGAATAAGCCGCAGTGCACATTGTCTTACCTAGCTTACGGGTCTTCTCTGCAAGAACGCCAAGATAACGAGTAACTCGATCTAGTTTTGCATTCGAGTATTCCTGTAATTCACCTGCTTCTTGCTTCAGTTCCAAGTAGTCATCTTTAGCGAGCTGTCAAAATAGACAACGAACTTGTTAACGAGTACATGAGATGAGACCAATACAGAGATCCATATGACGCCGTATTTTAATAGCAAGAGACGTAAGAAGACCACATGAATAGGCAAGCCGACGTCTAGGGATTCTCTTGAGGAAACAAGAATAATTTCGAGATCTTTAGATAACCTTGAATCTGCATCTTGATTGAGGAACGGATCTAATGCATAACAGAGAAACGTATAAGATGGGCGTACATACAACTTGAATACGTAGGCGGAACTTCTCCTGTGCTTTCTCATCGAATATTTTCGTTTAATTGATGCCTGAAAATGAATAGGAAGTCGAAACAACATGCTGCTCAAAAATTACAAGTCCTCCAACTGTGAGTGCGCATTCACCACATCTCAGTTGGCTGGTGTCATTGCAACGAGCACACATGACTACATCATTCATGCGTTCGCTTACACATATTTTTAGTCGATGTATCGCCTTTTAGTCGGATAATGAGGAGCATGTAACCATGCCCCTCGTAGAAGCAAGTTAACCGAATTCACTAATAGATAGCTCCTTCTTAGCGTGGCAATGGCAGTAATATCTACCAATACATCGCTACACTGGAAATGGTAGGGGCATTTAGATCGGTTTGGACTTCCAAGCTACTCATTTCAAACGCAATGCCACTTTTCAGCATCAAATTATAAACAAGTGAGAACAACGACTAGCAGAAAACTCAGGAGCTCACGGCGAGGAAAAGAGAGAAGAAGAAGAAGAAGAAGAAGAAGAAGAAGACGTCGATGGTAACAATTGAGTTGTATAATGAATTAAATCCGAGTACCTTAACGTTGTCGTTTAATCGCTGAAGCTTGGTGGCGAGTGAGTGTTTAGAAAGCTCCGAACGGGGAGAAGCTGAAGACGACGAAATTGAATACCTCCGAATCAAGGGAGCACCTGGCTTGAACTGATCGTCATGCTCAAAAGACGAAGAAGACGGCTTCCTCGGCTCAAACCCGCTCACCTCCCAGTTCCAGCGGTTCCTCTGCTCCCCCATTCTCCTCTCGACAACCCTAGTAGCTCAAAATTTCGGAATCCAAAGACGGCGTCGCCTTCGGCTCCTTCGTCCCCTCCCTCCCTCTCTCTCTCTCTCTGGCTTTGTCTCTTGTTCCTCTTGTCTACTGATCATTCGTTTAATCTTTGAGCTTTTAACCAGTAATGTTGTTATTTCCCCCCTTTGGAGCGATAAATGGAGGGAGTGGATTTGGTTTTTTCCCTGTCAGACGTTACGTTAGGCGACGTCGTTTTCAAGAGTTTTTAAGGGAATTTTAATTTACAATTTCTGGGACTGGGACACCCTCCGCCCATTTGGCTCACAAAAATATTCTGCGCTCCTTATTACTTCACGTCTCGCTCTCATTTGTGATAAGGCGGAGCACGTGATCGCGCGTGTGGGTGTGGATTGCTTCGTTCGCAACGTGGGTTCGGGTTTGGTGGGCCACGGGTAGGCCAGCTTTGTTTGGGCTTAATTTATTGTCTTAATGGGCGGGCAAAGCAGCCCGATTCAAATCCCAACCTCCTCTTTCTTTTTGCCTCTTTTGGTCTTTTTTGGTTTTTTTTTTTTTATTCTTTGCTTTTTGCTGACGGTTTTAAATGTAGAAAAGGCCCACTTTCGGCCCACCGTTATCTAACTTCCCCACCCTGTTACTGTTACCAACTGCCACAAACATTTGAAATCATATTTGCAAGATTAGGGTTAATTTGATTTTTCTCAAGGATGTGTTTGAAAACTTTCTGGAGATAATTTGTAATATTGTATAGAACTTTGTATGTATCCAGGAGAAATAAAAGGATCTTAACTAGTTATTCATGTTGACTTGTATACAATCATTTTGTAGCGGTGGATCAATAATTTTTGTAACACGGGATTAAGTAGGCACGTCATCCGAATAAGGAGTAAATTTATTAACTTGAGGTAAATTATTAATTAATAGTATAATATATTTCGAAATGCGGGGGCTCGAGCCGTTCGACCTATGATAAATCCCTGTTGTGTGTATTATTTTAACAGTTTTTCTCTTCTTTATTTCCTTACACTATTTTCAGTAAACCATTTATAAACAATCAAAATAATAATCTATGTATCCTATTGAATTTGGAGATCCTTGTATTTTGTTCATATTTTATGGTCAAGCTGTATTGTCATTTCTCTTTTGAATCAAACATACATATGTAATCTTCCGTCTACAATTTGTAATGGTTTTTTCGTCAACAAAAATCTAAATGTACTGTGAGAATTCTCGGAAGATAGATCTTTCTTATTTTTATTTTTGTCCCAATCTACAATTCCCAATTGTTTGATATTTGATATGCAGAGAAAATGGGCCAAATTCGTCAGAAATAAAACAAAATAAAATTTATCGGATGCGCATGTATGAATTTTTTGGTCTATAGTCATTCTAGATTTACTGTTTACATACATTTAAATTGAGATATTATATTTCTCCAAGAAAAAATAAATCGAGAGGTTATAATTAAATTGTCCTGTAAAAAACAGGGTGTAATTAAATTGGGGTTTGAATAGGAAGAAACAAAGTGATTAAAGTTTTGTCAACATTATATATATGTTGTTGTTAATTCAATCAGGCACCTCCAAACTTACCTGATTTTTCATTTTTCTCATTGGCCTCTAGCACATGTTTGCTTATTTTTCCACGTGAAATTAACAACAATAATGGTTTTTTTTTCTTTTTTCACGAAGATTCACTTCAAATGCAATACAAATTCTCTAATTTTACATCATTTGGGAGATTTTTTTTTTCAAATTCAAATTTGGGAACGAGGACGGAGATGCAAAGAGTATTCCCGACCTCATCCCAAAACTGATGAGTTTGGTAAATTTAATTCATATATTGGATCTCTAACAAATTCCTACCTCTAAATTTTGAATTTATTCATATATTAATAAACGTGGTTAAATAATTTTATGAAATTAATTTGGAAAATAAATAAACATATACACATGAACTTTTTTTCGAGATGATTCGATCTATGTGAGCAAAAAAATCCTTATATCTCAAGATAGTGAGGATTGAAATACTTATAATAATAGAAATATGATACAAAAATATAGCATTTGATTCTCTTGCCCCTCCCTACCCAAAATCCAAATCACATGATTTGACTCTGAAAATATTAGTTTTATCTCGATAAGCTACTTTAACTATTCCAAGTCTTAATAGTAAAAATAAATCAAAGCTAAATTAATTGTTCCATATCTAAAAAAAATAGTAATAATAAAATAAATTAATTGTTCCATTAATGTCATATGGTCCATTATAATGATAAATTATATAATCTTCCACATATATGGTTGTTAATTGCTTCACATTTTGATGCGTATTTTACTTGTTTTGACACTTTGAATACTTTTGCCATTAACATGTTCATGGTGTGTGAGTGTTACCGATATATTGATATAATAGTTTGAATTAAAGTACTAGTGTTTTCTATAATATATAGTTGGATTATTCTAATTTTGTTCGTATTTCAACTTACTTTATTGTATGATAGCACTAGTAAGTAACCTCAGTTTGAAATGCCTTTTTTTTTTCCTTTTTTCCCCTTGCATTAATTGCACTTTGGTGTTTTTTACTCTATTGACCGGTGAAATAAGTTGAATAACTCTGGCGGGCGATGGGACAAAAAAAAAAGGTAATATTGAATAATAAATAATTGTATCCCTTTATTCCAAAATAATTTAACTGTAAACAATAAAAGAGGCATGAATTTAATACATCGAGCACTGTTTGATTTCTGAGTAATCTAAAATAGTAATATACTTAAGAATCCACAAAGTACTTTCATTTTTATATTTTAGGAGGAACCATAATTAAATAAACACGATTTTTAATAATGCCGCGAAAGTAATAATTATTATTATTATAGAGAAGGATCAGAACTTTACTCAAGGATCTGATACAAAGCTATATACATTGTCATTGTCATTGTCATTATGGAGTGGGATGGTCTCTCCCCATTTTTTTATTTTAATTGCAGTTTAGATTTAGAATGTGGACTTTTCTACGTACTTTAATCTTGTGCTAAATTTGTATGTTATGTGATTGAAACATTTGTCCACACATACTTATAACCAACAAAATATACCTAATTAAGGTAGGTTTCGTTAAATAATTCATTAAAAATAACCATAGTGAAATGTTTTTTAAGAAATAAAATAAAAAAGCTAGACATTTGGAAATCAAAATAAAATAAATTCGAAAGTTAAAAGAACTCTAACGAATCTCAAATTTTATATTAGGATAATTTTTTTAATGAAATCTAACAATATTATTTGAAAACATTACGTAAATAGCATTCAATAAATATAAATTCTAAAACATAGCAAGTTTTAAATTTTATAAAATAACGTAATCCAACGAAGCAAATCCAAATCAATTTTAAACATTATATAAAATATAATTAAACAAAGTTAATCTTATGTTGTGTTAAAAATAAAATATTGTGACATTTTTTAGCACAATTCTTTTGTAAGTTTAAAAATGATAAACGTGAACCATATAAAATTTCGTAAACTTTGATGCATTCATAAATATTTTTTAAGTTGTGGAATAATCTTTCAAATCTTGAACATATGTGTTATAGAAAATAAAGTAAAATAGTTACTATTTATGAACGTACAGCTACGAAAAAAAATCATTAAATCGATCCATATCAACCAAGGCTCTTCAGTTTACGAACGATCCAAATGGTTGAGTACTTAGACACAAACTAGATGAATATAACTTGTGAGTCAAGCACAATGATTCAAGCGACCAAGCATGAGCCAAATATGTACAAGCCTCTTGGGTAGAATCTCATTATCTCAGTTCTTTTGAGAGTCCATCAAACCTTCAACTTAGGTCCTCAAATTTTGAGAGTTCGAAACAATAATATATATAGCAATTCTAGCCTAGGTTTGTTATATATATTTTTTTTTAATACAACAAAGCGTGGTTGGTTCAAATACACGGATTCACTGTTTACGTTCCCCTGTTGTAAAAAAATCGATGGTGTCCTATCAATAGCTAGGAAGGAAGTATGCTCCTTTTTTCTGCCCTATCTCACATGCCTTTCAAAATCACATGGCTACACAATTTGTGTTTCCTTTTCCACGATCACATGGTTTGGCACGTGGGAGCATCTGGAAAATTTTGGAATTGCAACTGGGTCCGACGAATGGCGACTGAGTTTAGAAAACTCATGTTGTGCTGCTATCGATATTATTAACATGTATTTACAAATATATATATATAGATAAATAATTTATTTGTTATTTGAAACAATTAATTTTTAATTTAATATGAAATAGTTCATTAAATAAAAAGTGAAATTATGGGTCTGATAGAAAAGAATTGTTGATATGCCGATCATTAGAAGGAAGAACCGCCATAAAAAGATTCCTGTCAAACTTTAAAATGTGCTCTATTAGGTCTCTAATTTTAAAAATTACGTATAAGTTCTGTTTGAGGATAAAATACGACCTACTATGTGGTAAATTATAGAAAGTCATCCCACGTGACTTATCTTTCTTAGTTCGAAAACCAAACTAATGAATCCATGTTGTGGAGCTTGAGTAGAGCGTCCTTATATGATTGAAGTTCTACGTATAGTCAGTGACATGACCTACATCGAGCTATCTCACGCAAACCATATGTACTTGCATAGCTACTTCTATCAATCATGTAAATACTAGAGCTGTGGAACCCACCTCCTAATTCATATAAATAGCCAATCACTTCCACATGCGATTACTTGCTTCAAGAGCTATAGGTTTGGATTCTTACTAATTTGAGTGTCAAGTATTTGTTATCTCTACATAGGTATTTCTTACTTATATTGCTCTGTTTAGTTTGGTTAATCTCACATCGCACGTGCTATTTGAGAGATCAGAATTGTATGTAAACAAGTTCGTAAAAACTTTTAATGTTACGTCTAATATTTTTCTGAACTTTAAAAGTGGGAAAAATTTTCAATTTTGAGTCGAGTAAATAATCAAACTTTTAATCTCGTGCTTAATAGATTTATAACTTATAAAACTCTATTTAAAATATAGGGATTATTTGATGTAAAAGTGGGAGTTTTTAGAAATTTTTTAAATATTTTTTAAAACTTAGGAATATTGACACACATTAAAAATTTATAAATTTATTATGATTTAGGAGTCAAACTTGAAGAAAAGCGTAATCAGTATATAATTATGTTTTTGCGTAACAAACAGTAAAACAACAGAAAATTTGTATATAACTTGGAAACAAATTAGAGATAACTTATAAGATGAAGAATATCAATGCGACGAGTAGGAGCTACGCTACGAGTAGACAAAATCATGAGATACAAAAATATTTTCATTTTCAATTAGAAAACAATTATTTTCTTTCTCCAAATGAATTATAAAACACATGTTGGTTTATTCGATTTAATTAAAATTAGTAAACATTTATTTACTTTTTCTGAAGTACAGACCAGAAGGATATATATTTATATAAATGGATGGTACCGGTGATGGGAGCAAGGTGACAGTTGGGGCCCCGCTTGGAAAGCAAAAGCTGAGATTAACAGAGCCGTGCATGCCGTTCCGTGGAGCGCGTCAGTCATCACCGGTGAGTGAGGTTAAAACGGGGGTGGGGGGCATAAGGATCAAGTCTAGACAGACCTACAGATTCTCAATTACGGACATTTCAGGAAGATACGGCCGTGGCCGCGACAGAGGAATGGCCCTCCCTGACACGCTTAACGCTGTTTCCCGTAAAAAAATACAATAAACTAAAACTAAAATAAATTAAATTAAATAAAAATCCATCTATTTCGGGAGCTAGGTTTTGTAGTCATGCCCCCTAACTTCCATCAATTTACTCTTATGCACATAATTTAGCGTTTTATTTCTAATTTGGACAATGTAGCAAATAAGGGAAAAAAATGAAAATGAGGGAAGCCAATTCTCTAGATTAATGTCTTAGATTTAATTTTATCCTCTTAATTTCTATAATTACAGTCTTATACATATTAAAAATCAAATTTATTTATCAGAGTATTATGTTTATTTTAACAAAATTTTGAAGAATAATAATTAATTTTCAACTTTTTTTATCTTACCAAGATTTTAAAGGTTATAAAAAAGAACCATAAGTGTAGCTTTCATAAATTTAATTTTAGAAATATAAAATTAAAAGTAAAATTATTAAAAATTTCACAACTTTTACTTTTTTTTTCTTAATATGGTATATGTGTAATCTTTTATTTTGAGCTAATTTGAATTATACTGTTTTCATTAAATTTCATACTACATTTGAAAATATACTGGCCAACGTGAGTATAGATTAGCGGTAATTGATACCGAGATTGTGAGTTCGAATTCCCTTTCCAACATATTATAAAAAATAAATACTGTTATTTTATATCATTTAGGTAAATGTCTCGCCAATTATTAACAAATTCATGTTTAGTTATTTAGATATATTTCAATAGTGTTTTAATTTTAGATATGATTTGCGTATGGAAGTAATGGGTCTAGAAATAAAATTGATTTGACCGTTTCGTTCAACTTTTTGGACAAATCGTGAAGCTAGTTAGGCTAGGATAATTGAATGCTGACATTGATTAGACTTGAATACCATCTTTTAAATTGTTGAAATATAAATCTTATTGTACTCTAAAATATTTAAAATTTAAAAAAACCCAAATATATATACATATATATGAAAAAACTTACTCCACTTCTTCCTTAGCACCATAACTCATTATTTCTTTTTATTTTTTATTTTTTATTTTGTATTTCTCTCTTAGGGGAAGTTTTTCATTAAGAAGCCTAATTTTTTCCATATACTATAAATTTTGGTATTTGCATAATCTCAACAACGAAATAATATATTTTCTTAGATCATAATTTTGTAATTTTCAAAATTTGACCATTTTTTTTTAAGAGTATGACAAAAGAAGACTTTAAAATATACCAATTTGATTTTTGACAACAAAAAATAACACTCAAATAGCCATCAAGGACTCAAAAGTGAGCATAGTTTAGTGGTAATTGACATATATTTTTAAGAAGTCATGAGTTCAATCCACCCCTATATTGTACAAATAGTCATAAAGGAATTATACTAAAAATTATGGGAAATTGTATTGGGTAGCTAAACTTTTATACATATTTACAAAAATGTCAACCACTTTTGTATTTTGTAAATATGGCAAAATAGTTAAATTTTTATTTTCGGAATTTTTATTATTCCAGTTTTAACCTTATGATATCTGATATACACTCGATGTATATCTGATATACGCCCGATAGATGTATATCTAATATACACTTGATAGATGTATATCTTATATACGTCCGATATATCTCTGATATACTTCCGATCTACATCTGATGTATCTCTGATATACATCAGATGTACGTATTATACATCTAATATACATCTGATGTACCTCTAATTTATGATATATTAAATACATTTGTAATGATATACCTATGTATATCTTATATGATATATATCTGATGTACATATGATATATATCAGTGGCATACTAAATATATTTGTAACTGATATCTGATATACATCAGTAGATCACAGATGCATCAATGTTAGATATCACTAGATCTCATAGTTATATCAATGGTAAATTATAAACATATTAAGTATATATCATAGATGCATCAAAGTTATATTAGTGGTAAATCATATAATCATATAAGAAGTTACATTAATAGATATCATAGTTATATCAGTGGTAAATTAAAGACATATAAGGTATATATCACAAATATATAAGTGTTAGATCAGCATGATAAATCAATGGTAAATTATATAATCATACAAGAACTTATATAAGTATAAATCAGAGTTATATCAGTGGTAAACCATATTATAAGTTATATTGGTAGATAACATAGATATATCAGAAGTAAATCAATTGTATATCAACATTATATTAGTGGTATATCAAAGACATATCAATAATATATTACGCATGTATCAGTGGTAAATCAATAAATAGTAAATAATATAATCATATCAGAAGTTATATTAGTAGATATCATAGTTATATCAATGATATATCAGTTATACTATATCAGTAGTAAATTAGATGTACATCAAGTATATATCAGAGAGAAAAAAATATATATATATATGTATGTATGTATGTCAAGTATATATCATATAGCACTGATATATATGTGTATATATCAGTGCTCTATCGATGCTACGAGGATAAATTTGACATTTTATTATTAGACCTCCGTTTTTTCTAAAAAATTTGCTATATTTGCCAATCTAAAATGTAGATGCTAAATTTGTTATTTTCTTAAATTTTTTTTGCCATATTTGTAAATGCCCAAAAAATGATTGGAGGGAAAAGTCCAAACATACATTTAAGACCATCGAATTATTTATGATTCGAACAGATTATATCTCAATTTTTTAATTTTAATGGAGGTTAATAATACTGTAATTCACTCAACCATACTAATACCAATTAGGTTTGATTTTTTTTTTTAGTAGAATACTTAAAACGAAATTCAAAGTCACCATTTTTTTTATCAGGTATAAGTACTTAACTCTTTTAGTTATATTTAGGTTAACCTTTTAAGTAAAAGGAAATGCCATATGTAAGTCTCTGGCATAAGTTGTTATAATTACAAAAAGAAGCCCAATCAAAATTAGGGTTGGTGGGTTTTAATTAATTAGTAGTATTATTATTGTTTAATAAAAGTTAGTCAGTTATAATTGACTGAACATATTTCGACTTGGATTTGATTTTTATAGGTTGAGTTGTTTATTATTATTGCTTTATTAGGTTGTCCTATTATAATTTATTATTATTACTACTACTACTTATTATTAGCATTCATACTTTGTAAAAAAAAAATCCGACCTCTCTCTTTTTTTTTTAATGAATGTATCAAAAATATAAATAAAAAAAGGCTCCATTTGCTTGGGAACAGGTTTAAGATTCTCATATGATATTTATTAAAATGTAGGAACAAAACTAATTGGTGGATTCGTCTCAAATTTCAAAAGTACTCTCCCTTTATAATCTCATTCATTCTTTTGGTCACTATTTTTTTTAAATAAATAATATTTAAATAATGAATGTGTTAATCTAAACATAGTTCAACTAGTTAAAATATAAAAATGCTGCGAGTTTTTGAATCCTCACTCCTATTTCTTGTACTCAAATAAACAAAATTAAATGATTGATGTCACATGAGCTACATTTTAGAGAGTTACTATTTACTTTAAGATAATAATAATAATATTATTATTACTATTTTTTTTTATAAGGAGATAACAAGAATTAAAACTTTACTTTGATGATATTTATACTGAATAATGAGAATTGAAACTTTACTTTGATGATATTTGTAATCCTTGCAATCAATCAGTTCATCGATGTTCAAAAAATTGTGAAGATGCTGGAGGCCATGACTATCTTGGAGGATTTGCGGAACTTGCTTTGGTGGTGTCTTATCCAATCCGAGTAGAGACTAATTTGGTTGAGGTGATGAAGTTGTTGCGAAATGAATAAAACGATCTCATTGAAATTGTGTTGGTGGTCGATGAAATCATGAGTTTGAAAGATCCTTGTAGTGTTATCTCTTTTAGTAAGATGGACAGATATGAAAACTCTAGTGCCCACTCCCTTCTCATAGGGCTCTTGAGGTCGAGGAAACTAACTGCTGGATTGTTCTCTTGTTTCTTGATGAAGTTTATATGTATACCTTTTCAATAATAATTTTACCATTTTTATCCTTTAATTTTTATTTAATTAATAACAATGAAATTATTTATATACACGGTTTTTTTTTTTTGTTTGGAAGTAAGAGCTTGTATTGAGATTAAGATGTCACGAGGCTACAATTGAGAGGATGATCCCTCTACCACTTGAAAAGCCAGGAAGGAAATATGGGAAAAACCACATGCAAGTAGTAGAACCAATGAAGCCCTTGTTTGGTTAAAAGGTCAGATTTGTTGCTTACACGATAAATATGAGTAAATTTTGTTGTTATAACAATAAAATTGTATATTAACGATAGGTGTTCGATAAAAATTATATTGGCCCATTTGAGTTGATGTAATTTTATTTTAATTATTAATAATAATAAAATAAAATACCTTTCTGATTTATTTAATTAAAAGTAATATTAGTACACTATTTGATTAAAGTATTTATAATTGACTAGGTTTCTAATTATGATCCAAGACAATTAATAGTAAATAACACATGTCAACCTCAACTAGTTATATCTCCGATAAAAAAGTCGTGTGTTTAAAATTTCACCCCACATATTGTTATATTAAAAAAAATTGAAATAAATACATTTACCTATTGAATAGTCGTATGTATGTGTGTATATATACATGCTAAAAGAACAAAACTCCACCAAGGTGATTTAACCCACAAATAGAGCATATAATCTTTCCCGAAAAGATTTAGGTCCAAACATATAATTCAACAAAATTCCATTTAAAATACAGTTCAAACAGATATGTTATCATAAACATAGCTCAACATATTAAAGCATTTATGTCAAATCGAAAGGTCATAAGTTTGAATATTTATTAAATAACATCAATAATGTCATAATAAATACAAATAGAAATAAACTTAGCATAAAATGTGTTGGAAATTTGACTAAAGTCTAACATTGACTAGACAACAATAATATCATGGATTATACAAGTGAGGAACGACATCTCTATTGATGTGAGGTATTTGAAGTGAAACTAAATACAAAGTCATGAGATTTGTATCTAAAGTAGACAATATCATACAATTGTAAAAAATGTATGGAGAGTCACCTATCCTAATACGTGTATAAAAACCATACCCTTGATTAACTTAGTTGCGCTAATAAAATCGAAATGTGTGGAGGATCCCTTAAAATCTATAAAAACCTCACTAGTTTCAATGAAATTAAACTTAACACAAAATTAAATATAATGCATAAAGTCAACAACTGAACTTATATTTTATAATTTATTAAACGCCTTCAAGAACACTTTTCTAGCAATTATTGCGAAAATTTATTGAGGGGTAAAAATTGTAATACATTTTTTCAAATTTAAGGTAAAGCTTATAACATTATCTCAGTTTAAGTGTAATTTTGATGAAATGAAAAGTTTAGGATTAAAAACAATTTGTTCCAGAAAAAGAAAAACCAAGAGGGCGGTTGTTTACTGTTACAGTTTAGCACAAATTCCAATAATAATCCATTATTAAAATTTAAAAAGAAATAAAGAAAACCGTACTTAATTGCTATTTACAATCTCATCCCCAACCTTTTACGGCAAAGATTAGCTGATGAGTTGGAAGCTTGCTTCTCCAGAAATGGAGACTTTCACTCTCTTCACTCATAGTCCCATTCTCTTTCCGCTGCTTATTGGTGGCTTTCCATCTTCCTGAAAAACCAACCCTAACCGGTAAGTCTACGCTTTAAATTCCGCATTCATTCACTCCCAAACATTTTTCACGCATTTTGATTGTGTCCGGAATTTTTTCCCTTTTATCGTCCCTCCTCCTTTTGGATCTGCGACTACCACTATTTCTTCCCTTGTTCTTACGCGCTTGAACACCAGATTCTTGCCCAAATATGGCAAAAATGCCGCTCTCTCCTCTCTGCTAATTGCCATCGTTGAACTCCTCGCTCTGCTTCTCCCCCTTCCATTATTTCCAATTCTGGCTCGCATCCACCGATTGTACACTGGTTAGTTCGGGTTTTTACTGTTTTTTGCCATCACGATTCACGACTTTCGAAACTACAACATTCTTTAACCCCAACTGTTCTATCTGAACTTTCTTCTTTTGTCTATCCCTTTTCTCAGTGTTTTTCCCCTCTCTTAGAGTCGGATTGTAATGGCGAAGGAGAAGATCCAGATCAGGAAGATCGATAACGCCACGGCGAGGCAGGTCACCTTCTCCAAGCGGCGGAGGGGGCTTTTCAAGAAAGCGAAAGAGCTATCCGTTCTCTGTGATGCCGACGTCGCCCTCATTATCTTCTCCGCCACCGGAAAGCTGTTTGAATACTCCAGCTCTAGGTTTCTCTCTGCTCCCTCCCTCTTTAGCACACACTTGTGATTTAATCAGTCGAATAAGTACAATCGATATCATTATATGAACTTTAATCAGTCTCTCGTGATTTCTGAGGCTTTCTGCGTTTTCTGAGCCTACGTTTTTTCCATTTACGAAGTACACAGTATTACCTAAAATGGCCAGAACCATGACAGAAATGAAGAACAAAGTGCAGAACACACATATTAGGATACGAACCAAGTAGAAAATATTCGCGATTTCGGTAATTGATACGAGAGGATTTGCCCTCGCATCTGCAATGAGGTGTATGGTGACAGTGATGACTGAACTTTCGAGTCACTCATTTCTATCATACTGTGGCCGTTTTTGTAATGACGTACTTAACTCTAGTTGTTTCTGTTGATTTTCTTCTCTAATTTTTGGATTGGAGTGACAAACATGGATTCATTATCATTATTTTCTATTTGTTTGTAATATTCTCCTTCACTGATTATTGCCCGTATTTGACTTTCTAAAGCATGAAGGGAATTATAGAAAGGCATCATTTGCACTCTAAGAACCTTCAGAAATTGGAACAACCATCCCTTGAACTACAGGTCAGTTGTTTTCTTTTCCCTCTATGCATCAATGGCATTTCCTATATAAATAATTTCTCTCGTTATATTTCTAAGAATTATTACTGGAAATATAAGAAAATATTATTATTTTAAAATGGAAAAGGACTTCATTTGTTCTAATAACACAAAGCATTGCGAAAACCAATTTAGAGAGGAAAAGAAGCCCTAAAAACGCAGTTACTTGTACATTGATATTTTTCAAATAGTTATTAAACAAGCACTGAATGGTAGAAAATGTTTGGGACTTATATTCTTCATGCGTTAGGATGAGTTTTGAGACCAGTTTTTTTTACGTAAAGCACTCTTCTATGAGCATTTTCTGGGAGAATACTAATTCTAATTAAATGCTTCTTTTAGAGGTATATTAAATAGTTTTTAAACTTTAAAATCATTTTTAATCATGTAATCAACACTATAAAAATTTTGAGAAGTAATTTTTAATCAGTTTTAGTATTTTTCATGCTTCCAAAACACATCTTAAACTCATCCTAATTCTACATTATTATATTAAATTAAGTGCCAGCACGGGAACGGTTTCTACCTTTCACATGTTTGTTTTCGTACGAAATGCAAGTTGATTATGTTTCCTACTTGAAGACTTGGATTATTTCAACTCATTGGTTTCATTCCTTTAGTTTGCTGATAAAATGTTTATAAATGTAAATGATTTTCAGCTAGTTGAAAACAGCAACTATACCCGATTAAACAAGGAAATTGCAGAGAAAACTCACCAGCTAAGGTAACTATATTTCGCAGGAGTTTAGTTGTTCCAATCCGTGCTTCTATTTTTATAACTACTTGATGCATATATGAGAAAATGGGGAAATATTTCTTAATCATGTAAGTGATGATCTGATTATATAATGCTCTCTTTAAACAATTTTTTTCTTTCACACACATTCAGTAATATGAGAAATCCGAGCATATACACAAACTAGATTAAATTTGTTGATAATTTAGGCAGATGAGAGGAGAGGAGCTCCAAGCATTGAATATAGAGGAACTGCAGCAGCTAGAGAAGTCGCTAGAGTCTGGATTGAGCCGTGTGATGGAGAAAAAGGTATTTTCACTTTCTTCACAAGTCGTAGAGATCAAGTCCCCATTTCCTTCTGATATACAGTACATTTTTATGTTCCAGGGCGAAAGGATCATGAAGGAGATCAATGATCTTCAAAGAAAGGTTAAGTACTATCTTCAAATAAATAAGGCTGTTGCCCAAAGACCCGTATTAGAATAATCAATTGTAATCTTCATTAATATTTAATAATAATTTTTTATTTAGTTTAATTTATAATCATGAATGTTATATATACTTAAATAATTTTTACTTTGGAAACGCGTTTCTTAATAAATGACTTGAGTTTCATAAGTTTTATTCTTATCATTGAGACGTGAATGGTCTGTTTATTTATTTGAAGAATATATATGTAAACACAAATTTTCAGAACATTACCCAAAATGCATTTCAACTAATGTCGGTTAATCCTAATCCAGCAAGCCATTAATTTAGTATTAGTGCATCAGGCACTTGTAAACATCAATTGTATGTGACTTCAATTGCTTATTATCAAACGAGTTGAAGCTAAGTCCAAAGTTTTATCTGCATGCAGTCGGCAGAATTGATGGAAGAGAATAAGCGACTGAAACAGCATGTAGGAACAACCCGCTGTCCTTCGCTTAATTAATTTAAGTCTTTATTAAACCCTTTATAGCTTATAGACTCGGTGGTTTTGTAGGCGGACAAGATGAATGGGGTGAAGCATATTAGCGTCGAGCCTGAGAATTTGGCCGTGGAAGATGGCCAGTCGTCGAACTCCATTACTGAAGCCTGTGTGTCCAACTCCAATGGCGGCCCGCCTCAAGATCTGGAAAGCTCAGATACATCTCTGAAACTAGGGTAACCTCACTGCATTACCATTGAAATCAATTATTTTTTAGTAAAGTTCATTTGACGGGTCAAGTTTTTTATGATTGAGTGGTCGTTTATCCAATGGTTACAGGCTGCCGTATTCTGGGTGATGCTGACGGTGACAGTGATGGAACAAGAAAATGAACGGGCACTGTAGCAAGCGAAAAGGTAGTGTAAAAATAATTATATCCTAAATTTTGGGTTAGTTGTGTAATTGGAATCTAAATCTAACCCGTCTTGCTTTATCCAATTCATATGACTCTCCATTTAAATCTGAAAACAAGGTTGCAATTCTAAGAATTCTATGCACCTGTCAATGAATCAACTTAGCCTGCAACTGGGTCTGCTGAATCCTTGGTGAATTCTAGCAGTCATGTAGTTTTTTGGGGGTAATGTTTTAATGGATTGCTGGAAACGACAGCGTTTGCTGGTGGCATAATAGTGTATTGACCTTGGTTGTTAAACAATGTAGAGTTATATATAATTTTATTTTAAACTACTGGCTGTTTTTATTTTTGAATGGTGCGTGGTGGGATATTGTTGTCGCTCTGTCCATCTTTATAGCAGTATAAATGATGTGTTCAGGAAATCGTTGTGAAATCAATTTTGAACGTTATGCCCTACCATAAACACTAGACATTCAGATGATTCAAATTGTCGTAATCAATTCATTTGAACAATTTAAATTTAAGTTGCTAAAGTTTGGGATTGTTAATGAAACATTTTATTTTAGTACAATTCCCTTTTCATTTAACGTGGAAGTGTTTTTGAGAGTTATTGCTGGATGTTGACGTCAGTCTGAATGTTATACTTCAATCAAAATTACCATTTGAAAATCCAGAACAAGTGCTGGTCGAAAGTTTAATTAAGGGAAATGTGAATAAAAAAAAGTATAATTAAGAAAATTTTCAATGCCAATTCACGTGTTCGAATTTGTGAAGTATAACCTAAACTCTTAAAAGGCACATATATCATTAAATCGTGGCATGGAGTGCTTAAATTTAAGATCTAATACTAAAGAGCACTTGATTTGTGCTGATTTCTCTCTCCATTCCAATTCTTTGTTTATTTCTTATTATTTGTTTAATCGTGTAGATGAAAAAGTAGACATAAAGCGGCGATGATTGACAGAAGTTGTAATAATATGAGGAGCAACATCATCTAATATTTGCTTTAATGCTAAGCGGCCATTTTATAGTAATTAATTATAAATTAACGTCTTTGTAATAATTAATGATTATAAAGGGGAATCGATCTCTTAAATCTTAATAATTAATTCAGGCTTCGTTATTGGGGCTCATCAATTTAATTACTTGTAAAATGGCTTTGCATTTGCACTTATAAATTATAATTTCTTGGATGCTTCACAACATTACTGCAGTTGCACGCAACGTCTGGGCAGATCTACGCGATGCTCCTGTAAACACGTGTCATCTGTCATTTTATGTCCATTAATTTAAATTAAACATATTTTATTAAGAATCTTCTAAATTTTAAAATTTAACTACAAATTCAAAAGATACTTTTAAAAAGCAAAAAGTATAGCAAAAAATTGATAGTACACGTTAAAATTTGTAATACTAAAGAGGGAGTATTCTCTCGTTATACAATAATCTATCTTGTATAAATAATTCATTAGCGTTGTGAGCACAACATTATTTTTAAATGATGTTAACATATCTAATATCAAATACTAATTGTCATATTTATACATTACCTTACATTTCTCCCTTGAAACTGAAATTGTATATATGTTCAAAAGATATTTTCATTAAAAGACAAAAAAATCATAATATATATAAAAAGCACACGATTAGTTCAAGTCGAATTAGTTGATTTTTTTTTTACTATGGAGGTGAGAATCTGAGCTAAAAATTTTTTTGTTTGAGATATGTGTTTTAACTAATCGAGGATTGATATGACATTAGTTTATTTGAACATTTTGGGTGAGATAGCAAGGAGCCAAAATAGTAAATACCCTACTTCTTTTCATTGACAACAATTAAGAAATATCTATTTTCTTATTTTATTTGCAAGGTGTCCAATAAGCCCACTCATCAAACTATTGAATTTTCAACAATCTTTCCATTGAGCACCGACTTACCAGTGGTCACCATCATCGTCCGTCCCTACTTAATTAATAGATCTTACTATTTTTTAAATAGATTTCAATCACATCGGTTTTTAATGCAGATACATACACTAGTATTATTATTATTTTTTGTTAGTACACATGCATCACTATTTATACAATGTACTTCTCAAAACATTCAATAAATGATATTACATTTCTATTTTCTAAGTAACCAAAAAACTCACACTAAAAAACCAAAGACATTAGCATCGAGACTTTAAACAAGTAGGTAAGAAGTAAGAACCGACAAGCAACCTTCGCCGAAGACATCATTTTTCTTTTGTTTGTAGCGTCAAGATTTAAGATTGGGCATCTCGATATCACAATCAACGAGCTCTATTTACTATTATCATCATCGCACGATGGAATATCGATCATTGAAAATTAACGAAAGTTGCGGAAAGAAGAAAGAAAACTACACAATCGAAGAGGGAAGAGAGAGAGGAGTCGAAGTGTATCAATAATTGCAGTCATTTGCGGAAAGCCGATTGTCGGTGCTCATAGTTGCGACTTGCGAGAGATGAACATGAATCCAATAAAGTGGACCATGGAGGGGCAGAGGCAGAGGCAGAGGCACCAACGGGTCAAATCCAAAATCCAGAACACGCCCTCGTCCTTTTGTAGTTAAAGTGGATGAAGAGGCGAAGGTTATTTTCCCTTCGTGATTCTCTCTTTACTTTAAGGTACGAAAATCTTTAAATCGCCATACCCACCTTTTATCCGCTTGGACCCTATCTGAAAACGACACGCTTTCTCTCTAATCAATTCATCTGCGAGCTGTACAGGCGTCCATGTGTGTGAATCAGATGCCTTTACTCTCATCTGCCCTACTACTACTACTCACTCTCACTCTCTTATAACCCCATTATCACTGAAACCACCTCCTCCATTGCAATCCCTTTCCTGCTTCTGGGGTTGGGGGTTTCACATTTGATTAGCGAAACCAGAGCCCATCTCCGAGATCTGTGATGGTTATGGGAGTCAACTATCAGTCGAGCTCGAACAGAGCAGGGGCTTTGGTTGGTGTTTTCGTGCTGCTTTTCCCCGTTTTTCTGCCGGGTTTGTTCAGCCCTTTGAGCCATGCGTCGCCTTCCATGTTCTCGGTACTTATTTACCTCTTTGGTCTTTCTTATTATTTTTTGGGTTATCAAAGTTTTGAGCTTTTGATCTCCTTAATCTCGTGAGGGAATGTCGGTGTTTTTGATTTTGAAGGTTTGCCGTAAACAGAAATCGTTATCTTAGTGAAAGTTGGGAAATGTTTTTCCTGTGCAATCTTTTGGAAATGTAAATACACAATACAGTGGCCCTCTTCATTTATAGTATGTCGGCATGATATTGATTAAGATATTTGTAACAGAAGATAAAAATTGGAATGTTTGGTTCCTAATTAATTTTAGGAGAATGGTACTCTATGTATAAGCTAACTATGGTTGCCAATTCAACGAAGGTACCTATTAGTATCCTCTTTAAGGGCGATGATTCAATCTCCCACCCTAACTTAAAAAAAAAAAAAAGATAAAAGCAGGTTAACACTGGTGAAACCTAACCTAAATGAATAAATGAATGGTTAATCTTTCATCTTTAAATGTTAAAACTTTTCTTTAAATCACCTAGTTTCTGTTCCCTGTAGAAATATTTGCTATGAGTTGTAAAATTTGACTAGTGCGTGCATCATGTTATTTTTGCACCACTATTAGGCTTTTTACAAGTTCTTAAGATGATAGTTGATGATTTAATTGGCAACCTTTGCGCAGGAATGGAACACTCCAAAGCCTAGGCACTCGCGTCTTCTGAAGAGTGCTGTACAACGCCAAAGTGTGGGTAAAAGTTGATTGATCATATGATCAAAGTTGTTTTTATATCGAACAACTACAGTTTATTATGAATGAGAATCTCATATTGTTAAATCCTATTTCTGTAACAGTCAATACCAGATCAGTCTGCTTTATGGGCTCCTTTAGCTGATGAAGGATGGAGGCCTTGTGTCGAATCTTCAAAAGCTTCTTGTATGTCTTAAATCATGGAGTTTTAGATCTCAGAAATTTCACATGATCATTGTAGTATTTCAACACATTAAAATTACTGATCTTTTTCATGCCTGGTTTATACCATTGATCCATATGTTCTGCAGCACTTCCAGAGAAGTCCGAAGGATATATTCAGGTGTTTCTTGATGGAGGGCTGAACCAGCAAAGAATGGGAGTATGTGTTGTATTGTCTTTTTAAGTTGTATTAGAATTTTAGCATACTTTTTCTTATTAAACATTTTCTGGCATATTTTTGTTTATGATAGTCTTTAATTGTGAAAAGCTTACTTATACCACATGCAGATATGTGATGCAGTTGCTGTTGCCAAAATTCTCAATGCAACCCTTGTGATTCCGCACCTTGAGATTAATCCTGTCTGGAAAGATTCAAGGTACTTAAAATTTTGATAGTTGTGATATAAATCTTCCTTTCTTGTATATATGGAAAAGTTATAATGAGATTTTTTCCCTTATCCTTTATTCTTTGTAATCTGCAGTTCTTTCGTCGATATATTTGATGTGGATCACTTTATTAATGTATTGAGGGATGACATTTCTATAGTTAAAGAGCTGCCAGCTGAATTTTCTTGGAGTACTAGAGAATATTATGCTACAGCTATTCGAGCTACTAGAGTAAAAACAGCGCCTGTTCATGCTTCAGCCAACTGGTATCAGGAGAATGTCTTACCGGTACTACAGAGGTTGGTATCAAAGCATATTCGTTCTAACCTTCTAGGACTGGAAGTATACTTGCTAGTTTTTAAATCTGCACATACAGTCAATCACTTCATTTATATAAAAGATAAAAGGTGAAGCATTTAAACATAACTGAGAAATAAAAAAATTAACATTACGTAGGACGGGTGCGGGTGCCCCTGAGTATAGGGGAGCAACAACAACCAGTTATCAAAAGAAAAAAAAAAGGACCAACATTACATAGTTGGTATACCTCACAGTTGGATATATGGATGTCTGAAAATTTTGATTGAATGCAGATTTAGGAAACTTTCCAGCGTGTACATGTGCTATGACAGTTTCTTGTTGTTCTCTGAAATATTTTACTAACTCGATTTTACATTCCTTTTCTATACTAATGATTCAGATATGGTATTGCTGCCATTGCACCCTTCTCACACCGTCTAGCTTTTGAGAACTTGCCTGATGAGATACAACGGCTCCGCTGTAAGGTTAACTTTCAAGCATTGACTTTTGTTCCCCATATCCAAGCACTGGGAGACGCTCTCATCAGTCGGCTGCGATATCCTCCGAATAAAAGTGAATCAAAGGATGCTAACTACCTAAGCAAGACTAACCATGCAAAGGAGCAAGGCCCAAGGAAGTTTGTTGTACTACACCTCCGATTTGACAAGGTATAACCAGCCTTCATTTGTTGGTACCACATTAAATTGATGTTTGCTTTATCACCTTTTAACATTTCAAGTTCCTAGTGTTATTATAAAATAGACATTCCCTCTCTATGTTATCTTGCTAATATTATAGATCATTAACTTAAGTAGCCCGTTGTTTGCAAACAATCAAAGGTTTCATTGCTCAGAATTTCTCTCATTAATTATTGGGGCCAACAGGTTTATTCATGATCTGAAATTAAAATTTGTCATTTGCAACTTCATTGTATTAAAGATCTTTACCAAACAGTTCATATTGAGTTTTAAGCATTTTAAGAACAGAAATATTGGCAAACCATTATGAAATCAAGTTGGCATGGCTGGAAATTTGGATTGGGCGATCACATACCTTCCCTTCTTTTATCTCATTAATTTCTTATAAACTTTTCTGATTTATTTGTGATCATTGTGAAGGACATGGCAGCTCATTCAGCCTGTGATTTTGGTGGGGGGAAAGCTGAAAAACTTGCTTTGGCCAAATACCGTCAAGTGCTCTGGCAGGGAAGGGTCCTTAACTCTCAGTTCACAGACGAGGAGTTGCGGAGTCAGGGGCGCTGCCCTTTGACCCCAGAAGAGATCGGCTTGCTGCTGGCTGCTTTGGGTTTTGACAACAATACCCGTCTTTATCTGGCCTCCCATAAGGTAGCTTCCTTCTCCGTACAAAGCCAACCAACCAAGCTTTCTTAACATCTTTAATTCATATCTTCCGTCTAAAAGTGAATCTAAGACCATTACTTGGAAACTCTAAGGTGTGAGTCGTCGTGGATTTTCAGGTATATGGTGGAGAAGCTAGGATTTCGACTTTGCGGAGTCTTTTCCCATTGATGGAAGACAAAAAGAGCCTCACTTCTGGAAACGAACTAGCCCAAATCAAAGGAAAGGCTTCTTTGCTAGCTGCAGTTGATTATTATGTTAGCATGCACAGTGACATTTTTATTTCGGCTTCTCCTGGCAATATGCATAATGCCATGGTAAGTAAACTTCTAATCTTATTTTGTCAAATCTTGCTAAGCAAAACCTGTGCTTTTTTGATCGAACACTTCCTGCAACTGCAAGTGATGTATTTGTTAAGAACATAACGATCCTTGTACTTTTCTTGATACATTCAACAGGTGGGACATCGGACGTACGAGAATTTGAAAACCATAAGACCAAACATGGCATTGTTGGGACAGCTTTTCATGAACAAAAGCATCATTTGGTCAGACTTTCAGCAGGCCACTGTAGAAGGCCACAAAAACAGACAAGGACAAGTAAGGTTGAGAAAGCCAAAGCAGTCAATATACACATATCCAGCTCCTGATTGTGTTTGCCACGCTTAAATGGTGTTATTTACTGGATGCCACTTTCTGTCACAAAAAACAGGCCACGCTTAATGATTCTGCTTGATGATTCTGCAGCTATTGTTTGTGGTAGTAATCTGTTGAATAAAAATTCGATCTTCCGATCTGTTGGCCTGATCACACGACGTATTTCAAGAACCAGTGTGAGGAAGAACTATTGTAGTTTGTAAAGCTGTGAAGGACAACTGAGAAGGCTTTATGTCTTCTGGGTCCGATTAAGATTAATGCAGTATGCAGTAGTATGCTAATTATCTTCAGATTATTGACAAATTATCTTATTGTTGTAATGAATTACCCACTCTATGTATAGATTTTGTTTATACAAAACCATCCGTCTTCAGTGCGATTTTTTGTTTTGTTCTTCTCAGAACCTGGATAAAAGTTCTTGATATATTTGCACTATAGGGAAAGAAGAGAGACGAAAGAACAACGAATGAACTGTTCCAATGGTCCATTAATGGAACATACAAGAAGAGTTGTTACAAAATAAGAGAAAATTTAAACAAATTTAAACACTGGCTCTAAAGTAAATGAAGTTGAGCCTGTGCTAATCAATTTGTCGTACAAAAACAAGAAGATTCTTACACTACGTTAAATTAAAAAAGGTTGGCGGGCGGGTGCTTATACAGAGAATTGTACAGACCAAAGCAATTTAGAAGGGAAAAATGGCTTTTATACTGTATGGCTTAAGGAGTCGTAGCTACTGGTTGCAGGCAGCTAGCTGTTAAGCTCTCTAAAGGGTGATCTTGTATCAGCTGAGACGTCAAATCTTTTCATTGAAGGAGAATTCACGTTCTCTTTCAGCTCCATTCCTTGACATTCATTGCCAAAAGAGAGTATTATCTTCTCCAGGAGGCCCATCAGTTCTCTGTCTGAATTGGAAAACTCGTTGATATGATTCTCTATGCCCCCAATAATACCCATCAAGTCTTCCTTATTTGAAGATAACTTCATAACATCCTCTATCAAATTACTTTTCTCACTCTTGAGCTCATCGATCAAGACATCCGAATGTGTTAGCTTTGTCTTCAATTGATCAGTCAGTTTCTTCATTTCAGACTCCTTTGCTTCCAGATCTGCTTCAATCTTCATTGCTTTGTCTTTAGCATGACCCAATGATACTTCCTGAAACTCCAGTTTCTGCTGTATCACACGAATATTTTCCTCAAGTTCCAAAATCATCAATTTCTTCTCTTCAGTTTCTAGAGCAGCCAAAATCTCAGCAGCATTGATCTTCTCCCAGGCCTGGTAGACTAGACTAATTTCTGCTTGCTTCTCATCAAGCTGTGAAGCAAAAGATATTAAAGAGCCGTTAAATTTCTGTTCCAGCGAATCCACTAGCTGCATGAGTTGATCTATTCGCTTGTTTTTCTTGTCTACCATTTGGATGAGTTTCTCCTTTTCTTGCTCAAACATACTCTCTGCACCAATATGAGACAGCACAGCTACTTCAAGTTCTCTTCTCAGAGAATCTTGCTCCAGACACTCAACTTCATTTTGGAGTTGTTCTATGATCTCATCCTTCTCTCTTATAGTCTGAAGAAAACTCTCTCTCATGGACTCGAAGGAAGTTGGCGACTCTGCTCCTGACCAAGCAGTAGCCTCCAATTCTATTATTTCGAGCCCTTGCTCCAGCAGCATAACCTGTTGCTCAAGACTTTCAATCTTCTTGTCTTTCTCATTCAACCTCTGAATAAGGCCATCTTTCTCTTGCTTAACGTTCTCTCCTGCATGGATTTCTGCAAGAAGCGAGGCTTCTAACTCTCTACGTATGCTGTGGTTTTCCTCAAGATCAACTTTTAATTGTTCAGATATACATTTCCACATATACATTTCAAAATCAACTTCATTTCCTTCACATATTTTATCATCCAGTTCGGTATTTGCTTCTTCCAATGCATTGCATGCTTCTTGAAGTCTCTCCATTGCATCACATTCTATTTGCGACACTTGTTCTTCCAACACAATATAATCGCTGGATGATTCTTCAAGTATTTCCATAAAGTGATCAAGCTCTTTCAGCTTTAGTTTGTACTGCTCATCAATTAGCTCCATTGATTGAACTCGAATAAACATAGATTCTTTTTCAGCAAGCTCAGCATTTGCCCTGCCTAAGGCGTTGCAAACTTCAAGTTTTTCTGCTGCATCATTTTTCATTTGCAAACACTGCTCCTCTAAGTCAAGCTGACACTTGGTTGATTCCTCGAGCATTTCCTTGTAGCTATCTATTTCTTTCTGCATTAATTGAAGCTGCTCCTCAAAAAGATCCAAAGACTCTACTCTTGTCATTAAAGACGCCACCTCTTCACGCTCTTCTTCAATAACTTTGTGGGCCTTTGCCAAGGCCACATTCTGCACCTCCAGCTGCTTCATCAATAAAGATATTTTCTCCTCTCTCTCTTTGTCATGCATATAAACTTCGGCCATTTCTTTTGACAGCTTCACTTGAGCCTCCGATATTCCCTGATTCAATACTAGTAACATGGCAGAGAACTCCTCATTTTGTAACTTCAACTGCAATGCTGAAGAATGATGACTTTCCAACGTTGCCTCAAGTTCCTTTATTGTTGCCTCTCTTCTGGATAACTCAGTTTTGCAATTATTCAAGTCACTCAAAACTCCATCCAGTTGGGACGTCCATTCAATTTCTTTAGCCCTTAGGTTTGCAGCACATTCACCATGTGCAGTCTCCAAGCTTTGCATCTTGTCTTTCAGTTTTCTGAAAGAGGGTGAAGCTCCTGCTGCTTGAATTTGGTCCTCCTGGAGTTCATTGATGGCTGTCCGCAACTCCTGATTTTCTTCCTCCAGCTTTAGTGTTTGATATTCTCTTTCCTTGAGAAATGAATCTTTTGTTCCCAACGAACTTCTTAAATTAGCAATTTCTTTATCCCTCTGAGCAGTCATTTCATCCAGTTGCATTTTTGCTCGTTCACACTCATCAAGAACATTATCAAAGCGTGTCTCGAAATCAGCAACTTGAATCTGCAAATATTTTCGTCGACTCTCTTCATGTGCGAGGGCTTGGTTGCACATTTCTAACTTGTTATTAAGATCTCTTGAGATTAAGATTTGAGAATCTAGCCTTGTCTGCAGTGAAGAGATCTCATCAAGCAGAGTACCTTTCTCCAGCTCCCACTCTTTCTTATTCACCTTGAATTGATCTCGGACCTTCTCGAGTGCCTCCTCCAGATGTTTAAATTGTTCTATCTTCCACTTCAACTGATCTTTAAGATTTGCAATTTCATTGTTTAAATCAATCAGTGTATCATCTCTTTCTCCATGCTCCTTCTGCACCATGAACCGTTCTTCAGCTTCTGAACACTTTCTTTGCCAAAGCAATAGACTCTCTTTAAGGCCTTTAATTTCTCCTCTATATTCATATATCTTCTGCTCTTGATCCAAGCACTTCTCGTTCGAATCATCCAAAGCCGATAGCAGACTTCTCTTTTCCTCTTTCAATTTTTCAAACTTCTCATTGGTATCATCTCGAAGCTTATCGTTGGCAGAACTAAGATGTTTTACAGCAGACTCTCTTTCAAGTAAACTTCGTTCTAGTTCCTCCAAACGATTCTTCTCCATGGATAATTCTTCTGCCTTTTCATTTATCTCCTGAGCTTGCTTCTCAATTTTCAAATTCGCCTCCTGCAACTTTGCGAATTGTTCGCTATTAACTCTCTTCAAATTTTCAGATAATTCTTCCTTCATCTTGCATTCCGCCCTAAGCTTCTCAATATCAGCTTTTGCTTCATCAAGTTCTTCAAGAATACCGTCCATATTCGTTGATTCTAAATCTAAAATTTGCAGAGGAAGAATAGGAAGGAGGGAGAAAAGTATGAAATAATTAGAATGAAACTAGAACATTTATATCAATTAAAAGTGAAAAAATAAATATGCTAAGTCAAAAATGTCCAGACAGAGTATTGCCTGCACGGGGAACATTACTATTTCTTTTGAAACTTCAAAGACTAAGTACAATAATAAGAGGAAGTCCTAAGAAGAAAATGTTAGTAGCCTATGGATGTTATTCTGGATCTTCTAGGACTAACTAATCAACAGATTCAGACAAAACGAAAAGATAAAATAAATTTGGATGGTTGTTTTGATGTTTGCTAACATATTCAGTTTTGTGCATTATCTTGTTATTTTTTTTTCCACTGGTCAATTTTCTAGGTAGAATAACAAGAACTGTGTTCCCAAAAAAAAAAAAAAATGATACCAGTCAATCGAAAGCTCTGATAGACAATTTCAAAATCTCTGGGATTTTAAAGATATCAATGGAAAGACCTACAAAGGCTCAACTCAACTTCGATTCGTTCTTAGCACTATAACTTTCAAAAAGATTATTACACAACAGCTCCAATCGGAATAAATTCCAAAGAACTGGGGCATTTATAGATATCCTCCCAGAAAGTCAATTAATTGTAAGCTCAATCATTGATTGTTTAATCGAGAAAAATGTGTGACCGCAAAATTTCTCATCACGAAAGACCAGATAGAACTACAACCTCAAACCCATACGAATCACGACCCAGTCGATTAGCGCTAAATTTACTCAGATTTCAAAATACAGAAGAATGTTTAAATCCGTCATTTTCCGTTAGAACAGAATAGCATTCAAAAGGAAAATCAAACCCAATCTACAACCCACGAGATCCAACGAACGAGCAACAAAAGACGAGAACATATAAAACAATAATTTCAAAGACATTTTTCATGTTTCATTGCACAGAAAAAGCGAAGAAACTAGGTATCGCGACATTCCAATGATTCCAGAAATGCACAAGCATTTAAAATTCTCGGAAGCCAAACAAGAAACGAAGCAAAACGTACCAGGCATGAAATTAATATATTTGGCGCTGGATTTAGAATCAACGCAAGTACGGTTGGGAAATTCTGGTTATTGTGAATGAACCAGGGAGAAGTAAGTTAGAAACGATGGAAAGAAGAGAGAGAAATAAGAAAGAAAGTGGTTTCCCAAGTAGCCGTTAAAAGAAGCTTTTTCCGGATTTTAAAAAAGAAAATCCGGTTAACGGAGGTAGACGGTGAAGTACCGATCCATATTAAACGACGTTAGTTGGAGGCCTGGGAGTAAGAGGGAACAAAACGTTGTGGTTCAAAAAAGAAAGCGCCATACTAGCCGTTGCACGGGGGTTCGATTGGGCCGAAAAAACTACAGATGATAGTCAGCCCAATTTTAGCAATCCGACTTTCGGGTTTGGGCCTGTGGCCCATAGCTGAAATTTCTCAACTTTCGGTTTATCATAATTAGATAAAATAGACATATTAAAAAGGAATAGATAAAATCAAAATACATTAATTCTCCCTGGGTTTGATAACGATTTTATTTTTTAGTTTTCTATTTTTAAAAATTATATTTGGTTCCTTCTAATTTATTTTAGTATATTTATTACATTTCTTAAGAATACATTTAAATTATTTATTTGTTATAGTTTCCAAAATTTGAATTATATTTTGAAATTATTTTTAAGTAGACAACAAAATAAAGAAACACAATGTTTATATATAATATTAATTTTTAAAAATAAAAAATAGTCATCAAATATGCCTAAACCATTAACTATAATGTCCTATTAAATTAAAACACATTTATTAACATTATTTGAGTTGATGAGTGATTTACCTCTCTTAAAAAGTTAGTAGTTTCTTTTTCTCAAAAAAAGAAAAGAAAAAGTTAGTAGTTTTTTTATTCTCTCTCTTTCTGAAAAATGGTGCATTTGGATTTTTTTTTTTTGCTTTTTTTTGTTTTTTTTGTTTTTGGAATATAGGATTATACACCTACGATAGATTGGAATTCAAATCTTCAACCGTATTAGTTTGATTCTTAATTACTTGATTAGTTACTATTTTGTAACAATCATTCTCTCTTGGTCTATTTATTTGGACCAATTATAATAGAAAGATGATGCAAGTTTATTTACTCTGTGTGTTTAATATGGTATAGATAGTTGGTCCAGATAAATAGACCATTAATTACACAACATAAACTTACTAGAAAATTATTAATACATTAATCATTAAACTAAGTAGGCTAAGTTCAAGTTTGCCTTCAAATGAGTGTATGACCACTAACTTAATTAACTCTAATTGAGTTTGGTAAAGTTGCAAGTTTTTCCATGATGTAATATAAGTATATTATAATATTCTTGACGTCAAATTAATAATTTATAAATTTTTTTAAAGATGTGACACATCTATCAAACGAGATTAATTTTGTTTTTCAAATTTACATAGGACAAGTCATGTTGATATGATTCGAAAATGGAATCTCCAAAGAAATTAATTAAATCTCAAGCCAAAGAATCTCCACATGCATTATGTTCTCAATCATTCATATTGGCCAACCTCTTTCAACAATTATTGACATTTTTAGGGGCACATATGGATGAAAGAAACACTAATTATAGCAAAAATCAAATTGATTTCAAATTTGATTGCTTAGAGAAAAGGAGTGTTTGAAAGTACCCAAAACATGAGATCAATGGTATTGTAATGGTAGATTATAGTAGAAAAAATAAAAAAAAATGTTCGAATACTATTTTTTTAGTCATCGTACTTTCAAATTGTTTATTTTGATTTTTATACTTTTAAAAACAACCAATTTAATCTTTAATTTGTAAAATTTAATACATAATAGAAACTCTTTAATTAATGAACTTTATGGCTACATTTCAAGAAATTTAGTGAAGTATCATGCTAAAATTATGATAGAAAAAAAAAAGATAAGAATGAAAAGGAAATGACCAAAATAATCACTTTTTAAAAGTATTAAAATCAAAATGCACGTTTTGAAAAATACAGGGACTAAGGTAATTTTTTTTAAAGTACATAGATCAAAAGGAAAGTTTTGAAAATATTAAGATCCTGATAAACCAAAGTCGAAACTACAACAAGTATTTAAACGAAAGAAAAAAAAGTATTTTTGAAAGAAACTAAACAAAATTTAACATATCTCTTTCTAACATTTTATCTTCCCCTTTCAACATACCCTAGCATTGTTGAAATTGGATTTTTCAAAGTTCTTAAAGTTAAAGCCTAGGAATTTTGGAGTATAGCTCTCAAAGTCTCTTTCACTTTGGCAGCTGAGTGTGGCAGCAAAGCCACTTAAACATCATGTCTGGCAAAGATTGGGAGTCCCCAACTCCACTCATGCTTGCTGTATCCATATAACAATTTTCTTGTGGATATATATTCAATTATATAACACTAAAAGTTCCAACCTCCTTATATCTATTGAATTCGACCTAATAATAATAAATATTTTTTTCTTAATAGATCCATTCATTTTAAAAATGTCGAATATGTCGGAAATCTATTAGACACAAAATTGAAAATTCATGAATCTAGATACTTTTCATGTTTATGACCTATTAGACCCAAAATTGAAATTTCAATTATCTATTATACACTTTTAAAATTCAATGACATATTAGAATAGACGTGACTATCATTTCAACAGGGGACCGAAATAATTTAAATTTGTTGAACAATTACCCTCTTATTACCTATCTTGACAGATCGATGTGACCATCATTTCTATAAAAAATTAAATTGATGTAATATGATTTTTTAGATTTTGGTTTAAATACTTTTTAATCCCCATATTTTAATATTAAGACATTTTTCATTCTTATTTTCTTATATCATTTTAGTCCATGTACCTTAAAAAAAATATATATGATTTTTAGCTTCCATCATAAAAAATAGATGCTTATCAAATTATATATTTTTTTTCAATTATAAAAGGTTCATTGACTTTATTACTTCCCTATATTTTATGTGTGGTTTTTTTCTTTTTTTTTTTTTTTTGAATTCAACAAATTTAGGAGAAGGGATTGAAATTTCAATTTTAAAGAAAGTAACAGGTATTTTATCATACTAATGTTCGAGGCCTCCACTGATTGAACATTTTTTTAATTAGTTGATACACAAGGAATGGGTTTCTTTTTTTAAAGAAAAAATAAGGTAAATAAATATTTACAACCTTCCATGATTGGATGGGGGAGAGAGAGCGCTTTGACAAAGTATAGTGGTGGTTGAGATATATAATTAAAATCATAATGTGGAAACTAGCTTTTGGACTTTTTTTTTTCTCTAAAAGGAAAAAAAGAAAAAAAAAGGTGCTGATTCCAAATCGTAGAGCTCAGCCTAGGATGCTGATTGGTGCTTTTTTTTTGGTGCAAAATAATTCTTTGAAAATAAATAATTCCAAAATTTAAAAAGTTCCAGCCTTTCATGATTCCATAGGAGACCTAAAGTTGGGGCTATTGCGGCTGGGTTGAAAACTATTTTATTTGGATCACTGTTTTTCAACAAAAAGAAAATTAAATTTTCTTTCTTTTTTTTTAAAGTACATTTTAACAAATAACTGGAAAAAAAATTGTTGATCATCAACAATATTAACTTTGAAAGTCATTGAATCACAATTTTTAAAAATAATTTGTTAAATTTAAAGTGACATTTTTGGAATAAAGTTGAATGAGAAAAAGAAAGATATATGAGGAGATTGGTTTGGATGAAGATTGAGATTGTGGCACTTCAAGAAGTCATAGATATGAGTTCAAGAAAAAGTGTCTTTTTATCTCTGTTTCTCAAGGTGCTTTTGTTGAGAATGAAAGACAAGAAAGGGTTCATATTCTCATGACCGTTAACCACTCACCTTTAATCTCTCTTTTGATATGCTTCAAAATATTACTTATAAGAAGCGTTGTTTCTAATTAATTGTATAGAATTTATTGTTTCGTCGAACTAACAGAAATTAGTTTTATTTAATACGAAAAATTAAAGAAGAAAAATGGTCTAATTACAGAGTTTGTCCTTACTTCTCAAATATTATATTAAACATATGAATTGTTAATAAATTTTGAGTCATATATAATTTTATTGGATCCAGATTTTATCTAATAAAATGTGTTTGGCCCTCAGCAGTACACAACCCACTTCACTAGATTTGGATAATTATAGGAGGAACCTCGAACAAAGAATCTCTATTATGATATTATGTTAAGGATGAATAAACTACCACTCAACCTAAAAGCGATTTGGTAAATTTAATGACTTATAGTTTAACAAAAAAGAAAGTTTATTTGCAAGAGTGGGGTATGGTAACATGTGTATATATATATTTTTAAGCATATGATAGGAACAATTCTTTTAGAAATTTAAAAGAGATTAGTTGCACTTACAAAGAAAAAAAAATTGATAAATACACATTAGACGAAGGTTGTGTGTACTTCTCAACAAGGTTGCGTCCACTCCTCTAAGAAGTGTTTAATAGATCTCTAACTTTTAATTTTGTGTTAAATAGTTTATTGAAATTCTAAAAATGTCTAACAAATTACTAAAATTTCACTTTTGAATTTAATATGACCTGTACTTTTTAATTTTGTGTCCAACAAGTAATAAGTCAATAAATTTAAAAAAAAATATTTAACAGGCCAGGATTTTTATACATAAATTTAAAAGCTTATAGATCAATACTCGAAAGTTTAGATACCTATTAGATAATTTTTAAAATTAAAAAATCTATTAGATACAGTATGATGACTAAAATTATAATTTAATCTACATATGAATAAGACAGGTGAAGTGAAGAATGTGTTTTTTTATTAAAAAAATATATTTTAGGAGGCTCTAGACATTTACTTTATTTTAGTTAAAAAGTACATATTTTATACATTGGTAAATATTACAATCTTCTTATAAAAACTCACACTTGTTTAAGTAGAGAAACTTTGGAGGCCAACATATTTTATTCCCATAGCATCCAAACAAACAACAATTTTCTGTGCACATGATAGTGAAATGTTACCGCCTCATACCGTCCCAATCATATATAGCAAACTAATAATCAAATATCAACTACTATAGTAAGTTTTAAATTTCCTCTGATAGATCTTAAAAAGTTTATAAATTTAATTATTGTAGAATATCCTATACGATTTAATTTATTTGGTTAATATTCATATTATATATTCTCAAGTATACATTATATTTTTTTTATCTCGCTAATAAATATTTTAAAAGACTCTACCTCCATCTATGTGGTACTAAAATTTTTTAAAAATAAAAATTCTCTTATACTTCAAAATTTTCAATGAAATCTTTGCCGAATCATACTAACAGAATAGTTACATGACATCAAAGATACAAAAAACCAGTAACAGAGAGAGCTGGTTCTCCCTACACGTGGCAGTGAATTAAACACCGCATAAGCAAACGGGTATGTTTTTTTAACGCCACGTCACAAGATTTGGACGGTTCCATAATAATTTATCTCCATGATTTGATTTGATTTGATTTTCGTCTGAGTTCCATGATTATGATTTAATTAATGCCAAAATCACAATTTGCTTTTTTAAGTTAAAATATTGTTAATCAAATTATCGAACGATTCACAATTGATTGGATTGGATTGGAGGAGCGCTCAGCGGCAGGGGAGCGATATAATTGACCGCCGAATCATCATCGCCACTGCAACTTTGCATCTCGACGGCTGAGCCTTTTTTTGAATAGAATATTGGAAGCTCCCTATAAATTTAGACGAAAGGAGCTTTGATAATTGCTTCTTCGGCCTTACGGAAGAGGAATGGGGAATAGGAGGGAGAGAGCGAGATAATTTAGAGGGCGAAAGCCAAATCTGTTCCGATTTCTCTGTTTGGTTCCTAGAGAGATTTCAGGAATCTTTTGATTAGCAGATTTCTCCTGATTACGGTGAAATAATCGGTGCTTGGCAGACTCCTCGGTTCGTTTTCTCTTGCGTCCATTCTGTGAGAAACGGAGTGGCCTTTTGATCAGTCGACGTCTCGATTCCCCATTTTGTTCTGAATCGCACTCTAGCAAATAACTGGACGATCTTCGCTTTGTTATCCGATTGAAAGAGGAACGAGTATTCAATCTCGATTATTGGACTCAAATCATTTTTTTTGTTCTTTTTTGTTGTGGTTCGTGTTTTTTTGGAGCAAACAACTGATCTATTCTGGAGTAAGATTCTGACTGTCTGGGTCTGAAAGTGACGAATATTTACACTTTCCGAGCTTTGGCTAATAGTTTAGGCAAACTTTGTTTGGATGCTTTCTGGGTTCAGTATGTTATGAGAAACTTCGTTTTTGTTTTCCTCTAGAAATCGACCGGTTTCCATTCTTAGCGATTTCTTCGGGACGAGACAATCGGGGAGCACATCCTTGGTTGACTGAAATTGGGTTTGGTAATTGGAGATTTTTGGGGAACTTTCTTCTCTCCGTGACCAATCAGCTTCGGAGTTCTTAAAGTTCGGGCTTTTTGTTGATCTTTTAAGAATTTGATTAGATTTTTCCTAGTTTTTTAACATGACATTTTTCATTTTCCATATGGAGGTTACAGCATCAAGCAGGTTCCATCTGCCACTCCTTTCCATTTTGGGATTCTACCTCTAAATTCTTTCGGAAGAACTCTTAGCTATCTCCCTAATTTCCCCCAGAAGTCTTTCACTTGTCCGGAGTAGAACCCATGGCCGTGTCTTTCAGTCGTATTTCATGGTGGTTTCGGGGTGGGAAGGAAAAAGAGGTTGTTGCAAACCAGTTCTCTCCAAAAAATTCTTGCTCTGAGATTGGTGCTGGTTTGAAAGAACCGGAGAGTCTCAAGTTCAAGAGGGTCGATTTGCCCTCATCATCAAAGAAGGTGAAGAAGCAGAAATGGCAAAGTAGGAAAGAAACAAGGATTGACTGGGAATACGATTTTGTGATGGTACCATCCGTTGGTGATGGCATACAAATGCCCGACTCTGCTGATGAGGCCGATTGGTCCATTGGTTGGTTTGAGCCTCACGGTCCTAACTTTCAAAGTGAAGATAGTTTTGCCGTTCTGGTCCCTTCCTATAGCCATCGTTGCAAGGAGCTGGTGGAGAGTTCAAACGTGGAGCTTTTGGCTGCCATCAAAAATTCACCTGGTAAGACCTTCTGTTTGCGGTTCATTTTATGGAATTCTTTGTTTCATGTTGGCCATTAGTTTATGAATTTGTTTCTCACCATGTTAAAACATAGTCTGTTGCTTTGTAATTCTACTTTGATTACTGCTGCAATTGGGAGATTGAAGTATTGGATGGTTTTTTGGAGACATGATTCTTGAAATTCGAGAACACATTCATTGGGGGATGTTTTGGAGCTTTCATAAATAAAGGTAGTTCGTGTTTGTAAACAAAACTGATTCTTACCAATGGCTGTACTGGTTGAGGTCATGATTTTCAAACTTAGAACAAGTGAAAACAACATTTAACAAACATTTACACATGTTTTTCTTTTCTCAAAAGAGCTCCCTCCCAAACATCCTCCCAAACAGCTTCCATATGTTATCAATTATTGTGTTTTCTTCATAGTCTGCATCTGCTAGAATCAAGATTTGGTGGATGAGTAGCTGCTAGCCTGAAATAAGTCAATGAATCTCTTGTTTCAAAATCAGAGACTAAAACTTTTTTAATCTTGTGCTGGAGTCTCTTAGTCATGCTTTGTGTGCTTGCATAAGTTACTATACTATACTAGATTTCATGACTTGAAGGAAGCAACATCAGACAACTTTTGCATCATCTCACCAAGTATATCTTTGGACAAGCATCAGATTTTAGGTTAAAATGAAAAACCATGGACCTAAGGAAACATTGCGTGATGGAAGCTGGTCGTGATAGATTTTCAGCCAAATTTCTTCATCTGGACCTCTTAAATGTGCTGTTTGGTAATTTATTTTTTTTATGGAAGTTTCTGTTCAAGTAGTAATTTTCTATACGTTCTTTGAGGAATCAACCAGAGTCTGTTGTTTGTTTCTGAGTGTGTTTGTGTTTCTAAACCATGCTTCAATTTTCATCCTGGACTCTGTTTAATGATCCGGCCATCATCAAGGAATAAGCTTTTAAAGTTGCAGAAAAATGACTGGCGTTACAATTCCTTGGAACTATAGTCAAGAGTCCTCAGATGTAATAGCTTGATGACCAGTATGTCTCCAAGCTGATAAAGCTAAATCCTTTAAACTCACTTTATTGTGCTTTAAAAAAGACCTGTTGAGAGCGAGTGTTCTTAATCTGAAAAATTAAGTAGAGATCTCTATCCCAAAGATGACGACTTTTCATTCTATGTTTACTTAAAAAACGAAGGGGAAAGGCAAAGAAGAAAAGCTTTCTTTAAATGGTTTTGCAGCTGATTAATATCTTCGACATCTAAGTTTGAATGTTTCCTTATGCAGAGAGCAATAACTATATGGAACAGTGGCTTTCTTCCCTGCAAAACTCAGAATCCTGAAGCGCGCTGCTGCTTCTTTCTGGTTTCGAGCGATGAAAGGTGTGAAAAAATACAGTCCAGGTGCTTCATTTCTGCAAAGATTATCATCATCTTGACCAGCAGTTGATAAGATAGAATAACAAACCCAGTTTTGTGCATATCATGTTAAAGATCTTTCTTTACATACTTCTATTTTGCAGATAATTTGATTGAAACTCTAGGAACCATGGGAAAAGAGATTTTCTTTCTTTCTTTTTTTTCGTTTTTTTTTCTGTGTATATGTGGTAAGATACAGCATCCATAGTCTAACTACTACTGTTTCAATTCTCCAATTTCCTTCAAATATATCTTAATGCAACATTGCCCTTGTGTAAATCTGTAATTCTCTCATATACTTGTTCATTCTCCTTGTGCCTTAAACTTCAATTGACCCTCTCATAATTAATTTGCAAAGATCAATGGTTGCATGTCCTGCTTCAATGGCTCTCATTGAATTATGGTGGCCATTTATTAGAAGCTATCAAATGCCTGCAATATATAATACGATATTCTCTCTGAAGCAGAGGTTGATTGATTATCTACAAAGCCAGTTGCAATGTCGAGCAAAACATTTTACATTGGGAAAGACAGTTTTGAAGGCAGATAGCAAATTGGGTAGTTGATTAAGTGGTTTGGCTCCTCAGTTTGGTTTAATTGAAACCTCCGATACCACCTTGGCTCCTCTTCCCCTGGCCATGTACAGGCCTATGTGGTGCATCAGCTCCTGCCACAACCAAAATCAAAATAACCTTTTTCAGTATTGTGCTTATTGGGAATTGGGATCCTTATATATCTGAAAAAAGTAGAGGAAAATATTTTTACAATGGAGTTCACAGACTTGAAAACTGAAGTAACATTCTTCACCATTTGGAAGAGTTCTTTTTTCCAACTCAGAAATCATCCATTGGAGATGCAAAATTCAAGAATAATTACTACTTTGAGGCATATATGCTTAACAGTAAGAACGGTGAAATGCATTCTTATTTTTTCATTTCCATTTAACATTTGATGAGTTTGACAATGTCTGAAAAATAGAAACATGAAAACTGTCTTGCGAATTATCCCTCTAATTGAATAAGGTTAGCTCTTTTTTTTTTCCTTCTTATTCAGTAGATATTATCTCTTATCCATTCCTAAAAATCTCTTTGTCCAGTATTTATATTTTTATCCTCTTTTTTATTTATGGCATCAGCACAAGGATGAAGACAAGCATAGCCATGTTTGCAGTGAGGTCCGATCAGCTCCATCAACAATAAAAATAAGGTTTGAGCAAATGAATGGACAAAAACGCAATGATAGGCTCTTCAAAGAAATAAAGAATAAGCGAAAAACAAAACCAAACAGTCCTTGTCATGATGTTAAGAGACTTATTTTATATGAAAGTAATGGATTAATAATTTAGATACCTGTGGATGAGCAATTGCATCGCCTAAAGTCTTGGCTACAGGAACTGGAAGATCAAAAGTAGCGCAGCCACCTGAATATACAATCACATCCTCTAATGGCGAAAGGAAACCGCGATTTCTTGCAGATAATGTCGAACATACAAAATCCAGCACGCATATGTCGGTGCAAATTCCCAGCACTAAGATCTTTTTTTTTTTTTTTCAGAGAAGGAAACAGATAAAAAATTACTTCTCTTTAATTGTAAAAAATGAAAAAACGTAGTCAAATCAGAAGAGAAATTTGTATCTCCGATCGAAAATTGGGGAATACTCACGACTTTGATCTGATTGTTTTTCACCCAGTCAACGAAAACGTTAGAGGCATCTTTCTCCAAACAACCTAGAAATCCATCAATGCAATCTTTGCGTCTCAGCGTTACATTCGCTTCATTTTCTAGCCATTGCAAGGCTGCAAACAAGGAACAGAGATTTTCAAAATTGGCTGTGAATTGATCGCCAAATACTAAAGTGAAGATTCGTTTACGGAGAATTTCAAAATTGTACCTGGAACTAGTTTGGACTCGTCGGTTCCAGCAATGCAATGAGGAGGATAGGGGGGCTCGGGAATATCCGGATGATGGGAATCAATAAAGGCGAATATAGGCCACTTCTTCTCACAGAAAACTCCGGCGAATCTCACCGACTCCTTCACCATTTCGGAAATTTGCTTGTCGTGCTGTTTCGGAGCCTATAAACAAGTAGAGCCACGATCCAGTCCAACCAACAGAGACATTCAATCGGAAAAAAGAGAAAATCAATAGCGAATCAAAAGTTGAATCAAAAGCCTATTAATATCAAGGGCTAATTTGCAGAAGAAGGTGTTTGGATTAGATCGGAAGACAGAGGAGAAATCAGGGAATGGAATTACCAAATTGCCAGCGCCGACGGTGCAGAAGCCATTAACGACATCGACGAGGACGAGGCCGGTGTTGACGTCCCCGGACAAAACGAAGGACTCTTGGTCCACCGGAAGGTGCTCCTTCAACAATTCTACGACCTCCGAGACCATCTTCTTCTTCTTCTTCTTCTTCTTCTTCCTGTAAAGGGTAATAGACCAAATGCGAGAGGCGCCATCACGGACCTTGAAATACAGGAAGAAAGAAGGTTGGTCAAAAAAACGAGTCCACCTTTAAAATAATTGAATAACAATTAAAAAAAAAAAAAGACGGCAGAGAGATACGAAATTGGTCCAATTCCAATTGATATGCAATGTGGACCGTAAGATCTTAAGCCAATGAAATTTTGGATTTCGATGAGAGATTACGTGGCTGATAATGATAAATTAATTCCAATTGACTTTTGCCAATACCAGTTCCGTAGTCATTAACATATACTCATGTTTCTAAGGATGGAGTTGGAGGTACTGAAAATGTAAGAACAGAATAATAATTTGAAGATACATTAGCTTCTAATTAACAAATTTTAATATAAATTTTAAAAGATTCAAGACAAAACCGAGAAAAACCTAAAAAATTATGTTCATTTGATATATTTAGTTATTTAAATAATAGTAAGGCTAGATTATACAACATGTGGAGATGGTGTTCGAATTCACGATCTCTTGATTAGATATATATGCCAATTATCGTTTTTGCAACTTGGTTTTAATTTTGTATTTGACCTTCGAAAAAAATTTGAATTTTATTCCCAATCTTTTAAATTGTTGTAATATTTTGTATAATTTATTTGTTTTAAATTTTAAATTTTGCCCCAACCCATCGTAGATAGTTGGTTTAATATTTCCTTAAAATTCTAGAAGTTCAAATTTAGTTTTCCTCTATCTTTGCTTTTTTCTTCTCTTTCTCCGGTCCTAATTCTCAATCTCCTTTTTGTACCAATGCTTGGTGATTAAAAATAAAGCATAAATCAAATTATGTGATGTCAAATCTATTCTACTTCATTTTTAAGAAATTGATGTAATTTAATTAAACACCATGTAGCTAAGGTGAAATTCACCTAGAGAAAAATATATTAATTCATTATGAATTTGGCACAATTTCTTTGTCAATTATCTAGATTAGTGGTTGAGAATTTAGTTTAATATCTGTTCTTTTATCTTTCTTGTATGAAATTATGAGAAGGGACGAGAAATATTGCGATGGCTTTTTAATGAAGATTTGACATATTATCAATATTATTTTATCATATGTGATTCCGATGATGTATAAAAAGTTTACTATTAGTATTTAACAATAAATATAAGTAGGTTTAGTTTTTTCTTTTTTTAATTTTACACATAAAAATAGTTAAGTAACAGTTGCAACGATCCATTACCCAAATGAAAATCATTGAAAATTTCTACATTTGCAATTTTCTACGCACAACCATTTGCTTTGGGTTTATTTTCCTGAATGATTTTTTAGTTTATTTGTCTTGTTCAAGTCTCGAGGTGTGCGTTTGTTGTTTATTTGCGTTTATCATCTATTTTGTGATGATGTTTATGAGGTTTTTTTTAGCTGATTTTTTTTTTTTTTGTTGGTTCTGCCTTAATTCTAAGTTGTGAGATCATTTTTACTTGCCATATACATAATTTTAAAAAGGTTAAAAAACAATTTTGGTTTCGTTAAATTAACAATTTAATCCATGAACTTAACGATTTAGTATGTGTACTTTTAAATTGGTAACAATTTAGTCCTTAAACTTTAATAGGTAATAATTTAGTCTTTGTAATTTAATGTTGCTTACGATTTAGTCTTTATCGTGAAACTTTTTTGTGAAGTTTCTTATATATATAGATTGATAAACTAAAGAATGACCAAATATGTTTACAGACTAAAAAGGTTAAATTGTCATATGATAAAATTTAACACTTAATTTTAATAAATTTTATTACGATAGAGACTAAATTGTTACAAATTTTAAACTATAGGGATTAAATCATTACAAGCTAAAGTTCAGTGACTAAATTGTTACTTTAATGAAAATACAATGACTAAATCGTTACAAATTTGTTTTTTAACCTTTAAAATAATAATAATAAAGTTGTTCAAGGCTTTGGCATGCATTAAAAAATTGTTGTTATTTTACTATTACAATTTAAATAAAAAATCGATGTTTCAAACTCACAAGCTACGACCACTCGTAAAAAATTAACGCTGTTGAGTATTAAACTATACTCCTATCACAAAAAGTTCAAAACAAAACTTTATCTTCAAAACAACAAAATTAGCATTTTTGCAATCTATATCTTTGTGTATCCAGCGTGAGATCTAGATATGTGTAAATTTTCTTAAAAGATACAAAATTTATATAAAATATTTTAATTCTGAAAAATTAGAAGGACAAATTATAGAATAGCACAAAATTTTAAGTATTTCGTTTCTTCTTTCCGCTACTTCTGATTAATCGTTTAAAGTAATTGTTGTTCGATGCTTGCTCCCGCATTAGTTGAACTAAAAAAGAGAGAGAGAGAGGTGTGAGATTTACATCTTACTCAACATTCAATCATTCTTCCATAATCCCAACAAACCACATTTTCCTACGCAACAAAATACATCATTGTCTATATATATAATTTTTTTTTTTACTACTGAATCTTATTATTCTATTTACTTTTGTTTTGTTATTATTATTATAATTATTATTTCTCTCCTACGCTTCTTGATCTTCCTAATTTGCCGACATTAATCAAGCGTAACCCTCACACCCAACCACCGAATTAAGAAATCTAGATTCCAACTCAAACTCATTCAAAATAACCATTTTTCTAAGGGAAAAAATAATAAAAAAGAAAAGGCAAAATCAAAATAATCCTCCCCAAGGGCCAAGGCAAGACGACGCCGTTTCACAAAGGAGTACCAAACCAAGGTCCGGTTGACCATAAGTTGGAGAAGTCATACTCAGAAAAGGTACCACCGCAGCGAACAACATAGCCCGCCGATTTATTTATCCGAAGACCGATCTATCGCAGCCACACTATTCTCTCCGGCGGTCTTCGATTCTCATTCTCCGCCATGTGTAACGGCCACCAGCGATCTTTGTTCAGAGGTAGCCTTACTCCCTACCAGAGCTCCGTTCCGGACAACGGTGAGGACAATCTACGGGGCCGACTAGCGGAAACCGAGTCCCGCCTCGCTCAAGTTAGGGCTCGAGAGGCGGAGCTCAGCCGACTCTTGGAGGAGATGAAGCGATTAGTCTCTGTTATGGAGATCCTCGAGAACTACCTCAAACGACAGTACCGCGACCGCCAAGAATATGCGGTTCGTCTCCTCTCTCCTCTATCTCCAAAATAGAAATTCCTCTTTGCCATCGCATTCGCGGTCTGTAATTCAACCAAAACTCCTTTTGTTTACTTGTATCTTCGTTCTTTTGAATCTCAATCTATGTTGATTGTATTCGATTCGCCTCCAAAATCTATGAATTGTGCGATTTAAGAATTTGTAGTTGCCGGTTTTCGTTACTTTCCGCCCTCTATCTCACTTGGAAATGGAACCGGGGAATCGTGGAATCGATATCATTAACTCGTCAAATTGAAGGTAATTCCGAGTTTTCTGACTGGCGAACAAGATTTTATTGTTTCGTGATGGAATTTGAAGCAGTTTTCTTTAGTCTAATTAGGCATATTGGAGTTACTTCTTCTGGGATCCGCATGGGTTTCAGAAGATTGTGAGATGAAACTATTCGGAAAGTCATCCAATTCAACTACCGAAGAACATGGGGATTGAATTGTATGGTTTCTTCCAATGTGACATAACGCTTACAGAACGGACAAGTAAAATATATTATTGCTTTTCATAAAAGATTTGGGGAGTGGGTACAGATCGTGAATATGAACAGTCCCATGCCTTCGCCTGCTGGGCTTTATAGAATTGAATAAAGAAAGAAATAAATAAAGAAAACCAAACATGATCTCGTATATTTTGAAGTTTGGTATCTAAAATGCTCAAAGATTTTAAGTTTCATTTTGCCAGTCTTGGATCAGTGAGCGAAGAGCGTGATTAGGGGTGAGATAGGGGTGCTGCAACCTTAAGTTAGTCATGGGTGATGTATCGTGTCCTGCAATTATCCACTGCTCTATGGCTTCTAGCTCGTACGAAAACCCATCTGCTGCCACATGTGGATTCTTCATCACATCCTGCACCCACGTTAAACCAAATTGGGCTTAAAGAAAAATGAAATTACACATTTTTTTTAGTTGAATACACATGAAATGTTAGAAACCTGCAAGATGGGGCAGATGAAGATTCTTGGCACATCATCTGCGTCTGCACCATCAATCCCCCTCGCAAGCCTTATATTCCCCACCAGATCATCTGCTTTCGCCTTGATCTTGTCGAGTTCTTCCATGGCTGTCCCCAAGTCAACAACCGAATTGGACCCATTTGGAGTTACACTTACACATCTCAAAGCCAGATCAACAAGCCCATCAACCAAGTCCAATGGCCACTGTCCAGCCTTATTGTCTACAATCTGGACCAGACCCGCCTTACCCATTGTCAGTGCCTCCTCAATCAGCCCTGCCCAATTCCTCCCGGTAACAAGCTGTAGCAGCATTGCTCCAAAAGCCCGAATGTCCAACTCAATACCACATCCTTCATCCGATTCTGCGATCCCAAAAGGGCCAAAACCACCGAGTTTGGCAACAAGGTTTTGGTCCAGGAGGATTTTGGACAGGGTGAGGTTGCCATGAGAAATGGGCCCGGGCCGATGTTGGGCCTGGTGAAGGAACCCCAGGCCTGAGCATACCTCTGAAGCTATACGAATTCTGTCATGCCACGTGAGGGGGCGACATGTTTTCCTGGATCTTTTGTTGGCAGGAACTGGAAGAAGTATGTCACTTAAGCTACCACTATGCATGTAATTGAATACAATGCATTGGAGCTCGGAGCAGAAGCCCATCATGGAGATCAGATGAGGGTGACGGATATGGCTCAAAAGCTCCACCTGCAAACCAACGGCTCAAAAGACTCAGATGAAAACGTGGTTTTTGAGAGTTAAAAACAGGGCAGCTAGCTACTACCTTAGACTGGAAATCTTCACGAGAAAGGCGATTTCCTGGGTCGATCATCTGGATTGCAACTGAAGTATGGTTGATACGCCCTCTATACACCCCGGAACTCAATCTCATCTGCTCAGAAAAGCTATCGGTGGCTAATCTGATCTCTTCTGCCGTGTATTCTCTTGTACTACAGGACACTTCTGTTGACCTTTCGGCCATTCCGATGGCATCTCTCTCTTTGCAGAACTCAATTCTCCGATGAAGAATGTCTCTTTGTCTCCTCAGCTCCTCGGTTTCTCTGACCATTCCTTCTCTTGTTTTTGCTGTCTTCTCCAACTGGGCCTCCATACGAGATTTTGCTGCTGTGGAATTTTGGAGCTTGCTTGAGAGATCAGCTTGAAGTTCGAGAAGTGAGCTTAATCTGGTCTTGCTTTCCTCGATATCAACTACTATTTCCTGGATCTGTTCTTTGGCAGAGTCTAATTCATTCTGCAACTCTTCCCTGATTGTAGCCTCTTCTTTTATCTGAGCTTCAAGCTCTTCAGTCTGTAAATCGTGAATTATTTGTCGATCGTGGGAATGTAATACGAAATGAACCAGACAGAAGAAAGAAATAGCTTATAATACCCGCTGACTGCACAAATTAATGGCCCACTCCGCTTTAGCTTGCCTTTCAGCACTGCCCTTTGCTTCATCTTTCATCAACTGGATGGTCTTTCGAGCTTCCTCAATCTTGGTTCGCAGATGCTCAATTCTTTCCTCAGCATTCTGCCAACAGAGTAGGCAATCAGTACACTATACTTAAAGCAACATACGTGGTGCAGATCAAATCCCATATGGAAGATAGCAAAACATGTTCATTACTGGTTTTCATTTCCCCTTGGATTCTAAAAGAGAGAAAATTCCTAGGAACAAGATTATGATTTCTGTAAGGTTGTTACCTAGATGAACAAATTCTTAAGATCCAAATCATTGTCAGATAGGGAAGAACTATCATGTTCAGTATGTCAACCTCATCATAGACTAATGGTCCAACCTTGAGAAAGACTAGGAAGATTCTTTATTTAATGTATTGCTTGACCAAGAAGTAATATTTACCATATCTGAATCTGGATGATCCAGAATATTGAACTGGGTTGAAACTGGACTTTCAGGAGCACTATTTCCATCCTGCTCACAGTCTTCTTCCTGCAAATTCAATGATAGTAATTCTTCGTAGTAGTTCTCAAGTTCATGGACATTATTATCCCAATAACTTCGAGAACTTGAGGAATTTGAACAACTTGGTGAAGCAGATGAGAGACTCAAATTCCTTTCCGAGGAATAGATTGGATCATCCATGAACATCTTTCCCAACCAACCCTTTAATGAGTGCTTGGTACTGACTTTAGCGATCCTTACACCTTTATCATTTTCCATAATTCTTTCATCTCTGAGAAATACCTGTTTTCCTCCCCATATCACAAACAACTCGCAAAAATGGGCCTTGTTTCTGTAAATGTAAAAGGATCCACTAATTGCACTCTTTGATTTCCTACAGAAGAACAAGAATTGATACACAAGATGTTTCAATGTAAAAAATTAAAGTCTTACAAAATCTAATACCAAAATCTCAAAGGACTTTCTGCGTACCAAGATGAAGATTTCATGAACGTAAAACCAACGACCAAATTGGTTATTCTCAATTCTGAAACCAAGTCAACAATGAGCTCATGAACAGGTTCATCAGATTTCTGAACCTTGAGTATTTCGGCTTTTACCTAAAGCCATAAGGGGATTAATATTTGGAGCAAATGTTTAGGAATTTTTGGCAGGAATCAATTGGCGAGAGAAGCAAAAGAACCAAACCTTGCCACAGAAATCTAAATATTTAGAAAGTAGCTTGTCGATCTTTTCCTGCTCATATCTTCTCAGAACTTCCACTTTCTCCTCACTAACAGAACTCGCCGGGAGCTTCCCGACTGAAATGAAATAAGTAACCAACGGCGATTACAAGAATATCGATTGAACAAACAGCGAAAGATAATTTGGAAAAGAAAAAAAAGGCCACGGAGATTACAGGGAGTGTAGACATATTCCTTGGAATTGCTGTAGGCGACGTGAAGAATCACTATAGAAATTGGGCGAGACTTCCATTTCGTAAGAGTCCACCCCAAGGTCTTGAATCCATCGTGAAGATCATTCCCGATAGCAACGTAGACCTTCTCTGCTTCGGCGTTCATCGATTACCAATCGCTTCCAATGGCCGCCTCCTCGAATAGTTTCAGAAGGTGAAATGAAAGCGTTGAAGGCTGAATTCAGAGTGTTGGGTGGCGAAGGAATTGGAAGGGTTTTGGGTTTTGGAGGTTTAAGAGTGAAATCTTCATCGAAGGATGGTTTGTGGCGGAAGTTCAAAGTTCCGGCGAAGACTTTTTCTCCCGTCGTCGTCATCCATTTATATTTACGGACTCTGTCTCTCTCTTGAGGAGACAAGGACGGCCAGATGTTCCTTATTGTGTGTGTATATATATATATATTTTTCTAATTTCGTGGGGGCTTCAAAGGCGTTGTTTCGGTTGCTGGCATAACTTTCATGGGTTTTAGTAATCTTTTTTCCAGAAATTGTTTGGGTTAAATAATTCCTTGTGTTCATAGGGAATCTTGAAAATTTTAATGTTTTTTCAGCAAAGGGTTATTACTAATTTTTGTAGGAAATTTTAGAGATGTCATATTTCCTCTTTTTACATCTTATTTTCCTTTTTTAGTAGAAAAATTTATAAATATTGGTAATTATTTCATTCTTCGTTTTTTAGTACAATATTTAGATGTAGGGAGTCAAACTCAGAATCTCATGTTTGGAGGTATATGTCAATTACAGCTGAACTCTCGTTTTGACATTATTTACTTCTTCATTGTTTGTTGAAAGTATGCTTAATAATTTTTTTTTATTTAATATTCTCTAAAGTTTTAAACTTAGTACTTTGAGTTAATTTTTAACGGTAAGCAGTGAGAAGAATTTGGGCTGCGAGTTTGTGTTTTAATTTTGTAAATGACGTGTGGGGGATATTGGGAGGATGAAGAATGAAGATAGAGCCTCAAAAGTCAGAAATTGACTACATCTCAACAGATTGCCTCAAAATATGTGGGGTTTTTTAGGTCTCTTTTTCCAAGTTCTCTCAACTACTTTTGGCCCATTATAATTTTAAACCATGTTTTTTTGCTCAAGTATCATTCTCCCAACGGCGTTCGTTTGTTCGTTTGTTGTTACTATTTCTTGTTTCTATTTCCTCTTTTTAGGATTAGTTAAGTAACATTTCAATTTTTTGTTTTCGGTTTTGTAAAAATTTTGGAAACGACAATATCTGTTTGATAATGTTACTATTTCTTGTTTCTATTTCCTCTTTCTTAATAAAGAAAATAGTATGGCATTACCCCAACATCTATGTAAGAATAATAAAACAAGATACATTTTAACGAGAAATAAGAACCTCGTTTTTGTTGTGTTCAAAATTTCTATATAATTTTGAGAGTGTTTCTAAAAAAATGAGAAATGAGAAATATAAATAATTATCGAATGCTTATATTTCTTAATAAAACTATAGATGATAAACAAGAAAGGAGAACGCTTGATAACAAGACTCGTGTTTCTTGTTATTTGTCCAATTTTTTCAAAACATGAATAAAATCATTATTTTTATCATTCTCCACTTATAAAATAATAAATATAACATAAAAAATTTCAATATTTAATTAAAAAAATTAAATTTCATATAAAAAATAAATTATAATTACCAAACATGTTTTTTTTGTTTCTCTTTTCAATAATAAAAAAAACAGTAAACAATTACCAAACCTAGTTATATTTTCGTTTATTACAAAAATTAGTAAAATAAGAAACCAGAAAGAGAAATATTAGCCACAAGCTTTTAGTAGTGAGTTTCAAACAATTTGGATATTTTTGTTTCTTGATTTAATTGTTATTTATTATATGTTGGAGATGGAGTTATAAATTTTCTAAAAAGAGTAAATTTTACACTTCAATTTTTTATTTTAAAAGAATAAATTTTAAAATTTTAGAGAACGAGAAATAATTAATAATTACCAAACATGTTCTTTTGATTATTTTTTAATAAAAAACAATAATCAAATTACAAAGGTAGTTCCATTTTCATTTATTACAAAAATGAATAATAAGAAACAAGAAATATAAATATTACCAACAAAACTTTTAATATTGTTTCAACAATTTGGATATTTTATAGATAATTTTCTATATTTCTGTTTCTTGATTTAATTGGTATGTATTATATGTTATGTAATCTTTTGGTTCTAAAAATTTGAGAGGTGAACTCGAGAAAATCTTAAAAATTTTAGAGCCAGTTTAGAGAAGAGGCCATATATTTATTTAATATAATAAAATAAATAAGAATGAAAAGCATCTTACCATTATTGTTATATAAAGGAGGATGACTTTATTTTTTAAGAATGAAAAGATCTTTCTTTTTCATAGAGGATGAGTGGAGCAGAGCTAATATTTCTTAATATTGCTTCCGGATGCGATTAAGGAAGACTTTTAAAATAACTTATCGTTGATGTGACGTAATTTTATTAATTTATTTAAACATAACAAATAAATATTTAATTGATTAAATGATTACAAATTGGGAAGTTAGAATCCTACGTTATTGAACTAAAAACATAATAATAAATAAATATTTGAATTTTTATTTTTATCTGGTTTAACATCGAAACTTTAATTCTAGAAATTTCAAATTATTATTGCCATTTTGGTTTTTATATTTTTACCTATTATGCTTTAAAACCATGTTTTTATTTTTTTAAACAAGTGGATAGGCACTTTTTCTTTGATGGTTTTCAAATTTTTGTGTAGCAGGTGAATCTCCTATGCTTAATATGTTTGATGGGTTTGAAATTTTAGAGTGTCCAACTGTTTGTTAATGTTTGAGAAAAATGAGTAATAAATTACAAAGGAATTCACCATCAACATAGGAAATAAACCAAATTAGTTAGAGTAAAAAACTCGAGAGGGATTAGTAAGATAAAGTCGTAGTTCTAGACTTTTATTCATTCATTTAAAATTACTTTTTTATAGTTTCTTTACCTCTTTTCTTTTATTGATCAATGAAACAGACTAATGTTAAATTTAGTCGATAATTATTGGTTAATTAATAATCCCTATGAATATAATATTTACTCATCATCCTGGTACTTGCAACGATTTGTACACTTGTAAAATCGAAAAACAATATTCATAGTATTTGATATTTCCACACATGGCTTTGGGTCGAGGGTTGTTGGCTTGTGATTATCAACTTCATCTTAGTTAATGACCCTTGCCAATTTAAAAAATGGTCAATTAAAATTTTTGAAACCACGACAATCAGTGTATGTCTCAAATTGATAAGAGAGTGCAAGTGGAATCTAATTCTCTGCCAGTTATGTATCCAATTTTCTCTAGAGGCTCTTTTAGTAATGTTCTCATTTATAATTTTTATTACCTCCTTTATAATAAATAAAAATAGAATTAGAGTCTTTATTCAAGAATGATAAAACAAAACGAGCAATGAAAATAATTAATAAATACTTAGATTACTTAATAAAATTGAAAACAATAAACAGAAAATAGAATATCAGCTAGCACGTCCTAATTTAACTCGAACACATTTTTTTATCAAGAAAACTTTGCTTCTTTGTCGAGGCTTTTGGACTGGACGTGGAATTGTTCGAATATAAGGAAAGGAAAGGAGGAAACAGAAACACACGACTCTTAAATTACGTGAGAGTGTATATATATATATATATATTTTCCCTTTTTTTCCCTAAATTACAAACTCGACACACATAATGATTAAAATAAATAGATATTCTAATGAAGTTCCATATTGATTGAAAACAAAAATGAAACATTCAGCTTTCTTATTACACGGGTTACAGACCCACGAAGACTGCAGCTGATTCACATACGTGGGCCGTCGAGGCCCATGTTTGACATATAGTAACCAAGCCCATTTGGCAGAGATCCAAACTTCATCTGGGCCTCAGTTCAACCGCTCCAATCCCTCACGGGCCGGGCTGGATTCAGGATCCACAGTTAGGGCCTTTTCGAAAGCCTGCTTGGCCTCGTCTTTCATTTGCTTCCACTCGTAACATTGCCCCAAAAGACAGAAGCCTTTCGGGTCTTGTACGCCCAGTCTCACCGCCTCCAACAAGTCTTCCACCGCCGAGTCGAGTCGCCGTTTCCGATTCACGGCGATCTTCAACTCGGCTCGCTTAATCAACGCCTTCCCGAGTTCTCTGCCAGATAGAGACTTCAAGCACGGCGGAGAGAGTGCGACGTCGAGTGATTTAAGCGCGGAGCTCTGATGGCCCATGTGATCTAGGGCTAGGGCTTTCAAGATGTGAGATGCCGGATCTTTGGGGGAAAGGGAGAGCGCCGTTTCGGCTTCGGTTAGTGCTTTCTTCGCGTAGTCGAAGGATTGTGATTGTTGAGAGGTTGACCGTGCCCGAGCCAGAAGATGTGTTCCCTCGAAGAAGTGGCGGCTCGACTGGAGAATCGCGCGATTCTTAGGGCGGACCTTCCCGAAAGCTCGTTTGGAAAGTTCACGTACGGCCAACAACGTCGCTGCTGTTAGGATGAAGAGGGCTACTTGTATCATTGCTTCCGGCGACATCCTCTCTCTCTCTCTTCTCTTTCGCCGGAATCTGAAATCTTGGCTCCTGTTCCCAATCTATTGAAAATGAAAAACGGCGACCCCTGGAGAAATAAACTCAACGCGAGACGTTGAGTCACGCAAACGTTAAGTCAATATTTGTAACTAGTAATAACTTTTTCCTTTTTCTAATCAACACGCGCCTGTAGCTCAGTGGATAGAGCGTCTGTTTCCTAAGCAGAAAGTCGTAGGTTCGACCCCTACCTGGCGCGTTTTGCATATACATGTTCACACTCTTTTTTTTTCCCTTCCTTTTCAGCTTTTAAATTGATCAATTCAACCATATATTTAATTAAATTAGTCAATTTCTTTTCTTTTTCTTTTCAGCTTTTAAATTAACAAATTCAACCATATATTTAATTAAATTAGTCAATTTCTTCTTTTTTTTTTCTTTTCAGCTTTTAAATTAACAAATTCAACCATATACTTAATTAAATTAGTCAAATAATTAGAGTTGAAAAGAAATTAGGTGCAATTGCAATTATTTTTTCACGTAATGAATTATATTTTTTTTAACTTACAACCTCTTAATAAAAAATATATACTATTTATTGTTGAGCTATGTTTACTTTTAACAACAAATTTTAATTAATTGAATATTAATATTACTAGTTGTTTAATTTGAGGACCAACTTTATAAACAAAAAGATTTAAATTCTCTATTCAACCATTGAAAATTTTTAATTAAGTCATTCCATACAAAAATTACTAAATATTGTTAATAAAAACTAATGTATGGATGTATTATTAAATTATTTATCTATAATACATTATAACACGCTACAAAACCTAATAATTTGAAAATTTTAATACAATAGAGATAAAATTGATAATTTTAAAAAATTAGAAACTAAATTGAGAATTGCATAAATCAGGTAATATCTAGTATATTTAGTCGACATTATATTTAATAAAATAATTTTTTTTTCAGAACGAAGATGAACGATTTTTAGTCATTAACAAAACAAATGTTTAACATTATAACCTATACTTAATTATGGTTCTAATATCCGTCGACATGTCGACCTTTTCATCGACATATCCATGTTTCTATGGATTTGACATCGACATATGAGATGAATTGACATTTGTACAAGAACATCGACAAAATATGAAAAATATCAACAAAATGTCACTGATATATATATAATATTAATATTAATTATTTTTAATTAATTAAAAAATGAAAAAATATTTATTTGTTAATTCAAATATTTTGTACGGACTTTTAATTTTTCTAAATTTTTCATAAATATCCATAGACATAAACATACATATTCCCATGAAATTTAGACCTCGATATTTGTATCGAAATTTAAAATATTGCATATAGTAATGTCAAATAAAAATAAAAATAAAAATAAAAAAATAACATATAGCTTTTTCTGTGGGCGCGCGCCGGACACGGACGGCTTCTACTTTTCCGGGAGGTAATTTGTTCTCTTGGGATGGCTCTCCTCGGCGACGATGGCCGGGGCTACGAGCTAGCTCGAAAGCTCGAGACGCTTGGCGTATGGCGGACTTGGCTTGGAGATCTCAATTACTCCATCTTCGTCCCCTTTCTCTCTTCCACTTCCACATGGGAAACGTTCATGCGAACCGACGATTCAAAATCGAGGGCTCAGATCCAGCTACAACTCAGGGCTCGAGCCCTCCTCTTCGATAAAGCAAGCGTCTCTCTCTTCCTGCGTTCCACTCCCTCTCCTTCTTCGCCTTCTTATTCTACTGCAAATCCTTTATCCTCCTCGTCTCTGGCTATTTCCAAGCTCAATCCTAATTGTAAGATTCCTTTCGAGTTTTATTATTGTTTTGCTTACGGTTCCCATGTTTCCCGTTTCGGGTTGGTAATTGGTATTCTTGAGCTTCGTGCCATGTTTTGCAGACTTGCAGCTCCATGGTGACGATGTATATTTTACACTAGAAAATCTTTCAAAGGACGGGGTTCAGCAGCGGGAGGGCTGTGTTCCATCCAACAAGGCTTCCGGCAAGGTTCTGTTATGTGCTCCTTCATTGTAGTCTTCAAGATACATTTGAATAACCATGCCCTAATTAAAATTTATTTCGTCATGAAAAGAAATTGGAGCTGTCTCAGGTCTCATGCGTATGCTTGTTTTATTATGGCAAGTACTTAATGACAAATTACGATTAATGCTGACTTTATAATTTGATCAATTGTCGGATAGACTCCATTTTTCACATACCATTATCGCCTCCTGGTTTTTGGCCTCTAAAGGCACCATGCTCCTCCTTTCTGTTCCACATCCTGTGACGCTTTTGCAATTTCTCCTTAAATTTGAATTTGCAACTACGGTGTAGTTCTATTTTAGGCCTTTTTTCCCAAAACATAATTTTACCATTTTCACAAATAATAATAATAATATGCCAGTGAGCATGAGTGCATAACGGAATGATAACTTTCCTGTTATTATGGTTCTTGAACAGAAATATGATGAAGGGTTAACTCCCTTGATTCATTAAGTTTGTAGTCCAGTTCGATGTGGCTTTAAATATTGTTCAATGTTCATATTAGAAGATTTATAGATAGGACGGCATGTCTGCCTAGGCGGCATGCATACCTGCAGAGAGAATAAGAAGGCAAATTTGAAGTTTAAACTATTTTAAGGTTTATGATTTATACTGATATAACTGAGCTTATTTATACTTATGAGTGGTTATAACCTATATTTCAAACTGGCTGATCCCTAAAGTGCCGCATTCCTTACTTGTTGGCTGGTTATGCAGATTCAGTCAAAAGCAGCTCCAAGTGCTGGGCCAAGATCTAGAGAATCTGAAATTGGTGATTCGTCCCATAGATTAAAAAATGAACTTCCTGAAACTTGGTACAATCAGTTCATTGAGAAGTATAGAGTCAAACAGCCATATCGTTTGTCGCGTGGGAACAATATGTCAGACAAACGAACAGCTGAGGAAATGTCTTCTTATCTTAGATTACTTGAGAAACATAAGAAAAGGCGCATGGTCTTTAAGGACGATCAGCTGACAAATTTTGGAAATTCTGTCTCAGCAAATGCTTCAAGTTCTGTTTTTGATTTCAGTAACTCAGTTGAAGATGATACTAACTTTTTCCCCGAAATTATGTTTACTTTTAACTGTGTGCCGGAGAGTGCACTTCCGCCTCCTGATGACATGAAAGACAATAGAAAACTGGAACTTTCTGGAGTCATTGATACCTTGCCTCAGCCTATGACTAGGAATCCTGTCATGATGGAGAGGCTTGGTGTCAAGCCTGATTACCGGGCGAAAAGTGGATCCGGAGTGAGCAGGAAAAATCTTGGTCAAGAGCAATGTTTTCAGATGTCTCAGATGGTAATAGCTCAAATGCTGATGAATATGGGGTTTGAAGGTGCCACAGAAGTTCCATTGGAGGTTTTCTCCCAGTTCTTGAGTTGTCACATCTGTAAACTTGGCAGTACTTTGCGAGTACTTGCAGATAGTTACAGAAAGCAGTGTTCAGCAGTGGATTTACTCAGGATGTTCCTTAAAACGATGGGATATAGGTACGTTTGAGTTCGTATTAGTTTTTCATGAGGTTAATGTGTAACCAAGTGATATGAATGAAGTGTTTAAGGGCCAAACAATCCTCCTGCGACTAACACTTTTCACTAATTAATAATTTTCTCCATCTCCTTTCCTCAATTCTTCGTGCCATGCCTCTGAAGTCTTCATTCCTAGTTCCATCTCTTACCTATTTGCATAACTTTTGTGGCCTATAATTTTATATTGATGCCGTCAATCTGTTTGTCAAGAGAACAAATGCTTCAGAAGAAGGCTGGTATTTTAGTTTTGAATTTTCTGTACTTGATTATAGAAATAATAAGCTTGAATCCGATCTCAAAGTTTGAGGGTACTGTAATCTCAAAGAGCTTTCTTAGAGGGCATCTGCATTTATGTCCCGGTTAAGTTCAATCTACATCAAAACATTTCTTTGGTTCTTTATCCCATGCAGTAATTTTGGACCTTTGGCGGAACTTGTCAAGGATGGTTCCAGAAATCTAGCACGACAGACTCAGCACCAAGTTCATGGAGTCCAACCACAATTGCAGGCACAGCATCCGGGCCTTCTTCAAGTTCAGCAACAAGTATGTATACCTATATTTTCTCCTGCATATTAACTTTTGTTTTGTGTGACTTCCGCTTGTTCTATATGGTCTTTATTTTTCAGTCTTTAGTTGTATGATTTTCTCACGTAACTGGAGACATTATACAGTGAATATCAAATTCTAGCTGGATATTCTTCTACTGACATAACTCTCTTGCTTCCTCTCATACAGAGACATACAGGCCCCATCGTTGCTTAGAGCAACTACATAACTTTTTTGTTATTTAGAGCAATTATAACAATTCATTCTTTAATAATCCTTGCTTCACATGCCATCATTGTTAAAAAGAATTGATTGCGTCTATTGTGAATCTTTGAGCTTTGAGGGAGCTTGTCAGCCGGATCTCCACCTAACCATTTGTTAAGACCTTTGCATTATTTTTGTATTTTGTTTGGCCTACTCTACTCTCTATTACTGGTTAAAAGTTAAAACTCAATATCGTATTTTGAGAATGATAGAGAGTTTGTTGGATCTGCAGATGCCTAGACAAATGCATCCCCAGATGCAGCAGATGGTTCATCCCCAAAATTTGGCATTTCAGCAGCAGCAGCAGCAATTATTGCTTGAAAAGATGCGAAGACGCCAAGCAGCAACCCCACGTGCTGCTGGTATGGAAATGAACAAGGACAGACCATTGGTGCAAGTCAAGGTTGAAAATACAGAACTGCCCATGGATGGTAACGCCTTAAGTGCCCTTAACGTCAGACAGCCCCAGCAGCAAATTGCAATGCAGTTCCGCCAGCAGCATATTGCAGCCATGTCCAATATTCATGCCTCGCCGGTAAATCAGTTCAGGCAGATGTCGTCTCTGCAAATGCCCCAAATCCAGTCACCGTAAGAGGAACTTCAAATTTTAAAAAGAAAAGAAACTTTAAGCTTTTTAAACTGGTTCTTCGCTGAGCTGTAGCATTCTCATTTGTTTGCAGGAATCCTGGCGTCGTTAGGGCTCCACCAGTGAAGGTCGAAGGCTTCCAAGAACTGATGGGTGGGGATTCTTCATCAAAACATGATTCAGAGGAAGCTAGATTGACTTCGCCTTCAAGTAAATAGTATAGGAAACAATTCTTTAGTGGTATCCATGTAAATCTCTCTCAGTAACCCAAAATTTTATATTCAAAGCAACTCTACACCCATTATATTTATGAACAAGCACGAGTCACAGAAATGAAGAAATGAAGAAAATTGTAGTAGCACGAGTGTATCATATTCCCTTCATTCACACTCTAATTTGGTCTTTATAAATTATCTTTTTTAATATTGATGGACTCGAGCCGGTAGTGAATGGATGAAGTATTTATCTGCTATACTAAAAATTTTTTGCTAGGAAATTGCTTTATCAAGCTAGGCAAGTCAATGTGAGCATAGTTCATCGGTTAAGACATGTATATTTGATCAAAAGGTTATGAATTCGAATTTTCATTTTGACGTAAGCTAGACATGTTAATTTTGACTTTACGTTGCAATGCATATTTTTCTTCTCTTTATTGTCTTCTTTATTTTCGTTCTTCACTTGTTGAACAACTTGAGTAGGTAATAGCACCTTTGGGTGTTAGTGCAGGTTTGGGTGTTGACTCCTAAGATCTAGGTTTGAGCTTTTCTGAGTGAAGTGAAGTAAAAAAAAAAAAAATCCTGAATCGAGTGTTAAAATTAGGTCATAAAAATGTCCATCAAACAAATAACTTGTTTTCTTGGTTCAAATAAGGTTATAAAGAATGGTTGGAGGTTCGAATTTTATATTTTAATTATTTTTAATAAGTTGCCTTAATGTCTTTCGGAGTAGTGTATGATTGTACATCGAAATATTAGATCCATCATGTTATAAAGAACAAAAACGACCTGAAACGAGACAAGGAGTTGAAGCTTGAGATCATCGATTGGGGGAGATCGGCCCGCGACGTAATGGGCCGGCCCAAAGAACGACATAGCGTCGAGGCAGAGAATGAGGAAAGCGACCGGCGGAGAACCAACCGGGCCGAAAGGGCTCGGTCTCGACCCCTGCTCAGCCCACGGCCCAGCCCGTGAATCTCCCGCCTGCGATCAACGATCCCTCAGGCCCTGCAACGCTGAATTAGGGTTTGGCTACGGAGGTTCTGGAATCATCTTTACGGCTTAGTAGTGAAATCCAACCCTGAGGAGGCAGGTTACTGATCCTTAGCTAACTATTTTCTTAACTCTCTCTCGCTAACTTAAGCATCGGAGTCCGTGTGACTGAGGTCACACCGGTTTAGATTTGTTTGATTTTGCAGGTATTGGTTCCCTTATCATCAAGTTTGGTATATGCGAGAAGAAGAGCCGGATGGTCAAAATCCACCCATCAACAATTGGCGCCGTCTATGGGGACGATACAGTAAAGCAAGCTTCGTCGAAGCGAAATCCCGATCCGAGGTGAAATTCCGATCCGAGGCGTGTAGAGTGAAGCGGCCGACCACTCGGGCGAGGTAGGACCGAGCCCTGATCATCAACTTGATCCGAAAGTGACATGAATCCTGATGAGAGCCATCAGTGCTTCGAAAAGAAGAGCTTGAAAGAAGCGGCCAATCACTCGGGTGAGGCAAGACCGAGTCTGATCATCAACTTAATCTGATCACCCTTGACAGGGGAGAACCAGCGTCGGGTCTGAATAAAGCGACAGACATCTCGGGTGAAGCAAGGTCGAACCGTGGTCAACGACTTAATTCGACCACCCTTGACAGGGGAGAACCGACTGAGAAGGTAGAATCGGTCCCTCTAACAGCTGAAAATCGACGGGTCAACATCAGAACCACATCTGTTCCTCACCAGCACATCTGCAGGCTAATGGATAGGTTGAAGCAGTCAACAAAATCATCAAAAGAACTCTGAAGACCAGATTAGAAAAGTTCAAAGGGTTGTGAGCAGAGGACTCCCAACATTATGGACCTACAGAACAACACCTTGTACTTCGACAGGAGGAACGTCATTTTTACTATCATTTGGCTCTGAAGCGGTAGTATCAGTCGAAATTGGACTCCCCTCCCCAAGGGTAGAGCAATTCAGTCTACTTGACAACAATGAATCCGTACAGCTCAACATCGACCTATTAGAAGAACATCGAGAAACAGCACGGCTACGAACGACTGAATACAAAAATCTTATAGCTCAATACTACAACTCGAAGGTTATTGTAACTAAATCTTCGACAGGACGATCTTCCTACTAATAACGTCTTCGACATTCGAAGTGATACTTGAGTTTTTATGTTCATTCTGAAATAAATTTCTCAAGCAGGGGGCATTATATGAATATCTACATATCTACGACCTGAATATCTACATATCTACCAATCAAGAAACTCAAAATTGGGATGGAGCTAGAAGCAGGCTGATAAGCTAAAAAGCCAATTAGTGAAACCAGGGAAAAGAATCCCGAGATGCTGAAAAAGGCATGTGTACAGGCCCAACAAGGTTGAACAGAAAACAGGCAAAGCATAACCAATCAATGAAACCCACGAGTAGAAAACCATATGGCAAAAGCCAAAATAGGTTAAAAACCCGAAGGTGTTGATTTAACTTGGGGTAAAAAACCGACAGAAGCCAAATATGTTAGAAACCTAAGGGTGCCGACTAAACTCAGGGTATAAAAGCCACTGGCAAAAGCCAAGTGAGTTAGAAACCCGGGAGTAAACCTTGAGGTATAAAACATGGGCAAAAGCCAAATAGGTTAGAAACCCAAAGGTATCGATCCCAAAGCCAAAAGTAAATGGTTTAAACTCATATGAGAATAAAACTAGGCTCAGGAGACTTGATTGTGGTCAACGAAAATTTGAAAAAACTTCCAATTCATGAATAGTATCGACAATCTCAAGGCACAAAACCAGTGGCAAGAACCAAGCATTAAAATCCAAAATTGAATTAAAAGCTTTTAGTAGAAGCTCTGTGTTAGAAACCTTGACGTTATTAGCCACTGATATACAATGATTTCGTGGTAACGACAAGCGACAAGTACTCTCAAAACAAAGATCTTGACACAATTATTCGTCTTATGTTTAGTGGGGGCCATTGTTATAGAGAACGAAAACGACTAGAAACGAGACAAGGAGTTGAAGCCTTAGATCATCAATTGGGGGAGACCGGCCCGCGACGTAACGGGCCGGCCCAAAGAATGACCTAGTGTCGAGGCAGAGAACGAGGAAAGCGACCGGTGGAGAACCAACCGGGCCGATAGGGCTCGGTCCCGACCCCTGCTCGGCCCATGGCCCAGCCCGTGAATCTCCCGCCTGCGATCAACGATCCCTCGGGCCCTGCAACGCTGAATTAAGGTTTGGCTACGGAGGTTCTTGAATCATCTTCACGACTATAAAGTAGTAGTGAGATCCAACCCTGAAGAGGCAGGTGACTGATCCTTAGCTAACTATTTTCTTAACTCTCTCGCTAACTTAAACATCGGAGCCCGTGTGACTGAGGTAACACAGGTTTAGATTGGTTTGATTTTGCAGGTATTGGTTCCCTTATCATCGAGTTTGGTGTGTGCGAGAAGAAAAGTCGGAGAGTCAAAATCCACGCATCAACACATCCAAATATTTAAAAGTTTTCATACGATTTGAAATATAAAATAAACTTGAATTAGTAAAAGACGATGAGATTTGGATGGAGCTTGTCGGAATCTTGCCTCAAGATTATTTTTCTTTATTTTATTTATTATTATAATTTTACTTATCTTTGTTGTCCTCTAATTTTCCTTCCGTTATCTGTCGTTACTGTAAATGAATAAAAAGTTAAAATATTATTTTGATCCCGTACTTTTTATTTTAGTTTAATATCACCTTTATATTTAAAGTGATCATTTTGATCTTTTATTTTTATTTCATTTATTTTGATTATAACTTTAACATGATACTTTCCTACTAAATTTTATGAGATGAAGTCATAAATTTGTATAAAAAAGAGTTCTTATTGAGTCTAAAATTTGTATTAAAATTTTATAAATAAAAACTAAATTTGTCACTTTTTAAAAGTATAAAAACAAAAAACTATTGATTGAAGAGTACAAAAATTAAAATAAATCAAATTTTTTTAATACATGAAATTAAGGCATGAGAGTTCAAACTTTCAACTTCAAGAGAAGAAGTAGATGTTATTTATCGTTAAGCTACGTCATGTTCATACTAAGATAAATTAAAATAAAAAAAATAAAAAAACCAAAAATGATAGTTTAAAAAAAAATTACTAAAGTTCATCCCATGCTTATTGGACAATTACTAAAATTGTTAACTGATGGGACGATTTTTGTCGTGATGCATGGCAGAGAGACCGGCAAGTTGCACATAATTAATGACTCTATTTATTATTATAAAAAAAATGTTATATATATTTTAGTAATATAATATCGGAAGGTGGGATGCCTCCAGCTTTTTCTTTAATCATGCTTTTAACCCTTACATATTATATTATATATTTAGATGCCAATCTATAAATATATTACTTTATTCAAAAATGAATTTTGAATTCTTCTCTACTTTCGAATTTTTATGAATTTAAAAATATTTAAAAACTGTATAACATAATAAAGATATTCTCAACAAATATAAATATATACACACTTAAAAAGAGTCATGAATTAAAAATGCAACGATTTCCATAATCTTTCATAAAGTGTAATCCTATTAATTTCAATGAGTAAGTTATCTTCTACCTGTTAGTGTAAAAAGAGAGATTTGAATTCACGACTTTTTAGTCGAAAATATATACCCTGAGTGTATGGTTGAAAAGTCTTTTTCACTTGATAATATCTTTTTCTTTAATTAGATTAAAAAAGACATTTACATATAAATAACATAAAATAAATATATACTTTCAAATATAGTAAAAAATAATTACATTTTAAAATAATAGTATAATCATAAATGTAGAGCTTAAGCTATACTTGGAAAAAGATGAAAATAATATATATTAAATATATGAGTGAAATTTCTCTTAAAAAAGGAAAGATGGATGCTACTTTTTATTAAAATATAAATATTAGTGATCCGATAAATTATTTTGTTAATATTATAAAATAAATATAAAGAGAAATGACCATGTTAAAAAGTAAGCTCGAAAATCATTTTCTTTTTTACAAGAGTGGGAACCAATCATCTCAATCTGAGTCATATAAAGAAAAATATTATATAATTCACATGTTGAAATAAAGAAAAGTAAGATTGCAATCTATTACTTTTTGAATAAAAAACAGTGTAATCTATTTAAATATGAAATCTTTATATTTTTCAAAAGAATTAAGGACAGTCAAATATTTATTGGTAAATTATTTTTTTCAAGCTAATAGTACCTACCTTCTATTTTTTGCAGGCGTCTCTGAAATTTGTACAGAAAAATACTTCGCATTTATTATTCAGTACTAACTTTTGTCCTTTATATCATGGAAATATTGACAATACTAGTGAGAACAATTTTTATCTTATCGAAAAATTTACCACTAGTTTAAAATGGATTTCATTTATATATTTTTTCTTCTAGGTTTCAAACATTCAATATTCACAAAGGGAGATAATATTAAAGTAACCTAGAAAAGAAAAAAATCTTACAATAATTTATAATAGACATGAACTACTCTTCTCATTTGGGTTTTGAGATGAAACTCATGAATATTAATATAGTATCAGAGTTACATCCGATCCAAAAAAATAAGATCCGACAAAAATCATTACGACTACTTTTCTCTTCCCAATTGATTTTGAGATAGAAATCCTATGAATATGGATAAATAAGTCCAAACCGAGAGTCAAATATCCTATTTTTTATTCTATGTTTGTATTGTTCCCTCTACCGTGAGCCACAGCCAAATATTTTACATTTTAAAATATTTCCCAACAACGTCACTTCCTCCACTCCATTATTTCGCCGGCGAGGATCTTCCCGATCGACCTTCCATGGCCGCCGACAAGAAGCTCCATATAGTAATGTTCCCATGGCTGGCTTTCGGCCACATGATTCCGTATCTTCAGCTCTCCAAACTCATCGCTCAAAAGGGCCACCACGTATCCTTCGTTTCAACTCCCGCAAACATCCGCCGTCTCCCAAAAATTCATCCCGATTTAGCTCCTTTCATCAACTTCATCAACCTCCCTCTCCCTTCAGTCGAAAATGTCCCTCAAAACGCAGAGGCCACCACCGACCTCCCTTACGACAAAGTTCAGTACCTCAAAAAGGCCTACGACCTCCTCAAACAACCCCTCACAGAGTTTCTTCGATCTTCCGACGCCGATTGGATCTTGTATGACTTCGCTCCCTATTGGGTGCCCCAAGAGATCGGTCCCAATCTCGGCGTTAAAACTGCTCTCTTCAGCGTTTTCCCTCCCGAATGTATGGCGTTTCTGGGTCCACTGTCGGGAGATCATCGTAAAAACCCAGAGGACTTCACGGTTACTCCCGACTGGATCCCCTTCCCCACGACGGTGGCGTTTCGTTACTTCGAAATCAAGAAGATCTTCGACTGCGTGACCGGAAACGTCACTGGCGTTTCCGATCTGGAGCGGTTAAAATTGTGTGCGCACCACGGCGATGCAGTGGTTGTCAGAGGATCCCCCGACTTCAATCCGGAGTGGATTCGCGTGCTCGGAGATATCTATGGGAACCCGATTCTCCCTGTGGTCAGCTCCTCACGACGGAGTATGACGCTGGAGACCACAATCCAGCGTGGCGGCCGATAAAGGAGTGGCTCGACAAACAACCCAGAGGCTCGGTGGTCTACGTGGCGTTCGGGAGCGAGGCCAAACCGAGCCAACGCGAACTTGAAGAGATCGCCTTCGGGTTGGAGCAGTCGGAGCTGCCGTTTTTCTGGGTGTTGAGGACCCAGCGTGGGCCGGATGACCCGGACCCGATCCGGCTACCGGAAGGGTTCGAGGAGCGGACACAAGGGCGGGGGGTGGTGTGCACCAGGTGGGCGCCGCAGCTGAAAATACTGAGCCACGGGGCGGTGGGTGGGTTCTTGACGCACTCAGGGTGGAGCTCGGTGGTGGAGGCGATCGAGTGGGAAATAGGACTGATATTGGTGACGTTCTTGGCGGACCAGGGGATCAATGCGAGAGTTTTGGAGGAGAAGAAGATGGCTTATTCCGTTCCCAGAGATGAGCGGGACGGATGGTTCAGCAGGGATTCCGTGGCCGAGTCGCTGAAGCTGGTGATGCTGAAGGAGGAAGGTCAGATTTACAGAGACAAAATCAAAGAGATGAAGGATTTGTTTGTCAACAAACAGAAGGAAGACAGCTTAATCGATCAGTTTCTGGACCATCTCAAAACCCATACAAACGCCGGTGAGGATGTTTAATTTCAGGTAAGTTCACTAAAATTATAAATTTCGATGAACAGTCTTATATTTAAAGAATAAATTCAATAAAGAATTTGAAGTATTAATTAAAAATAAGTTCTGTGATCTCCAGCAGCTCCATTTTTCTCTTTCAATTTAATGATATTTATTTGGATTTAGTTGTTCTTTTTTTCCTATTCTATTTTCCGACCATACCTCCTTGCTATCGGTTCAATTTTTGACTACCACTAAAAAAATTGTATACCTATCTTTCTTTTGGAAAAAAAGAAGTTTCTCAATTCTTTCTCTTTCTACATTATTGTATAATACTTGTCAAATAGGGGTGGTTGACAATAATTCCTATTGACAAGTTGGGAAGTAAGCATTATTTTTTTATTTTTGGAATAATGTTATGAAAATAATTGCAATAATTGACACACATCTCCGAGATTATGAGTTCGATCTTCGACTCTTACATTTTGTACTAAAAAAAGTAGTAATAATAATACTTAAGTATTTAACAATGAGTAAATATCTACTATTTTACCACCTTTATATTTTTTACAATTGGCTGGGGAAGAAGAGATCATTTTTCTCTTTCTTTAAAATAATAATAATAATAATAATAATTAACCATCAATTTTTTAATAGTATGAACTATTATCCATGTTTGCTTCCAAATCAATAATAGAAGCTTGGTGTCCAACGTCCTAGAAACTTTTACTAAGTATCTGTGGTATATGTCATTAGCCTCTATCTCTTACCAAAAAGTCATGAATTCACGAGTCTCTCATCCCGACTATGTAGTAGAAAGAAAAAATCTATACTATTTTTCCATTGACTTGTTTTTACTGTTTGAATATTTTGATTTTGTAAACAAGCTTAATTGGTCAAAATTATAATGTAGGGTTAAAAGTTATGAATAAAATTTTTCCTAACAACTCGTCATTTTCTAAAAAATATTTATGTTTTTGTTTTTGTCTCTCTTAGTTGTCAAAAGAAAATACTTGGCTCCGCATTAGTAAGGGAGATCTTGTCCTTACCATCATTAAATATTTGACAACTAAGAGAGAAAAATGTAAAAACAAAAAATGTTTTAAAAAAATAATGAGTTGTAAAAAAAGACACATATGGATAAAGATACTTTGAGAATGCACATTGCTCAGCTGTGAGGAATATTGATCATCTCATCGAGTGACAACCATTGAATCAGTCACATCGTATCTTAATGAGAGAGATCTTGAGGCTATGTCAAGTATTTGTTACTATCTTATCAAAGTGAGCATAGATAATTGACGACATATATCTCCAACCGTGAGGTTGTTTTTAGTTGTAAAAAATCTATTCTCATTCATCTCACAAAATATCTGTACATGAGAAGTGTATTTAAATAATACAACAATAACAGAATAACTCCCAATTAACAAACTTGCTAAATAAACAATATAAACCTATATAAACCTCTAATACTCCCCCTAAAGATGGGCAGTGAATATTAACAAGGCCATCTTGGACATAAGAGATCGAAAAATTACAGAAGAAAGAGGTTTTGTAAAACCATCAGCAAGTTGTGCAGCAGACCGAACCGGAAGCAAACGCAGGAAACCATCTTGGACTCGATCACGAACGAAATGACAGTCCAACTCAATGTGTTTTGTCCGTTCATGAAAGACGGGATTGGTTGCAAGATGTATTGCTGCCTGATTGTCACAAAAAACTAAGGCAGGTAATGTGAAATCAACTTGAAGATCAGTAAGTAGATGAGATAACCATAACAATTCACAAGAAACAGCAGCTAAAGCTCTGTATTCGGCCTCAGCAGAGGACCTCGAGATGGTAGTCTGCTTCTTCGATTTCCAAGAGACTAAAGATGTGCCCATGAAGACACAAAAACCAGTGGTAGATCGACGAGTATCGGGGCAAGAACCCCAGTCGGCATCAGCAAAAGCTCTTAGTTTAAAGGAAGAAGAAGCAGATAAAAACACACCTTGTCCGGGGGAGCCTTTTAAATATCGTAGCAAATAGAAAGCAGCAGCCAAATGAGATTTGCACGGTTTAGAAACAAACTGACTGAGTTTATGGACCGCATAAGTGATATCAGAACGAGATATTGTGAGATACAATAACTTGCCAATAAGCCGGCGATAGACAGTAGGATCATGAAGAAGATCCGAATCAGATAGCCGAAGAGTAGTAGAAGGGTCCATAGGAACAGCAGTTGGCTTGCACCCAAGGAGACCAAATTCTTCTAACAGAGTCAAAGTGTAATGTCGTTGAGACAATGAAATCCCTTTAGAACTTCTAGCAACCTCAAGACCAAGAAAATATTTCAAAGATCCAAGGTCTTTAAGGCGAAAGCGGTCGTGAAGCAAAAGCTGTAAAGACCGAATAATAGAAATATCAACACTTGTGATAACAATGTCATCGACATAAACCAGAAGAGCCACAAAAGAAACTCCAGTACCACGAGTAAATAAGGAGTAATCAGACTTTGATTGCTGAAAACCGAGGCTTATCAAAGCCATGGAGAACTTAGCAAACCATTGGCGAGAGGCTTGCTTCAAACCATAGATGGACTTGTTCAAGCGACACATCAAACGCTCCCCTTAGGACAAACAATATGATTGGAAGGATGATAGCCAAGCGGTAAATCCATATAAACTTCTTCAGCAAGATCGCCATGTAGGAATGCGTTATTAACGTCCAATTGTATTAACGGCCAAGACTTGGAAACAGCAAGGGTAAGGAGCACCTTGACAGTAACCATTTTAGCAACATGAGAGAACGTTTCGATAAAATCAAGACCTTCCTGTTGAGTATACCCCTTGGCTACTAAACGAGCTTTATACCGCTCAATGGAACCATCTGAACGATGTTTAATCTTATAAATCCAACGACATCCAACTGAATGACGATGTTGAGGCAAAGATACAACAGTCCAAGTATTATTATCATTCATAGCTTGTAATTCAACATTCATGGCATCACGCCAATGAGCAAATTCAACAGCTTGATGATAAAATTGAGGCTCATAAGACGTAGAAACATTCAAAATGTAGGTAGAATAAGCAGATGAAAGCTTGGAGTAAGAAACATACTGCTCCAAGGGATGCTTAGTATATGTAATAGGTGAAGGTTGTTGAGCCAAGAGACTGCAATGAAAGTCACGCAAATAAGAAGGCGGTTTGGTGGTTCGAGTAGAACGTCGAGGGACCAAATTTGACGGATCAACAGAGGACTGTAAAGATGTATCAATAGGCTGCTGTACAGGAACAGAAATAACCTCATTATTTTGAACCAAAGTGGAACCGACCTGTGGTGGTTCAACCATAGTGGAATGATCTCCTAAAACCGAAGAGTGATGTTCAAAGTCTGCACCAAGAGGATGCTGAGTGACAACAGAAGACTCTGGATGACCAATTGGCATTTCAGTATGAAAATCCACAACATTAGGAAGAACCAAATCAGGAAAAGGGTCCAACTCAATATCACAATCTGGAGTCGTCAGAAAAGGAAACTTGGTTTCATGAAACACCACATCTCGTGATATAAAAAATCGTTTCTCCTGAATATCATATAGTTTGTATCCCTTCATGCTAGGGGGATAGCCTAGAAAAACAGCAGGTCGAGCTCGGGGTTCAAATTTGGTTCGACGAGCATTCAAAATGGATGCATAACATAAAGAACCAAATACGCGAAGCAGAGAATAATCTGGATCAGACTGAAACAAAACGTGGAAAGGAGACTGCCACGCAAGGACAGGAGAAGGAGTTCTATTGATAAGATAAGTTGCTGTGAGAACACATTCCCCCCAAAATTTGATAGGAACCCGAGACTGAAAATACAAAGCCCGAGCAACATTCAGGAGATGCTGGTGCTTGCGCTCAACAACCGAACTCTGTTGAGGTCTCTCTACACAAGAAAACTGATGCACTACTCCCTTATAAAGAAAATACTCTTTGAATGATAATTCAGGAGCATTGTCTGATCTAAAAGCCTTAATACAAGTACCAAACTGAGTCTCAACATAGGAGAAAAATCGAGGAATAGCAGTGAGAGCATCAGACTTGTGACGCAACATAAACAACCACGTATAACGACTACAATCATCAACAATTGTCAGAAAGAAACGATACCTAGAATATGTAACATGAGCAAGAGGCCCCCAAATGTCAACATGTATAAGGTCAAAAGGGTGATCAGACACATGATTATTTGAATTGAATGATAAACGTTTTTGTTTGGCCAACGGACAAACATTACAAGAATCAACAGCAGAATTCTTCAAAGAACAATCATCAATGGGTAAAACATCCTTAAGAACATGCAATCTACTAGGAGATGGATGTCCAAATCGATTATGCCAAACATCAAAAGAACTATGTAGAGATGCAGATACACAAACAGAATGTGTAGTAGGCGAGCAAACCGATGGTCAGTCAAGAATGTAGAGGCCACGATGCAAACTACCCCTGCCAATCATCTTCGAAATGGACTTGTCCTGAAGGATGCAATAAGAGTTAGAGAATTCCACACATAATGAGGGCATATCTCTCAATAACATGCTGACGGAGACTAGGTTGAAATGAAATTCAGGGATGTACAATACGCCATGAAGCACAAGATCATCAGATATGCGTATGGAACCCGAATAATCAACCACAAATCGAGATTTATTTGGCAGATTCACACTAACAAGAGAGATCTTATGCAAATCAGCAAATAATTTCCTGGAGCAACATATATGTGTCGAAGCACCGGAATCAATTATCCAAGGCTGAATAAGAGTACCTGTTGTATGAGAAGCAGAAGAATCAGCATCAGAGGACAACTTGCCGACCGAAATCTGCGATTGTAACAATTGGATAAGTTGCTGACATTGGTTCACAACATCAGTGGTTGTGTGAGATGCAGCCATGGCAGAGGAATCAATAGCCTTCTTTGAATTGGAAGTAGAAGTAGCAGACTGTGCTCCAGACGACGAAGAACGCGAGGCACCATTGCGATAGCCCAGTGGATAGCCGTGCAGCTTATAGCAACGGTCAACAGTATGCCCAATAAGTCCACAATGAGAACAAACAGGGCGATCCTTGCCTCGAGTTTTCAAAGAACTGTTCTTCGAAGCAGAATTGGTAGTAGAATGTTGGGTTGCCATGGCAAACGAAGAAGGAACAACATGAGTAGCAGAAATTGAAATCGCGCGTTGTTGTTCTTCTTGCCGCACCAACGAAAAAGCCTTATTGACAGAAGGCGGATGATCCAATAAAAGGATCTGAGCACGAGTTGAAGTATATGATTCATTGAGTCCCATGAGAAATGTCATCATATATTCCAATTGAAGAAAAACAGCAGCTTCCTTGGCACCACCACAAAGACAATTGCAGGTACAAATTGACCTAAATTGTTGTAACTCATCCCAAGAAGTCTTCAATTTAGTGAAATAGAGACTTACAGATTGCTGTTCTTGAGTGAGTGTGGCGAGATCACGCTTGAGTTGAAAAATTCGAGAACCATTACTCTTCTGAAAACGTTCTTTAAGATCTAGCCAAATATCTCGAGCGGATTCAGAGAACAAAATACTAGCCGAAATATCTTTGGAGACGGAATTCAAAATCCATGCAATAACCACATGGTTATTGCGGATCCAAGCCGGTAGAAGATCACCCGTCGGACGAACAATAGTTCCATCGATAAAACCTAACTTGTTCTTGACTGAAAGGGCAATCAACATCGATCGGCTCCACGAATTGTAATTTTCCTCCGTTAAGACTTGATTCACTAGAACAATACCAGTATTATCAATATGATGCAGATAATATGGGTTTGAAACAGCTTCGATTGCAGAAGGAAGTGAAGCAGTCAAAATTTTAGGTGAATCAGTGGAAGGAGGATCAATTGAAGGTTCAGAATGAACCGAAATCGGTGGGATTACAGGTGCCATGGAGACGAAGGTGAAAACGAAGATGAAAGAGACGGCTGTCCTCAAAGGAAAAGAAATGGAGGCTAGATGTCAAAGAAAATGGCACGCAAAACGAGAAAGCTCTGATACCATTTTAGTTGTAAAAAATCTCTTCTCATTCATCTCACAAAATATCTGTACATGAGAAGTGTATTTAAATAATACAACAATAACAGAATAACTCCCAATTAACAAACTTGCTAAATAAACAATATAAACCTATATAAACCTCTAATAGTTGTGAGTTCGATCTCTCACTCCTACATGTTGTATTAAAAAAAAGTATTTGTTACCACCTTTATCAATAAAATGTAACTTATTTTTGGTAGTCCACTTATAAATCTTTAAAGTTAAGCTCGTGTAGAGCAATCTTTTTTAAGTTAGTTAATCTCATAGGTAAAGTTTCTAGGAAATATGCGAAAAATAAAAGGAAGAGAATGTGCCTAAAACGCTGATTTTTTTTTTTTTTGAAACGAAAACGCTAAGGATTTAAATGAAAAGGTAGAAGCTTCAATTTCAACTAAGCATTTATTGTAAATATTCATGTTGATATTAATAAAATTTTGTGAAAACTTTTTACATTATTATGTCGATATTCTTACCCATGTTGAATCAAAATAATGATGCCTTTAAAAAATAATAATATATCTGATAAGTGACAATGGCATGTTATAGGAAGGATATTTAATTGCTTAGTCCTAAAACCAAAACATTTAACGGAGACAAGGATAACCCAGCACCATAAATAAATTAAAAATTTTATTTAGATTAAAATATAACGGATTCCAGTCCCGATCCATGTCAATTACCATTGAACTATACTCGTATTTAGATTAAAATATAGATTTGACTTTTAGATTTATTTTAATTCCAATTCAAAATTTTAAAATATATAATTCAAAAAATTAAAGGTGAGTTTGATTGATAACATCCCTAAAACTTTATTAAGCAAATAATATTTCTTTTTCTCAAAAGCAGTCTCACTTTTATTTTGACTTTACTTTTTTGAAAAAAAAAACTCTTAGAATCAACTATGCATCTAAATACATTATCTTGCTTATTCTTTTCTTCATTTTACTTTATTTTTCTACATTTTCACAATTTTTCTATTGTGTTTTCTATTGAGTTTTAATAATTTTTTTTCATAAATTTACGTCGAGACATTAATCTTCAAATTGAAAGATAAGTGTCTCCTACGTTTTGATTTTTGTTTTCCACATTTTGTTGTACTTATATTTGTGTATTTTTTCTATATTTCTTTTGCATTTTCATTTTGCAATTAAAAATATTTTCTGTTTAAAAAAAATTGAAAAAGTTGTTTGTTGGAAATTTTTTTCAAAAACACAAAACGAATAGAATCCAAATATATATATATAATATATATATATATTGATAATAAGTTCTTTCCAAATTATTTGACAAAAATTTTAGGCATTTTTCTCTCTTTTTTTTTTTCATTTGAATTTTCTGCATTTTTATTTATTTTTAATTTCTACCGTTAAATTTTTTACGATTGAATTTTCTGCAATTTCCTACCTTTGAGTTTGAGTTTTAAGCACTTAAATTTTCTACATTTAATTTTATTTTTATTTAATATTTTTTTTCTTCTAACTTTTAGTTTTATGCATTTGAATCTTCTAAATTTAGATTCTTTTGCATTTGAATTCTCTACATCTAGATTTTCCACATTTGAAATTTCTGCACTTTTGTTTTCTACATTTGAATATTGTGCATTTTAATTTTTTGAAATTTCTGAACTTTCAACTATTTCAACCATTTCCACATTTTCATTTTATTATTTTTCTACATTTTAGTTTTATTTTTAATTATCTGCATTTTAATTTTTTTTCTTTTCTTAGCTTCCTGTATTTTAGTTTTTTTTTCTACATTTTCCTGTATTTTAATTTTCTATAACATCCATTATATAATTATCTTATTTAAAAATATTAAAATTGAAAATAAAAACTATTTTTAATGTTAATTATTTTCTAAAAAAATCTTATATATTAATATGAATTGATTTGGTGTACAAAATAACATATAAAAAAGGAAGATACTAAATTAATAAAAACAAACTAATAAAAACAAATCTAATATAAATACAAATTGTATTAAATTAATGTATAAATTACATCAATATTAGTAAGTTCATTCTTGGAAGATTTAATAAATTTTCAACATTCCTACAAATAAATCCTTCAACAAACCCTAATAAATCCCAGGTAACAAGCTTGGTGAGCAAGAACTGCATGGCAGAACTGCACCATGATTCTCCACTTGGAAGCTGATACTTGTGCAGTTTGTCACAAATCAATATTTTTATTCATTCTGAAACTTACTGTTTGTAATATATATTTTGGCCTTTCGTACCACTAATGAGACCACACAACACAGCTGCAAATTCTAAATTCCATAAACAAATTTTAGTTAAGTGTATTTAGAGAATATTGCCTTATTTTGAAAAAAAAGATTTAAGTATAATTGATTTTCTAAAATCACCACTCAAAACCAATTTGAAGTGATTTTGTGTTTCCCAAAATCAATTTTTTTAATTTACCAAACATAATTAATGAAAATGGAAGTGATTTTCACGACGACAAAAGTGATTCCACTATATCAAAATCACTCTCAAACACATCTTCAATCTCATCTGGTTCGAGTTTGTTGATTTTGTGTACTTGATTATAAAAATACTATAATAAGCTCCAATCAGATCTCAAACCTTGCTGAGGATACTGTAATCTCAGAGCATCTGCAATTATGTACAAGTTAGTTCAATCTACTTCAAAACATTTATTTGGTTCATCCCCAAAATTTGGCATTTCAGCAGCAATTAATGCTTGAAAAAATGCGAAGACACCAGGCAGCCACGTGGTATAATGGAAATCACAAGGACAGACCACTGGTGCAACTGAGGGTTGAAATTACATAATTGCCCATGGATGGAAATTACGGAATTTCAGCTATATGGTCCATTATTCAGGCCTTACTGGTAGATTAGTTTAGTGGTACCATACTACCATGTACAGTAACTCTCTGTACTTCTTATGTTCAAAGTAGCTCTACACCCATTATATTACAAGCACGAGTCACAGCTACCAACGTTGTCACAAGATGACTTGTCACGGGATTGGAAAATGAGAAAAATTCTAGTACTACAGGATACTATACTCTTTTTTGTTCATATTCTAATTTGATTTTTATAAATTATTTTCAAATCACATCATTTTTAATAAAATATTGATGCTCATTAGATATCGAAGAGAATAAGTATCAGTGTGCTCACTAGATACATAGTAAAATTGTTACCTACTCAAAATCAATTTAAGAAATTTTTTGAACTAAAAAGATCCTACAAAATTTTACCTTTTTTAAGTGTTAAAATTAGGTCATAGAAATGTCCAATCCAACAAATAAATTGGTCTTTTTAGTTCAAATAAGACTGCAAGAGATGGGTGGAGGTTCGATTTATTTTTTTAATTATTAACATCTTAATTTGTTGACTTAGTGCAATTATTATCTCGGGGAGTAGTGTATGATTGAATATCATTGACAAAAATATTAGATCTATCTAAATATTTAAGTATTCAAAGTTTCATATGATTTTAAATATAAATAAACTTAAATTACTAAAGATGACGAGATTTGGGGGAGGAGGGGGTTATCGGAGCTTGCTATAGCTAGAGCCTAGAATTTTTCATTTAAGATTTTTGTTTTTTTTTTTTTACTTTATTGTCTCTCTCGTTAATATTTTCTTTCCTTTATCTACCCTTACTGCCAAAAAGTTTAAATATAATATTAATTTATTTTCTTTAAAATGTTCCTTTCAAAACAAATACTCTCCACTTTTATTTATTTTAGTTTTTGTATTTTAGAACTTTGTAATTTTAAAAAGTGACCATTTTTATTAATTGGTTTTCATTTTATCTCCATTTCTTTTCATTATAATTTTAGTAATATAATTTACTCGTTAAATTTCGTAACATATAATTACAAATTTTTGTATTAAAGAGCTTTTATTGTATATAAAATTTATGTTGAAATTTTATAAATAGAGACTAAATTAATCACTTTTTAAAAATACATGGATTATTTGAAAATATAAATACTAAAATTAAACAAATACATAAAACAAAACCAGCCAAATTAATTAATTTTTTTTTAAGAAATTGCTAAAGTTCACCAATGCTCGTTGGACAACTCAATGCGTGAAGAAAATGTAAACTGATACTGCAGTTTTTGACGTGATGCATGGCATAGATAGTGGCAAGTTGCAATTTTATGAATAAAATAACTGTGCACTTAAAATATCACCACATAATTTAATCGGAAAATGACGTTTCACTCTCATACTGATATATATATTTTAGTAATATACGATCGGGAGGTGGGATGCCTCCAACTAATTTATTAAATATAATGAAATAAATAATGGAAACCCATTTTCTTTTCTTACAAGAGTAGAAACCAATCAGCTCAATGCTTAGTTACATAAAGAAAAATATTATATAATTTACATGTTGAAAATTGAAATAAAGAAAAGTAAGATTGCAATCTATTTTTCTAAAATAAAAAAGTAGTGTAATCTATTTAATAACTAGGATAATTGTCCATTTTGTCGGAAAATGTTTTTGGATTTACACAATTCACCTAAATCTATAAATTAAGTTTTTCCAACTCCGTTCAAAAAAATAAAATAAAATAATTTCCAACTATTTGCTGACATCAACAAATTCGAAGGTGGAATTACCAAAATAGCATCTAAACAAACCACTTGGCCGAAACAATTTTCAACAATTTCATTGCTTGTGTATTGTCTGGATCGATTTCGATCCTTATTTTTGCTTCTTGGCTTCTTTGAAGAGCAAATCAAAGAAGGGCAAATCATTGGAAGAGAAGATCTATCGCATTATTTGGCTTTCTCTTTTCCTTACATTATTTGGGTCATTATGACAAATAAAAAGACTTTTCTATTTTAGAGTTAATTTCAAGATTCCAAACTTTCTAATTTCATACATTATAAATTGTCTATTAATTCATATTTCTTTTAGCGCTTCACCCATACCTCTATAACAAAGCATATAATTCTTTAGATCTCTCAACGAGAACTAATTCTTATATCATTTGTAAGTTATAAGTTATGTTTATTCATAATTAAGGGCCAACGTCATACTCTTGTATGTTTTGTATAATATCTTTTTGTTTATACAACAACTAACATCTTCAAACCTTAGCTTTATTAAATGGCCCACCATCAAAGTTCTAGTTTGTTGATTCAGTATGGATGAACATTTAAATGTATTTAGCAATCTTGAAAATGTTACCATCATTCAACTTAATAGTTGGTCGTCTCAATTTGTTGGCATCGTTTATACATCTAACCGTGTCTAGAATCTTCATAGATTTTTTTTTATCGAAATTCAAAATTCTCCCTCATATTGCAACACTGAAAATAGTGTTGAGTATAAGAAATGTGAAAAACGTGAATTAAAAAAAAAAAAAAAGGGATAATTAAGAACATGCCAAAATGAAATATTTAAATAAAGAAGTATGGTCCCCTCTTTTATCATTTCAACTTGTTCCGATAACGTTCCTCCCTCCACCCCATTCTTTTGCCGGCAAGAGGAATCTTCCCGATCGAGCATCCATGGCTGCCGACAAGAAGCTCCATGTAGTAATGTTCCCATGGCTGGCTTTCGGCGACATGATTCCGTATCTTCAGCTCTCCAAGCTCATCGCTCAAAAGGGCCACCGCGTATCCTTCGTATCCACTCCCGCAAACATCCGCCGTCTCCCAAAAATCCATCCTGATTTAGCTCCCCTCATCAACTTCATCGAGCTCCCTCTCCCTTCAGTCGAAAATCTCCCTCAATACGCAGAGGCCACCACCGACCTCGCTTACGACAAAGTTCAGTACCTCAAAAAGGCCCACGACCTCCTCAAACAACCACTCACCCATTTTCTCCAATCCTCCGATGCTGATTGGATCTTGTATGACTTCGCTCCCTATTGGCTGCCCCAAGAGATCGGTCCCAATCTCCGCATTAAAACCGCTTTTTTCAGTATTTACACTCCCCAATTTCTCGCGTTTCTGGGTCCTCTGTCGGGAGATCATCGTAAAAACCCCGAGGACTTCACCGTCACTACCGACTGGATTCCCTTTCCCACGACGGTTGCGTTTCGTTACTTCGAAGTCGTGAAGATCTTCGACGGCTTCACCGAAAACGTCACTGGCGTTTCCGATCTGGAGCGGTTAAAATTGTGTGCTCACCATGCCGATGCAGTGTTTGTCAGAGGATGCCCCGAATTCGACCTCGACTGGATTCCAGTACTTGGAGATATCTACGGGAAACCGATTCTCCCGTGGGTCAACTCCCCACGACGGAGTATGATACTGGGGACCACAACCCAGAGTGGCGGTCGATAAAGGAGTGGCTCGACAAACAACCGAGAGGCTCGGTGGTCTATGTGGCGTTCGGGAGCGAGGCCAAACCGAGCCAATGTGAGCTTGAAGAGATCGCCTTCGGGTTGGAGCAGTCGGAGCTGCCATTTTTCTGGGTGTTGAGGACCCAGCGTGGGCCAGATGACCCGGACCCGATCCGGCTACCCGAAGGGTTCGAGGAGCGGACGGAAGGGCGGGGGCGGTGTGCACCAGGTGGGCGCCGCAGCTGAAAATACTGAGCCACAGGGGGGTGGGCGGGTTCCTGACGCACTCAGGATGGAGCTCGGTGGTGGAGGCGATTGAGTGGGAAATAGGACTGATATTGGTGACGTTCTTGGCGGACCAAGGGATAAATGCGAGAGTGTTGGAGGAGAAGAAAATGGCTTATTCTGTGCCCAGAGATGAGACCGACGGATGGTTCAGCAGGGATTCCGTGGCCGAGTCGCTGAAGCTGGTGATGCTGAAGGAGGAAGGTCAGATTTACAGGGACAAAATCAAAGAGATGAAGGATTTGTTTGTCAACAAGCAAAAGGAAGACAGCTTAATCGACCAGTTTCTGGACTATCTCAAAACCCATTCAAATATCTAAGTATTTTCCATTCTAAATTTCAACTATATTTAAATAAGCTGGAGAAGTGATGGCTTATCAATTGTATTTAGCTTCAGTTCAACAACGAATTTGAAGTTACAAATAAGTTCTGTGATCTCCATTTTTCTTTATCGATTTTTCCTATTTTATTTTCGACGCTACTTTCTTACTGGATGTCTATTATATTGCTGATGGAGAGGTATTTTGTTTTCTTTTTTTTTTTCCTTAAAAAAATAAATAGTGGTAAAAAGTTTAGTAGGAACGCGCAAGAAAATCAACTATTAGGAGAGCATTATTCTTTTATTTTGAAATACTACTTACCCCCCTAAAAATTCAGTAACTATTTATTTAGGAAGAAAAAGTTACCTATAACTCGCCTCTCTCTTTCTACCTCCCTCTTTCTTACTTGTAAAAAATATAAGGATGGTTAGTAGGAAATTCTCCTCATAGTAGAGAGGTAAGCATTGTTCTTTATTTTGAGATAATATTTGTGGAATATATTTAAATAGTGAGCAATTTGTAGATATCTCATACTTATGTTTTTATGAATAAGTTGAAAAAAGAATTATAATGGGAGATAATAGATCAGTTATTTAGCAAAACTAAAAAAAAAAATAATAATAAAAACCACGAACAACTTTTACAATTAATTTGTTTAATTTTAAAATTATTTTAAAAGAAGATAACAAAACAAAAAAACACATAGTAGTGGAAAAAATCCAAGCCGCAAAATTGAAATTACTGACAATTCTCAATCGGGAACATCGAATACGAGTTTTGATGAGGAATGTGATATCTTTGCAAGACAGGCGAGGGACAGAAAACGAACCAAAGGAGGAGGGAAGGGAGAAATTAAAAAAATACCACCTAATTAAAAATAATTATATAAAATTATTAAATATCCCACTCCTCATCCACGTCAGCCTTTCGTTAGTGACACTAATAGAATTTTAACTTCAGGACCTTTTACAACTATTTTTTAAAGGCTAGAGACCAACTCTCACTTTTTAAAATTTAGGGACCAAAAATATATTTTACCCTTATTTTTTTTTAGTACAATTTGGGGTGGGGATTCAAACTCATGACCTCTTAGTGAGAGATAGTGTCTTAACCACTTGAGTTATGTTCGGTTTGGCAAAGTGGGAGTTTTTATTGCCGCATTGAAAGTGCAATTTTTTATCTCCTTATGGAAGGTGCGATTTTTTATCCTGGGGTTTTAATTGTATTTTTCAAGTATGACCACGGTATTAAATATTTGTCGATACGTCAACATTTCCATCAAAATTTTCATGCATTCATGGATTCGACATGACATAATCAAGGTATAAATCGATATTTCTATCATAGTGCAAAAGAATCAAAAAAAATAGAAAAAATATCAACAAAAATGTCATTAATATATATATAATATTAATATTAATATTTTAAACTTATTTAGAAATAGATAAATATTTATTTGTTAATTTAAATAATTTGTGAAGTTTTTAAAATTTTCTAACTTTTAAAGAAATATCCATCCACATCGACATTTCCATGAAATTGAGATCTCGACATTTTAAAATCTTGTGTATAACTTAACGAACCAGGTTTGAAATGTCGTTGTTGATGGAAACGTCGAAATCTCAATTTTATGGAAATGTCAAAATGTCGACGGATATTTTGAAAAAAATTACAATAATTTTAAAAATTGATAGAAATTGTTTGAATTAGTAAATAAAACTTTAATTATAGTTTAATTGAGCTCTAATTGATTACTTTTAACCATTATAGGTAAAAATATGAGTAACATAACTATGTGAATGTCAAAATAAGATAATAAAATAAGATAATGAAGATGGATAGAAATTTTTTGTATTCGTAAATTAAAGTTCTTGCTTAATTTTAGATGGAGTGAGTTGTTGAGGTGAACTCATGAAGAATTGTAAGAAATGGATATTTATAGTTGGTAAAAATATTTTAAAAATCAAAATATAAAATCAAAATAATTTGAGTAGATTCTATAATTTGAGTGAATTTGAAATTAAAAAATCACACATTATTTGGTCCATCAATCTCAAAATTTAATAGGGAGAAAATTCTTTCAAAGTACTTATATTAACTATCAATATTTGCTAAAATGATAAGGATTAATTGACATCAACTTAGAAGTTAGAAGTTCGATCCTCCTACATGTAATTTAAAAAAAAAATTATCAATATTCGATCACGTGATTGTTAATATATTATTTTATTATAAAAGGTTCATACTATTTATTATTAACATGTGTGATTCCTCCCTCACCAATATGTCAACTAAATCGATACATCAACTAATATTTTACTCTATGATTACCCTATTTGTATAGATATAAAATATTAGATTTATAACTAAAAAATATGAACATTGGATATGGGAAGAAAAAAAAAAATACATATATATATATATAATATATTATATATATATCAATAAAACGTAATAAATAACTAAAAGGAGAGGGTTAGGCGGTAAAAACTAAATATGAAACTTAAAAGAAAAATAGAAGAAGAAAATTTTGCCCACCCCCATCTCAATCACAATTAATAATATTCATAGGCTGTCGTGAGATTCTCATACTCTTCACATTTTGTTAATTTATGTTTGTATTATTTGTTTATAATGCATATAATTACTGCATAATTTGTGGTTTTATTTGATCATCCGTAATAATTTCAACTCAAATAAGTTTCTAATAAGTGTGAGACATTTTTCTGTAGTCATAAATGTTAAAAGTTGCAATTTATTAATAAAAGATAAAATAAAATACTGAACTAAATTTGATTCTCATAAACAAAAGTTGTAAAAAAAAAACATAATTCTCGAACATTAATTATTCGAAATATTTAAAATACATATTTAATACTGTAGTGTTCATTGGTTGAGTCTTGAATTAGATTGAATAGAGACATATAGAATTTAATTTCATTTTTAGTTACGGAAAGGAAGAGAATACTTTATATATGGACTTGTGAAAGTATCCGAGTACTCTAGCATTTAATCAATATTATATTGATTTTAATAATGATTCAATGAAGAGACAACTACAGAATGTTCGATAAATCACACTTGTTAATTGAAATTTTTGTGAAATTCAAAATATGACTAACCATCTCCCTAAACTAAGTATAAGATGCCAGCTTGACGTATTTTCAAAGACATTGTAGATAAAAAAATGCATCAAATATCAATAACAATATGTTTTATTGTAGTACAACTCGTGATATTCATATCGATCTATAATACGCCGTTCTACCTCTAGCACTGAATAGACTTCATACATTAACCATCCTAACTCCAGTATATCTTTTATCAAAATCTTACCTCATCTTTCCTCTCACAAAGTTAGGACCACTAGGAAGAGACAACTGTTCTTCTATCTTCTGAACTTCGCAGCAAGAAAGGTGATATTTTTTTTTATTTTATTATTATTTTGTCTTAGGATATTGTATTTATAGAAAATAATAAAGAACTATCTTATCCTTGATTGCTATCAAATATTTGGAAACTAAAAAGGAAGAAATGAAAAATAAAATAATAATAATAATAATAAAGAACTTATTTTGTCCTTCAATACTATTAAATACTTGAAAACTAAAAGAAAAAAATAAATTACAAAATACTTGGCTCGTAGAGCAACTTATTCCTTACCTCCGATAAATATGACAACTAAGAGAGATAAATGCAAAAACAATTAAAAAAATGAATTGTCAAATATTTAATGGGAGAATATGTGCCTAAGTATTTTCCAAAACAAAAAATTAAAATAATAAGTTATCAATTTTTCAAATTGTGATCGGGGATTAACTTCTCCAAATATGTTCCTATATTTATTGAGTAAAGATTTGTAGGGTATAAACGAATGGAGAATATAATAAGATTTATATGTTACGTTTTAATTATATATATTATATAATACATATAATGATTGCATAATATATGATCTTATTTTATTACGGGAAATGAATTTCAAATCGAATAAGTTGTTTGGTGTTAGTTAAGGCATATGAACGACCAAGTATTTATTTATTTATTTTGTTTTTTTGACATTATTAGCACGTCTCTTTAGCGCTGAAACCACTTTACAGAGAAGCTTGCAATGCTCGCCCTGTGATTTCAAATTACAATTAGTTGGATAAGGTTCCCGATTCACCTTCCATGGCCGCCGAGAAGAAGCTCCACATAGTAATGTTCCCATGGCTGGCTTTCGGCCACATGATTCCGTATCTTCAGCTCTCCAAACTCATCGCTCAAAAGGGCCACCGCGTATCCTTCGTTTCCACTCCCCGAAACATCGATCGTCTCCCCACCGATCTCCATCCCGATTTAGCTCCTTTCCTCAGCTTCATCAAGCTTCCTCTTCCTCTGCTCCAAAATCTCCCTCAAAATGCAGAGGCCACCATCGACCTCCCTTACGACCAAGTTCAGTACCTCAAAAAGGCCTACGACCTCCTCAAACAACCCCTCACAGAGTTTCTTCGATCTTCCGGCGCCGATTGGATCGTATATGACTTCGCCCCCTATTGGCTGGGGCAAGAGGTCGGGCCCAGCCTCGGGATTAGAACTGCTTTCTTCAGTATTTTCATTCCCCAATCTCTGGCTTTCATCGGACCCCCATCGGAAGATCGTCGCAAAAGCCCCGATGACTTCACGATTCCTCCCGAGTGGATCCCCTTCCCCACGACGGTGGCGTTTCGTTACTTCGAAATCAAGAAGATCTTCGACAGCGTAACCGGCAACATCACTGGCGTTACTGATTTGGAGCGCTTCAAAATGAGTATTCGCTACAGCGATGTGGTGGTTGTCAGAGGTTGCCCCCAATTCCAAAAGGAATGGTTTCCATTAATCGGCGATCTGTACGGAAAACCCGTTTTCCCCGTCGGCCTGCTCCCCACGACGGAGTACGATGCCGGGGACCACGCTCTGTCTCCAGCGTGGCGGCCGATTCAGGAATGGCTCGACGAACGAGGCAGAGGCTCGGTGGTGTACGTGGCGTTCGGGAGCGAGGCGAAACCGAACCAAGAGGAGCTGATCGAGATCGCTTACGGGTTGGAACTCTCGGGGCTGCCCTTTTTGTGGGCGTTGAGAACGCGGCATGGGCCGGGCGACCCGGAGCCGATCGAGTTGCCGGAGGGGTTCGAGGAGCGGAGCAGAGGGCGGGGGTTGGTGTGGAGGGGGTGGGCGCCGCAGTTGAGAATACTGAGGCACGAGTCGGTGGGCGGGTTCTTGACGCACGCGGGGCTGAGCTCGGTGGTGGAGGCGGTGCAGTGCGGGAGAGGTCTGATATTCCTGAACTTGTCGGCGGACCAAGGGATCATTGCGAGAGTGATGGAGGAGAAGAAGATTGGTTACTGCGTGCCGAGGAACGAGATGGACGGATGGTTTAGCAGGGATTCGGTGGCGGAATCGGTGAAGCTGGTGATGGTGAAGGAGGAAGGCAAGATTTACAGAGAGGGCGTGAAGGAGATGAAGGATGTGTTCGTGAATGAAGAAAAAGAGGGGAAATTAATTGATCAGATTTTGGAGTATATGAAATCACATACAACCAGTGCGCAGGAGCAGGATGTTTGTTTGAAGTAATTCCAATTTTCTCCATCGTCGGAGCTGTGATCTGTTCAAATTTTCTGGCCTACTTTGTTGGCAATAAATATGATCTTTCCTGTTTATTCCTATTTGAAATTTTGAAATTGGAAGTTAACATTAACGGAATCAATTTTGTCCTGTGAGTTGTGACTTGTGAAATGAAGGATATATAATCGTCAATCAAAGAACAAGAAGAGCGAAAGAAAAAATGAAAAAAAAAGGGGAAAATGCTGGGCGTGTTAAGTGTGAATCAAATTTTGTCTTCATCAATATTAAAAAATAAAAAATTGACAACTCATTAATTTTTATAAAAAGTTTATATTTCAATATTTTGCATTTCTCTCTTGAATGACAAGATTGTTGTTGTCGTTGAAGAGCCAGTATTTTCTAAAAAAAATAATCTCAATCCATGTTGGACCAATCAAATATTGTCATCACTATTATTAAAAAATTGAAAACTCATTCTATTTAAAAACATGTTTGTTTTTGTATTTTTCTCTTAGTTATCAAATATTTAATCGTCCTCAATATTAAGGATTCAAGTATTTTTCATAATGTATTCCATCTATTTTGTACCTTGCACTAAAATTTCATTTGTTTAGTACTTTTGCAAAAGAAAAATTAAAATAAATAATTTAGACTTTTATCTTTTTTTAATTCGATTTAATAAAAATGTGAAATAATGACAAATATATACTATTATAATTTTTGGTTTAGTTAAACAAACCATCTACCAACTCCTTGTGTAAGAAGAAAAAAAAATTAAAGCGAGGACAGCTCATGAGTTTAATCTCTCACTTTCACTTATTGTATTAAAAAAATAAAAATATAAAAAAAAAACCACCTATGGAAAGGGATAAAAAGATTTTTAAATTTGAGTAAATTATTTTTAGAAATAAGGGTTATATATATGGTTGAAATCAATGTGGATAAATATTCATTATGATGTTGGAATCAATAATTAGTTCTTAAAAGGAAAAAGAAAATTTTAGATCATGTTTGTTTCTTATTTCTTATTTATCGTTTAAAGTTTTTTTTAAGAATGAATAGTATTTTGGTAATGATTCTTCTTTCTCACTTTTCGTAGAAATTTTAGATAGAACAAAATTATTATTATATATTTTTTTAGCTTCCAATTTCTATTTTTTTAAATTGATTTCAAGGGATTTAAGTTTTCCTTAAAAAAAAAAATTCAGTGTTTCACATAAAAATTATACCAATAAAAATTCTGAAAAGTGATCGGCTAAATGTGGTTATTTCGAAAGTGATATCATTCTCACTGAATCTTTAAATCTTTAGACCAACTGTTATTTGAGTAATTAACGTCTCAAACACTATGGATTTCAATTACGCAGATCAAAGATCGAACATGCCTGTGCAATAACGAGGGAGAGCAAGAGCGAGCGCAAGGGCAGGATAGGAGGCTAAACTCTTACATTCCTAGACTAGAATTTCCCTTGTTCAGAACTTCAAACCCATATCGCCAATGGGGAAACCCCTTTACAAATCATACAGCCAATCCAATATAGACAAATGAGCAACATGAGCAACTGTGTCTGAACAACTTTCACATCTAGAGAAACAGAACCATGAACGAACGAGCTCTCTGTAAATGATGAGTGATTTGTTGGTAGAGGAAAAAATGGTAATTTGGCTATCCTAAGTTCTAGTGTTCGTATTTCTAGGATCCCTTATATTCTTTGGGATGCAGGCATTGTCAATGATGCTCCTTGGCCTTGAAATTCATCTGCTGAAACTATTGGACCTTGCGGATACATTCTCTGAGGTGCAGCAGGAGTTGGGATGCATAACCATTCGGATTTAGGCGGCATGCCTGCATTTCTATGAACTAATGGAGGTATATACATTCTATCTGAAGTGGATGTAAAAGATTCAGCTTGTTGAGAAGCAGCGGAAGCCATATTATCTTCCCTCTCGGTCAAGCTAGACAAGTATATCCTATCTGAAGTTGATTGCAAAGCAACCTCGGTATGAGAGGCCAAGCTGATGTGGTCATTTTTATGAGAAGTGGGAGGCACATAATGCCTCTCAGAAGAAGAAAACATGGAGGCATCAGTTCTCTGCAATGTTTGACTCATACTGTCGTTCAGATGGGAAGTTGCTAGCATGTATACTCGTTCCGATGGTTGACAGATGCTGCCGATTCTTCGAGATGGAACTGTGCTATCACTTCCATGGGTTATCAGGCAAATACTGTCATGAGATGTAGGCACGTATAAACCCTCTGCAGCTAAGACCAAAGCAGGGTGAGTCGATCGAGATGCCTGTGCTTTAATGCTGTTTGTATGTGATGAGGGCCCATGGATCTGCTCGGAACTGGGTGGAATTGAATCAGCTCTCTGGGTTTCATTCCAATGAGATTTCTGAGGTATGTACAGTCTCTCGGATGATCGGGATGTAGCCATTGACATAGCTTGGCCAGGTAAATTGCTATCAGCTGCTGAAGGCATAGCAGGGGACAGATCTTGGTTGGATACATCCCCCTCTGATGATAAAGTTGAAATCAGGGAGAGTCCTGGACCATGTAAATCCCTGTCAGGAGTTGGCGGAGATGAGGCGGCTCTTTCAATGGTTAAATCTGTCTGAGATATTCGAGGGTTTGGCAGCGGAGGTAAACTTCCGTGCCCACCAGGTGAATCCTTCTCACACATTGAAGCCAACACTGGAGGTACAGCACGAGCTCTCAAATCTCTCTCAGATGGGGAAGGCGTTGCCATTGAGACTCCAATACTTGGTAGGTTCTTCCACTGTTGAGCCACTCTTTTCAACTTGGTGTAAAATTCCAGGTCTGCCTTATCTTCAAATTAAAAACCAGACAGTGAGAGGACAAAGTAGCGTGAAAAAGAAATGAAGGATAATATTGCAAGTAAGACAGAATGATCATTGAACCGAAAAAAACTAGATCTACAGCAAAAGATGAGTTCAAACCATTAAAGGAAGATGGCAATGGAACTGGAACAGCAACATTGATACCAACCTGAAATGGATTTAGGAGGGGAAAAAGGAACTTGAAAACAAATAACAAATATTAAGCAATATGTAGGGTGAAAATCCAACATTTATAGAGTAAAATAGGTCTAAGGTTAGGGTTACGATATGGAAATCTTAATTAGCTGTAAACCTGCTTACAACTTCCATGAAAATTCTCGAAGTACAAAGGTTTCACTTAACACTATAATTGACATGTCAGAGCTACTCAGAATGTATAACATAAATAATTAAATATATCCTTCAATTTGATTACTTACCATTCCCACTTCCACTTCACTCTGAAACTTCCTCGCATAAATGCCAGAAGTTGTGAAAATGGAAGCTCCATTTCGGTTCCTGCAGGAAATTTGACAAGAGTAGTTCAAACATATGTCCACGAAGTCATGCTAACAAGGAGGAATTTTGCGCGTGCAACACCTTATCCATAAAAAAAGAGTCAACAAAAAAAGAGTCTACTAATTTTGTTCTTCAAGGAAAGCGGCTTCAAAAAGCTACAACTAACACCAAGATCCAAAAGAAAAGTACTACAAATTTATAAAAGAAAAAGTTACAGCATCAAAAAGGTAAAATAGTTAATGGAATGCAGCACCTCAATGACTGTAATGGTTAAAGTATGGCATCTAAATGTCACCCCAGTTTAGAAATCAGTAGAGTTAAAAGAAGTACTTGTTTCTGTTTACAATGGATATAGCCTCCTCTAGGTTCTCCGCCTGCCGATAAAACCAAAAGAAAGTAATAAGACAGCCAGATGAAGACAACGTGACACATTACCAAATGGGTGAAAAACTAGGTAGTACCTGCATACAAAGGAGAACTGGTCCAAAAAATTCTTCCTGCCAACACAAGATATTGCTGAGAGATTAAATAATCAATTAAGTAAATTCGAAAAGATTTAAATAATCAATTACATTCATTCTGAATAGGGAACAACAGAAAGAGATAAAAGTACCTTGTAGCACTCCATGTCGGTTGTTACATCGGATAGAATAGTAGGACCAAAAAAGTTTCCATTTTCATATCCCGGCACCTACAAAGGAAAGTTCTATTTTTAATCGAATGAAAAGCAGGATCCATTGGGTTTCAGTCAAACATAATCACAAGACTTTATTAATTAACAAACTGAGAATAGTAACAAATCTGTACCACAATGTTTCTACCATCAAGCAGGAGTCTAGCACCACCTTCAATGGAACTTTGAACTAATCTACATAAACGATCTTTCACCTGTGGATTTCCCCAAGGACACCGATTAATATAACAGTTGAATGTGATTGTGCAGAGTAGCATAAAGACATGAATGTCCACTAAAAGTATAGTACAGTATGGTTTCTTATAATTGTTTAGAAAAAGAAGTAAATATGAGTGTCACAACACCTAAAAAACAAAACACTGAACATGGAATAAAGTTACTTTTTGATGAAGAAGATTCATTGGCAAAACTTTCACAAAAGAATGGACTGCCAGCTTTAACAGCAAAGTTTCAAATCCAAATAAAAGTTAGAATTTAGCCTTCACCTGAAAAGGTCAAAGCGAGTAACGAGGCAAAATAATCGTCTCCTGTATGTGCATAGATCATAAATACCATAAACCTAAAGAAAGGTCACTGGTCTTTCTGTATACATACCTCTTTGGTAACTACAGGACCAAGGTCAGCATTGGGATCTGTCCCCACATTCACTTCAAGTGCTTTCGCACATTCCACAAGTTTTTCTTCCCTGGA